>NW_026056970.1:953026-1324425 GCF_023758075.1 Alternaria novae-zelandiae | reverse complement strand
AGGTTGAGGTTTAGGTTGAGGTTGAGGTTGAGGTTGAGGTTGAGGTTGAGGTTGAGGTTGAGGGTGGTGGTAGTGCGGAGTGGGATATGGATATGGATGTTTGAATGGACATGCTGGGTGTGAGTGCGAAGGATATGTTCGTGAGGTTCGATTTCGGGTGTTCTGTCAGCCAGAGGGCGGATGTTGCTGCTATCGTGATGAAGGAGCTGGAGGGGTTTGCGTACGCCATCTTTTTTCGTTTGTGTAAGATGCAGTGTCTGAAGAGTGTCCAATCTGGACTTTTGTGCGCGAGGAAATGTTTTTTTCGTACTCCACTGTTGCGGACGTTGTGTGGTAGCGATTTAGGATTTGCACCACTGAGGCGGCTTGTCATACAAAGCCACCTCGCTACTTGCAGAAATCAGAAATAGCGATGAGGTTTTGTAATTGTGTTTTGTGATTGGTTTGGAATGTACGTCGTCTCTAGGATAAGTTACATAGTCACACGTCCTCATACGACTACCGCTGGTGCGATATCATACTCAACAGCCCATTGCCTCAAGCTTCAAGCGACGCCCACCTTATCCGCCTCAGCCTTTAATCCCTCCCATCACCGACAACCTACTATAAACCGTTACATCGTCCCTAAACGCTTTCTGCCCTGTCCACAAATTCGTCAGCCTACTCTGTTCAACCAACAATCCCAACTGAGGAATAACTAACCTTTCAAACACCGTTCCACAACCCCAATCCACAAATCCCTCCCTTTAACCCTCGCCTCCTCCTCTCCCCACTCCCCAATCTCCCTCAAAAACGCCTCTTTCTCCCGCATCGTCATTCTATCTTTCATCTCACTCAGCGTCTCGGTGTTTGTCCGAGTGGTCACAATGACAGCACCTGATTTGGGTAACCGCGCATACATCTGCGTTTCAGTACGCACGAGCAATTCAGAGGGATGCAGATCAGCTATGTGGCCGGCGAAAAAGTCCATGGGGCGTGGGATGTGGAGGGTTGAAGCTAGAGTGGCGCGGAGGGGCCGGGTTTGGATGAAGGTTTGCGTGTGGGATAGGGGGCCGGTGGAGGAGTAGGGGGAGAGGGTTGGGAGGGTGAGTTTGAGGATTGAGGGGAGGTCTGTGAGGGGGTTATTAGCTTGCGTTGCGCGACTGCTTAGGAAAGAAGAGAGAATCGCAACTCACCAGACCAAGGTATCATCGGTGGTTTCCCCATCCCCTCCCCACCCACCACCACATCAACCGTCTTCCCCATATACGGACTTACAACATACCCGCTCGGAAACAGCGTCGTAGCAGCCTGTAAATACCAATTCAACGTACTCTCACTCCTGCCCCAAACCATGAAATCCTCCGCACATAACCGCGCACACACCTCCAACGGATGACATTCCAACCCGTGTTCTATTTCGAAATCCTCTCTTGTAAGCTCGTTCAGCACATGCTTCCTGCGCGCCTTCGTCAGGAAACGGAATTGGTGCGGATACATGTCCACGAGGAAAGACGTGACTTCCTGCAGTAGTTCGCGACATGCTCGTTCGCCCTCCGAGGTGACGTGGATGCAGGAGGAGCGGTTGCGCAAGAGGAGGTGGGTGCGCGCGGCGTGGTATTCGATGTATTGGGGGGAGATGGTGAGCCAGTTGCTGCGGGGTGTGGGTGTGAGACCTAGATGGGAGGCAGTGAGGGTGTTGGAATGGAGGGATGTGGACTCGATGGGCCGGTTTGTAAGGGGTATGTCTGGGAAGTAGTCGCCTGTTCCGCAGTCGTCGGCGTCGAAGGCGGGCATGCGCGAGATGCGGCGTTCTTCGGCTAGGTAGGCTCGCGTTTGCGGGTTGGTGAACGAGTCTAGGTCTGAGATGTCTGAGATGTCTTGGAGGTTGACTGTTGTTGTGGCGGTGGAGAGGTTTCGGGGGGAGAACGCGGTGCTGTGTGCTATGGTTTCTGTCGGCGCTGATAACGAGTCGTGGGTGAAGACGGTCATGCGCCGCTTCCTTAGGGTTTCAGCGATTGTACCGTGCTCGTTGTCTTTACTGTGGATCGGCGCCGCATGGTGGTCGTCTTCTTGAGTTTCGTTCCTGATCACGATGAACTTCTCTGGAGCGGGGCCGAGGGCGCCTTTGTAGAACCAAAGCCGTACTGCGGCAGTGCCTATGAAGAAGAAGTAGCAGCAAATTCCGATAACGAGAACGAGAAGAACGTATAGGGGTATCGGTCCGGGTTGTTGCAGGTGTAGCGGGCCTGCTGCCATGTCGAGCAGCTGGATAGATAAGAATGTAGTCGCACTGTGGACTTTGAGCGGCGGGATTGTGTACAAGTCCAGATTGCCATTGCTGAGGTTGCAGGTGCGGTGACATGTTTTCGAGCCTTCAGTACTGTGGCAATGTGAATGATGTGCATCTGAATTCGAGATTGAATGCTGTAATTTCTTCACAGTACTGCTTGCCAGCATTAGTCAAGTCGATAAATAGGCAAGAACAAACGATACCCTTTCGTTTCGATCGTCCTCAGTGTCAGTGTGTGCCGTGTAAAGTAAGGGAACCCAAGGAACAGGAAAGCATAGGAAAGTTGGCGATGAAACAAAGAATTGGGTATCGTGTTGCTTGGCTATGTAAAGTAAACAATCAGCGGGACGCCGTACTCCTGCATGTTCTCCTGCATGTGTCGAAATTGACCCATTGGTATGACTTCGCGTAAAACAAAAGCATCGGAAGAGCAATAGCCACACCCATTCCGAACCATACGAAGAAGCTCGCCCAAGATGAACTCCTTCGTGACCCATAACATTCATAAAATGGACATCCAACTCTTACTCAATCTTAGGCAAAGTATCAATCTTCGCATACAGCTCCTGCGCATCCTCAAAGATGTACCAGATATCTTTCGGTACACCCTTGAACGCCTTCTCGAATCGCTCCGGGTCGTTCTTCCTACCCTCGTCCATCTCCGCTACACCCGTGACTTTCCTGATGTAAATGGCGCCGATCCAGTTTTTGCCAAACTTGCGGTAAGCTTCACCATAAGATTCGGGATCTGTTTGCGTGGAGTCACCGATGAGGATGAACTTGCGCTTGGGGAACCATCCGTGGACCTTCTCGATGCGATCAACCTTGTAGGCTTCAGTGCCCTGAGTCAAGTTTGCGAGGAAGCCAGCAAGGTTCATCCAGCTGGCATCGCGTAGAATCATGGTGCCGTTGGGGTAGTATTGCTCGCGGAACTTGCGCAGGAACGGGTAGAGGTTGTAAGGTGACGCTGAAAGATACCAGAAGGGCGGGTTGTCGAGCTTTTGTACAATGTGCCTGTACAGTTCTGGCATACCCTTGATGGGCTCTGGCTCTTCGGCGAAGGTGGTGGTCAAGATGCCGACGGGTGACGATGTTAAAGTCTTCTTGATAGTGTCGTCCACGTCGGAAAGGATGGCCCAGCCCTTGGGTTTGGCGAAAGTGATGTTGAATGGCGTCGCATCAGCGTTGACGGCCTTGAACTTGTTGACTTGGCCTTCCTTGTAGTCGTTCCCTGGAATAGCCAAGACATCGGAGCTGATGCCGTCGCGTCCGCTGGGACCCAATCTGGTGTTGATGCCCAGAAGGTCAATTTGGACGGCATGTGCGGGGAGGATCTGGTCTGCAAATGGCTGGAGCCTCTGTGCGACGGTTGCCCTGGCTTGCTCGTCGTCTGCTAAGCCGATCTTCTCACTGACCCATGCGACGATCTTGGAGAGATCCTTGCCACTGTTCTTGACGAAGTAGGCAGCGACGAACTCGGCGTTCCACCTTCCTAGGCGATTCTGATATGCGGTAGTGTCCAAGATCCATACATAATCGGTCTCGGGGTTGACGTTGTTGTAGAAAGGGTTCTTGCGACCAAAATATGAGGAAAGGTTGTCCTTGAGGGAGAAGCTGAAACGGCTGGTGAGTTTGGGCATGTCTGCTTCAAATGCGGCGAAGCCTGAGTTTTCTCTGGTGATGCGGTCTTGTTCGGTTTCTTCGGTGCGCATTCGAGCACGGCCAGCCATGGCGGAAGCGGATTCGGGAGCCATTTTGTATGATGATAATGTTAGACAAAGGCGCGGGTGCCTGGTGGGTTGGTGAGGTCAGGAGGTGGGTGTATTGCACGGGACAAAGGGAGGCGAGGGCCATGGTCGAGGTCATATACTTTGTGCCTGGCACTTGACCAGGACTTGACGAGTGGCTGTTGCGGTGTCTCAGGAATGGGCCCAGTGTGCATGAGGGATGACGTTTAGCCAAGCCATGGCTCCGCATCCTGTAGGAATGATCGCTTGCCGAGCGCGCCGATCCTTGAACCTTGTCGGCGTATCGCCTCGAGTTAGAAGTGACAACTCAGCAGCTGAGCGAGATGATGAATCGCAAGCTATTTGTGACTTCACAGGAAATGTTGCCTTCTACCTGGACCTCTTCTCGATATTGCACCCTCAGGGTAAAGGTAGTTGTTTGATTTACGAGTCTTCCAGAATGGGTACTGTTGTACCTGGGGCATGCTCCAAAGTACAAATGGATCCAAACGAGCCTCTTCGTCTTTCAGCTTGTGTTGCAGGTGCAGGTAGCGACACTGCAGGCGGAGAATAATGTGAGGGTCTAGCAACACGCCAACGCCAGACGAAGCAAAGCACTCCGCGATACTTTGAAAGTAGTCGCAGCCTCCAGCACTAACAGCGGAGTAGTGCAGTCGCAGCAGGCTGCAGCAAATGGGTGCCTCTCGTCGTGCCAATGCTAGCGGAGTGACGTAACCAATCAAGCGATCTTGGGTCAGTCAGTTCACGGGTGTGAGTCTTGATATCTGCAGGTACGCGTGACGGTCAATACTCTTGCACTCAGATGGGGTATCGGTGACAGTGTCGGTTGATGAAAGCCATGCTTGGCTGTGCCAGACTTTGTCAAGGACGAGGTGGAATCGGGTGCTACTGAAGAGTCATGCTGCGACGTGATGTTGACGTATCTTGCAGCATACAGTCGCGTTGGAACGGCTATATCGGTACTGTGCTCAAACTGGTCACCGTCATACCTCGCTCGGCGACAAAGGAAATTATTGTCATCGCTGCCCTGGTTTGGTTCTGTGTTCTACCGCCTTTGGCCTCCTCATCTTGGTGTCGCCCGTCGAATAAGCGCGATATGGTATCACGCGGCGGTGCCACAGGCTAGGAACCCGGTCATGTGCTACAGTGTCGACGTATTCTGCGATGGCCCCAAGGTGGATGAACGGAAAGGGTCCGATTAACGCAGACTACGGGCCAGTGGGGTCTGCAGGTAAAGGCCGATGGCAGGTCTTGGCACAGCCTACGCCATCCAGGACGCGTAGATGTGCCAAACGAGAGGAGTTGATGGGAGAACAGCACTGAGATGGGTGCAGCGTCGCCACACGTTATACGCGGCTGTTTACGTCGGCCGTCGTGCTTCGCGAGTCTGTCATGGCTTGGCGACAAGAGGCGCAGCCCTACCTAGGTAACCGTCCGTCCGCGCGAGGAAGGCGCGTTGGAGGCCTCGATCAACACCTCGATAGTACTGCATCTGCCTCCTTTACGCTTACGCCCCGGCCTCGCGACTCTGGCCTCTCTGCGCTTCTGTGCTTTCTTTTTGCGCAGCTGCCCTCAAATACCCTTGCGACCGTTTTACGTTGCGGAACGGCCCCGCTACCAAGGCAGATATGGACCTCAAGAAGCGCCTCAAGTTGGGCAGTTTGATGCGCAAACGATCCTGTGCGTCGCATCTCCTCGTTTTATTCATTTCACCCTAACATTGACAGCGCACGCAGCCCAGGATGTCAATATCGATACAAACGCCGATACGCCCGAGGCCAATGCTACCAAGGGAGTGGTAGGTCATACCGCTTCGTCGCATCCACCAAGCTGACAGCGAGTAGATGCTCTTCTGCGAGTCTGGTGCCGCCAACTCGGTATGTTTGGCAACCTATAACATCCACACGCCAACTAACATGCCCAGGGTGAAGAGGTCCTCCACTTGCCTACCATTGTCGAGTCCGCCGTCGCAAGCCCCAGCGCAGCCGCAGCCGCCGCCAGACAGATCCGCATCTTCCTCTCCAAAGAGAACTTCAACCGCCCTCATGTCCAGTACAATTCTGTCATGCTCATTAGGATCCTGGCCGACAACCCAGGGCCCTCCTTCACCAAGAACCTCGACAAGCAATTCGCCGACACAGTCAAGCACCTACTTCGCCATGGGCAAGACCCGAGCGTTGCGCAAATCGTCAAGGAGACGCTGGATTCAATGGAGCGCGAGAAGGCATACGACACCAACCTGAACACGCTCTTCGCCATGTACAGGAAGGAGAAGGGCCTCATGGCAGCCGCGGCAAAGCAGTTTGGCCCCCGGAAGCTCAATGCGCCAGGCTGGTCGGGGTCACAGAACATACACGGTGGCTTCGGTTCAGGCGGACACAAGTCGTCTTCCAAATCGTTGCCGCCACCTGTGGAGCTCGCGGGGCGCATCGAGGAAGCGCGTACATCGGCCAAGCTCCTCCTGCAGCTCGTACAGTCTACACCAGCGAATGAACTGCTCGGCAACGACTTGGTCAAGGAGTTCGCTGAGCGCTGCACGGCCGCCCAGCGCAGTATACATGGCTACATCGCCTGCGACAATCCGGCGCCTGACGATGACACTATGCTCACTCTCATCGAAACCAACGAGCAGCTGTCCCTCGCTGCCTCCAAGCACCAGCGCGCCATCCTTCAAGCTCGTAAATTCATGGGTGCCTCACCCTCTCCACCAGTACAGAACGGAGCCTACGCGCCACCACCCAACGGCACCAGTAGTCCAGCTGGTGTGCCTGCGCAGTCTCCCGGGCTGTCGAATCTCCCACCACGCAACGACGCGCCTTCGCTGGCCCCTATGGATTTCGGAACGACAGGACCCAGCGCACCGCCTACCAACCACGGCAATGACAGCAGCTCTCTTCCTCCGTCACTGCAAGCTGCACCAGGCCGCACTCAACCGAGCGCGCAAGAAGAGAATCCCTTCGCTGATCACTACACGACTACCTACACACCTCCAGCGGCGTACCAAAACTCTACGTCGACGAACAATTACGGTGGCTCACCAGACCCATATCACCCAGGCTTTCAGTCTACTCCATCATACCTGGGCCGGCAAGAGAGCTCTGCCAATAATTTGACCATGCACGGTGCGCAACCGACGATTCAAGAAGAGGATGACCACATGCGCCCGCGGGCCGAACGACCTCGGACTCCCGATCTCAACGTGCCTCAGCAACAGGCCCCCGACGTTTCGCCCGTTGCAGAGCGTAATACCGTCACGTACAGATACTAGAGAACCATGGGTCGTGTCGCGGACTAGACGCGGACGTGAGATGTGGGGTAGCGTTTGGCAGGACCGATTTCACTCTTGGATCCCACGGGTAATCCCGGTGCTTTGAAATCGATAGTCACAAGATCGATAATCACAAAGTGCACGCTCTTTTTCTTGCGCAGAGTTTTGCAACTCGTAGTTTACAGGGCGGTTTGGAGCGCGACAGTTAGGACGAGATACCATAGTTGACTTTCATCTGGATTTAGAGTTTAATGCTATTCTACCTTGCTGCCCCGCACTTGCAAGCGCACCCCCACGGCCATGCAGTGACCTCGTGCGTCTCACGCGTCGCTCTCGTGCAGCGATCACGCAATCCACGAATTCCACACTGCGCCTGAATCCTGAATCGTCACCATGATACGGCACTTTCACCCATGCATCAGCTTGGTCAGCGACGGCTCGCAACCGACCCCTCCAATCTGGAAGGCGAGACCCGACGTCCCCCACTGCGGTCCCTGTTCCGCCGCTTCTAGCGCCGAAGAAAATAAGAAGCCGTCATGTTGAAGACATACACTATTGACAGCCCCGTCCGCCCTTCCCTTCGCCCTTGCCGGTCTTCACTTCCCCATGGCCTTCAGCTGCAATAGTCCATGGCTCGTTCGCTTCCGAAATGCGTCGACACGTTGATCATTGGTACGCCATGGGAATAACACGCGCTCCGAAGGCGACATGCTGATTACAAATTCCAGGCAATGGGCCGTCCGCGCTCATCCTCTCGTACATCCTACACGGCCATATCCCCTACTACATTGGCGGCCATCATGACGCGATTCTCGACGCGAAACTGCAGAAATCGCCGAATCTGCTTCATCTAACGCCAGACCTCTACGCGCATTTCCTGTCCTCGTTGCGCTACTCGACCCAAGCGCTGCCCGTCAACACGCTGCTCGATACCCTCGTTCGACCGAATGCCGACACCGAGTTGAATCCCACGTCCTGCATCGAGTGGCGATACGAGCCTGACAAGGCGATACCCCATGTCGCAATTGGAGACACGGCGCATGCAGGCGGACAGTGGGCGGAGAACCCGGTCTCTGCGAGCGCGGACATTGGGACGCTGAGCTATGCGGAACAGCTGAGCCTCCCGGGCTATTCGTACGCGGATCACCTAGCTAAGAGTGGAAGGGAGGATGAAGCTGAATTCGTGCGACCATCGAGGGTGGAGGTTGCCGACTATCTGAGGACATACCCGGAAGCTGTGGGTATCGCCGATAGCATCTACACTGGGTTGAAGGTCGAAAACGTACATCGAACGGTTCGCGGCTTCTCCATTGGCAGTCTTGGGATCCGGTGCAAGCATCTTGTGCTTGCCTCTGGTATCTTCACCGTCAACATCCCGCCACCGCTTTACCTCGCGCCCGTTGCGCAGATGGAGTCGCCAGAGGCGCCTCTGCTTGTCATCGGATCTGGATTCTCTGCTGCCGATGTCATCATATCAGCACCTCCCACTCGCAGGATCATACATATCTACCAGTGGGCTCCCGAGAAGAGGCCGTCTCCACTACGAGGCTGCCACCATACCGCATACCCCGAGTATGCGACAGTCTATCGCCAAATGAAGCTTGCAGCAATCGCCTCAAAGAAAAAGACCGCAAAGTCCCCTTCTGTGCGACGGAAATCAAATCCATTCCAACAGCGCGACTGGTCCCTCTACGAAGGCCTGCCCAACGCCGAAGTCATCAGCGCATCCACCTCTGGAAAAACAGCAACCGTCACCCTCCGCCTCCCATCAGGAGAAACCATCACGCGCGAAGCAGGCGGTCTAGCCTACGTCGTCGGCCGCCGCGGAACCCTAGATTTCCTCTCCCCCAACCTCATTGCCGAGATCCTCAACACACCCGAGCACACTACTCCTCCCGACACGCCTTCCACCCACCTAATCTCCGGCCGCACCCTCCGCGCAAAAGCCGAAGCCACATCCCTCGAAGTCGCCCGCGACGTCTTCATCATCGGCAGTCTAACCGGCGACTCCCTCATCCGCCACGCAATCGGCGGCTGTGTCTTCGCTGCTGGCCGCATTCTAGGCGCTATACCCACTATCTACTCGCCTGATAGCACGCCCTCGCCTACTTCGTCGACACCGCGGTCTGTGTCGCCGGTGTCGACGTCTGATACTGAGATTGCGGCTGAAGATGGAGTTGCTGGAGTTGCTGGGTTGAGGAAGGAAAGGAGTGGGAGGCGCACGCCTGGTGAAGCGACGAATGGTCATGCGGATTTGCATGTTGATCGCAGGAAGCTGGTTAGGGCGGTTGAGACGGCGCAGGTGGAGAATAGGTATTGGGTTGATTCGGGGTGGTGGGCTGGGGGGTTGGGGCCGGGGAGGCGGTGATGGATGATGATGGATAAGTGGTGAGCTGTGGGTTGTCTGGGAGGCGTTGGTGGGAGTTTGTACATACCCATTTTCATGCGAATATATATCTACCTTTACACATCTTGGGCCTCTATGCACATATACGCTCTGTAGTTCAAGACGACGCGTGGTCAAGAAAGAGCTGTTCTGAGGGGAATTACCGTACTAGCTGTTCTCTACAACATCTGAAGCTCCAGTGGCCTGTCGGCACACAGCAAACGTATGGAGCTTTAGCACTGAGAAGCTTTGAAATATTAAACATACTTGTTGAGGTGTGTACAGCAACAAGTAGCCACTACACAAGCTCTTCAAGATATTCCCATCCTGGGGTTATCACAAACTAGAATGTGGAAGCTTGTTCGTCGTAAAGTCTTTCAATTGATCTCTGTTTAACGCCGACAAAAAGCAGGAGTAAGCGGTTCAACGCCTTCTAACCCACTCGTACGGCGTTCTTAGTAAGGAGACGGAATCGTGCCTCGAGAGAGTTCGTACATAAGTGCTGCAGGTCGAGTTTCCCCCAAAAAAAAGATGCGAGAAGATGGCTGAACAAGAATTCCAAACCTCAAACAAAAAAGAACCGTGAAGTATGCCCACTACCCGAATCGAACGAGTGATCTTCGCATTACAAGTGCGACGCCTTACCGCTTGCTGGATGTATGTTAGATGATGTTGGTGGTGGTGGTGTTGTGTGGAGATGAACTTACGCCAAGCGGGCAATTACTGGTAATTGATGGCAAAAAGTTGCAATTGTAGATTTATGAACTTATAGAGTGCAAGAGCATCCAAAAGATTCGTTTAGTGGGCAGAGCGAGAAAACGCAAAGCCCCGCAGTGGCTGCGGGGCTGGATTAAATTCGCTTGGGCACCTACAAACTTCAGCACAGCGGTAACGTTGCTTAGTGGGGCCTGCTCTGTACTAGCTCCTGTTGGGTCGGTTTCACTTTGTCACTGATGGTAAGGGTGTTATGATATTATTAAGACACTGGAAAGAAGTGAAGCGATTAGTCTATCAATTTTGCTATCTAGATAGGCTCTTGCGGTGTTTGAGGCCGATTCTGTGTAGCTGAGGTTACTGAATTGCGACGACCGGAACCACTGGCATATTCAAAGTCTCTTGGACTGGAGAACCTCTGAAGGAATGCATGATGCTTGAGTAGAGTGTTGACGGAATTGGGAGCTGTTATTTCATCATATGCATCCCAATCATCACTGACTAGGATATGCTCGGGCTTAACTACACAACAGATGTTTCGAAAATATGACGGAAAACTTGAGATACGGTTGCCAAAAGTTTGCAATCCCATTCCCAACTTTGGAATCGTTGTCGTGCGCCCTCGATTGTGTTGAATGACACCTGCAGCAGCAAATGTGACTCGGCGCGCAAAGTTGGCAAGGGGGTTCAGCGCATCCATGGATGGTCTGGAGATTCGATGTGTAGCCTCAACAATATTAGGCAGCAGCATTCACCACAACCATCCTGTGGTTAACGGGAGAGTAATCGCAACTATGCTGATTCACCAACTACCCCGTGGGTTATTAGTGTTCCGTGGCAAAGGCCGATCATTCAAGGTTAGCCTCACCTTTGTCCCGTAGTTCGAGCGTAAGCTCCGACCACCGCTACATCATCGCCGCTGTAAAGGCAACACGTAGACCAAGACTTTCACCCTACACCACATTTCCACACTACAGTCCTTTCCGATATAAACCTCTGTCGCAGAATCTGGCATCCGATCACACACAACTCAAAACCTCAATCCAGAATCAGACCAGCTGAACACCTAAGATGGCGGACAGCGGCGTGGACATCGCATCCCTCACAGCCGACCAGCAAGCCGCGCTCCAGCAATACACCGCCGTTACCGACCAAGCAACATCCGACGCGATACCAATTCTCCAACGCGCGCAATGGAATGTCAACATAGCAGTAACCCGCTTCTTCGACGGCGAACCGACCGAAGACCCAGTCGCTGCCGCCGCCGCACAATTACCACCACCCCAAGACATCCGCCGACAAGAGACACTGTTGAATGGTTTTGCTTCGCCGCGATCTTCAACAGGTAGTGGGAGGAGAGTCAGGATAGAGCCTGCGCCAAGGGTGGTCCCGCAGCCAGAAAGCCAAGTCACCACACAAGTTCCGCTGGTGCTTGCGATATTCTTTGCGCCATTCTCGCTCGTGTACTCGTTATTCGCAAAGTCTTTCCGACTATTAGGCTGGCTATTCCCCTTCCTACCCCGCGCATGGGGGAGGGTGACGGCTAGCAACATCAACACACCCGCCTCTCAACGCAGCGCAAGCGGACGCCGACCTTTGAACCCACGAGATACCGCGGCGCGATTCATCCGCGAGTTTGAGGAGGAATATGGCAGCCACAACCTCCCGTTCTTTGAGAGCGGTTACGCACAAGCCTTCGATCTGGCTAAGAAGAACCTTCAGTTCTTGATGGTCGTGCTAGTCAGTCCCGAGCACGATGAGACGTCTTCCTTTATAAAGGACACACTGCTAGCACCAGAAGTCGTGGAGTTTGTACGAAACCCCGAGAACAACATCATACTTTGGGCGGGCAATGTGCAAGATTCGGAGGCATACCAGGTTTCTGCCGCGCTATCGTGCACAAAGTTCCCTTTTACCGGCCTGATCGTACACACACCTCAAGTGTCATCGACAGCCATGGGAATCGCGGCGCGCGTAGCCGGCCCTACAACCCCGCAGCAGTACATCGCAAAGCTAAGACAGGCGATGCAGCAACACACAGAGCCGCTGAATCGCGTACGCAGTCAGCGCGCTGAACAGCAAGCGACAAGGAATATCCGAGAACAACAGAACAGCGCATATGAACGCTCACTTGCAGCGGACCGAGAGAAGGCGCGCAAGAAGAAGGAGGAAGCGGAGCGGAAAGCCCGAGAAGAAAAGGAAGCACTTGAGCGAGAACAAGCCATTGAACGATACGCACAAAATCTTGCCCAATGGCGCAAATGGCGCGCCGCATCTATTCGCTCTGAGCCCAGTCCCGATGAAAAGGACATCGTACGCATCAGTCTTCGCATGCCTAATGCCGAACGTGTGGTCCGCAAATTCGCCGCGGATGCTCACATCGAGGAACTCTACGCGTTCGTTGAATGCTACGATATCCGGCAGTCTGAAGAAAGCTCACAGGAGAAAGTCGAAGAGCCGAAGGACTTCGAGCATGAGTACAAGTTCCAACTGGTCAGCCCTATGCCGCGCGAGGTGTACGAGCTCAAGACTGGTGGCACGATCAAGGAGCGCATTGGACGAAGTGGTAATTTGATCGTTGAGCGGACGGATCTTGAGGATGAAGAAGACGAGGAGGAGGAGTAATCGCATGAATATAGTCATTGCGCTGGCGTTACGCATTTCTGCTCGACTTAGCGTGGGACGTGGTGGACATCCACTGAGGTTTTTGATATGATAGATACGTTGGTTACGAATGTGAAGATGTATGTACGGCCAATCACGTACATCTCTACCATATGCAGTGCTATTTTTGTCCTTTTGAGCCCGATTGCCTCATAAGTAATTGCAAGACGATGAACACAGCCACAACTGTGCTTCGAGTGCTTGTATCGGGTAGGCTACGGCTGTCTCGGGTGCACGGGCCATATCTTAGTGCCGCTCCCGGTTTCGTCGACGGGTGACGCATCACAAGCGTAGATCGACCAATCTGCCCATCGCGTTCCTCCAGACAAGCCTCCGATATGATCGCATCAACAACATAACATGGACAGAGCTAAGACTCGCAAGCCTCATAAGAAGTCGCGAAACGGCTGCTTACCGTGCAAAGGCAGACATGTCAAAGTGCGCCTTCCCATTCGAGTTACGAATTCTACTTGCGACTAACAAACTTCAAAGTGCGATGAACAGAGGCCCAACTGCGCAAACTGCGTGAAGCAAGGCACGGTGTGTGAATACCGACCTTCCACCAACCGCGAGAGTCGTGAGGCGTCCCACGTATCGCCTTTGCCGGCTGGAACACCAGCTTTTACGCCGTCATCCACAGATGGTCATGCCAATGCTCTTGATCAGCAACCATTACCAGAGTTTGGAACTATCGATCTCAATGGCGCATCTAGCCGGCCTGATCTGACACTGAATATACCCCAACTACGGTTGCTCCAGTACGTCCTTTCAATTCGA
Source organism: Alternaria novae-zelandiae (assembly GCF_023758075.1). Taxonomy (NCBI): domain Eukaryota; kingdom Fungi; phylum Ascomycota; class Dothideomycetes; order Pleosporales; family Pleosporaceae; genus Alternaria; species Alternaria novae-zelandiae. The sequence continues at coordinate 1,310,596 of NW_026056970.1, read as the reverse complement.
TCTTGACGCTTTGAGAGTGTCTCACTCTACCTCCAAGACCGGTCATAACCTTCGGTCACCAGAACATATTCACTGCTTACGGAAAAGATCAAGAAATTTGAACTGACTCTGTGGGCAGTCACTATACTAATGTCACCGCCAAAACCCTCGCAGCGAATAATACTGATGCTGAGGATGTGTGCTCGACCTTTCTGATACAGACAGCTTTCGATCATCCCTACCTCCTCCAGGCAGCTCTTGCTCTCAGCGCGCTTCATCTGAGCCGAATTTCAGCTCCAGAAGAGGCTTCGCAATACTCGTACCAGGCCGAGAAGTACCATGACGCAGCTCTACTTAGTTTCCAAACATCGGTTCGCGACATCGATCATTCGAACTTCAAAGCGGTCCTTCTGTTTGCCGGAGTCCTATTCCCACACGCATGTGTAGCTTCAGTTGCAGCTCACTCGGATATGGAGCACGCGTTCGACAGCGTGCTTTCCAATCTAGTTTTGACCCGGAGGATACGGCCCATGGTAACTGGCTTCTACACAGAAATGAAGGCGAGCGAGTTGGGCCGCATGATTCCGGACGACGTCAAAGATATTGATTGGATGACGGAAGAACAACCACCCAGTACTGAACTTGTCCAGCTGCGCAAATTCTCGGAGGTCGTCCATCATGTCTATCCTCCCGATATCGTGGATGCATATGGCTTTGCCTGCCATATCCTCGAGCTGGTCTTCCAGGTCGCGGAAAAGTCTGATAAGCCGCCTTCCGACGCGTTGCTGAAGATTTGGATCCACCTCATCTCCAACCGCTATATCGAGCTTCTATCGGAGAAGCAGCCGGGATCTCTAATCATCTTTGCACATTACGCGGTCATGATGCACAGAGCAGCAGCGAGTTACTGGTATCTGGAGGGGCTCGCAGAGCAGATACTCAAGATTGCGGATCACATGGTCCCTAGCGAGTGGAAGCAGTGGCTCCAGTGGCCCAAGGAGCAGATACGAGGTGGCTCTGTTCCGCCGACACCATATTCGGGACATACGACATGAAGCCTTGGAAGTTCTCTTGGCATTCGACATTTTTATCAATGTGCGCCGAGCTGTCTACGCTCCCAACCTTCTGCAAAAGGCGAGCTGTTGCTCCATGGAACAAATTGTCCGACGCAGGCTATGCTGCCTGTTGCGGAGACGCGGAGATCGCGAACATGCCTGATTACCGCCAGCTTGCGCACAACTCTTGCATCGAAACAACATCCCTACGCCAAATCAGTATTGATTATTCCTTCTACCAGACTGCTTTGGGATATGCTTGCGAAGAATGTGTGGCTGGCTTGACGAAGTCTTATGTCGTAAGTGGAATCAGGCTAGGCTCGAGTATCCGCATGTTGACTGATCAGGTAGACTACCATTACAGGACTTGGCTGGTCAGCGTAGAACACGACCATTCGAAGCGATGATAGTTATCAGGGGGAGGCTGTGCGAAACGTGCGAAGCAGCCGACTTATCTACTTGCACGCACCACGTCAAGATTTACGACGTATTCTGGAAGCGACATTGAAGAGTTCCTCCTGCTACCCCGTGTTTGACACCACTACACGCGAGGAACTAATGTAGGATGTTCGAGGAAAGAACAAAAAGAGTGGAGCTCAGTATTCTGGCAGCAATGCGATTGGCGCGTCGTATCTGGACGCGCTAGTCGTATGCACAGACCCTTATCCTTCTCTATCCGGGATATGTACGCATTCCAACAGAAGGCGGGAACGTTGCTCGGGCAATCTATGTACGGGTCCAGGGAATCTAGATACGGGATACGCTAGGTGGGCTGTGCCCCGCGGCTTCTCATTATCACTTCTATACATAAAGACCTTACTATACTCTTCTCCACCAGTCAGCCTCAGTCCACATACCAACAGTTCAACAGTGTACTACCACAGGCCCTTCACAATCTCTCAAATACATTGCCACAACTGTTCAATCTGATTCCGTGGTACCATAAAGGCTCTTGCCTTAAACCCCCTTCCTCCAACCCAAAATGTCGACACCGGGACCAGTAGACGACTCAAACGCGATACCAGAATATGTACTCTGGCCGTACACACCCACGATCGCAGCCGGTGCCATTACCGCCGTGATCATGTTCATACTGTTCTTCATCCACACATACCGCCTCGTCAAGAACAGGACATGGTTCTGCATACCCTTCGTCATCGGCGCTCTAGTATGTATTCAATCCCCCTTCCAACCCTCCAGCTTCTGGTTACAAAAGCTGCTTAACCCAAGAAAACACATTGCTAACACCCACTCCAGTGCGAAGCCATAGGCTACTCCGCCCGCGCTGCAGCCCACAACGACACCGAGAACAAAACCCCCTACATCATCCAATCCACGCTCATCCTCCTCGCACCCATCCTCTTCGCAGCCTCCATCTACATGATCCTCGGTCGTCTCATCCGCCGCACAGACTCTGCTGAGTACTCGTTGATCAGAGTGAACTGGTTGACCAAGCTCTTCGTTGGCGGCGATGTTCTCTGCTTGTACGTTCCCCAAAAACAACACAACACAACACAACTCCCAAGAAAGCCATCCATCATGCTGACATAATATCCTAGTATGATCCAAGGCGGTGGCGCCGGCATGCTCGTATCCGCCTCCGACGCCGCGGGCTTCAAGCGCGGCGAAAACATCATCCTCGGCGGCCTCATACTGCAAATCCTCATCTTCGGCTTCTTCGTCGTGGTCGCTGGTATCTGGCACGTAAGACTTCAAAAGGGACCTACGGCTGCGTCGGCGGATATCCCGTGGACGAAGTTGATCTGGTTTTTGTATGCGGCTAGTGTGTGCATTACTATTCGTAACCTTTGTAGGGTTATTGAGTATGCGATGGGCAAGGTATGTTTTGTCTTTTCTATGGATGTTTGGATTTGTGCTAATTGATATTGATGCAGGATGGTTACTTGCTGTCGCACGAGTGGCCGATTTATGTTTACGACTTCTTGCCTATGATGATTACGCTCATCGTGTGTGTATGGTGGTACGACCCGAACATTAAGCCGGCTCGCAAGGGAGATATCGAGTTCGCTCGTCGATAGATAGGGTTGGAATTTGTTCTTGTTAAGGGCAGCATGTTACAGCGTGAAGTTGGGACGGCATGGTTCTACTGGCTTGTGAAACTGATTACGGGAGTCGCAAGTCTTATTTCATTTTCTTTGTGTAGCGTTCATGTTGAAACTTTGGAATTTCGTAGGAAAGAGCGCTTAGCGATATGGGTTCATGGAATATCCGTTTGGATATAAGTGTAGATACCTAGTATAGCACATACAGACCTTGTTCATCTGACTCTGCAGCGAGTACATCGCTCATATTATCAACTTTGTACCAAGTACGTATCTCTTCAAGATCGTTATCCCACCGTATGCATGGGGAAAATTGAACTGGTCTACGGTCCACACGAAGACGGCAACTCGCAGGTTCGGTGACCCATCGTCAATGTATTCTCTACGGTGTTCACTCATCTCCTCGGACGAGATTCTTCACTTTCGCTTTTATTATTGACACGGATCTACACATGTCCCATGTCTACCTCTGAATCTCCCTCTCTTCGTATTTCCTCTCTAGGCCAACCCTTCCAAAGCAGACTACTCCTGTCTCTCCCTCGCATCATCAATCGCCTTATCCCAATTATAAAACTTCATATAAATACCCTCAGATACCGTAATGCAGGCCGAACCCACCGCACACCCAGTCCAAAGCCCCACCAACTTCATATCCTGCTTGAAACAAAGGAAAAGCGCCAACGGCACCGCAATAACATAGTACACGAAGAGATTGCACCAGCCCCCAATATTCTGTTTTCCCAGTCCACGAAGCAAGGCGTTTACAAGTGCGGTCGTGGAATCCGCGAATTGGAAAGCAGCGAGTAAGGGGAGTACGGTGGCGACTATGCTGACGACTTCAGGGTCGCTGGTGAAGGCTTTGGGGAGGACGTTTCGACAGGCGGTTAGGAAGGCGAAGTCGATGAGGCCGATGGCGAGGAAGGTTAGGATGTACGTTTTTGTGGCGGTGCGGGCGGCGGAGAGGGAGCCGGCGCCGATTAAGTTGCCCAGGCGGGTTGAGACGGCTACGCCGACGGAGAAGGGGACGTGGTAGATGGCTACTGCTAGAGTCATGACGATTGACTGCGCTGCTAAGTGAGCTGTGGAAAGATAACTTGTCGAAAAGGTAAGAATGTCCTACTAGAGGATTAGCGTGTGCTCCATATCTGAAAATGCAGTGCATGAAACTTACAAAAGCTAGCCACTCGGTCTCGACCATGACGATACCTGGGACTGCTAATTTTGCCATCGGCCCCCAATGGGTGAACGCAGCCTTCGTGAAGCCGCCCCAGCATTCCAGCGAAGACGGGTTAACGAAGTACACATATATCCAAAGCAGTAATGGTAGGAGGTTGTTGGAGATGACAGTCGCGAGGGCAGCACCCGTGAGATCCCAGTCCAGAACGAAGACGAAAATATAGTTCAGAGCTATATTGATAGGCGTCGCAATGAGCAAGACAAAGAGCGAAGCGTTGAACAGGCCCTGTGCTTGCGTGAATCGCTTGCCAGCCTCGAAGATGGCATATCCTGGTGCTCCTGCGAGGAGTAACGAGAGGTAGTATCCAGCGAGATGCGCAATCGCCTTCTCGGGGACCAGGGCGGCCAAAATCCAACCTGAACACAGCCAGATAGCTCCGATGGGGATGGTCACAGCTAACATGAAGAGGATCATGCGTTGAAGGTGGAGTCCGACCATGGTCTTCTTCCCGGAACCATAAGCTTGCGCGCAGAGAGTGTCTAGTGATGTGGCCAGTCCTTCGTAGATTGCTAGTCCGGTGATATTGGCTGTCATTGTGGCTAGAGAGACCGCACCAAGCTCATCCGTTCCGACTATGCGGGATAAGAGTCAGCTTGCATCTGATGGGATCTGTGTTTCAAAGACTTACTATGCCCTACGACGAATATCGTCACCAAACTGAATGAGTACTGCAGCAGGTACGTCCCCATCAACGGAACGCTGTACTTCAGCAGCAACTTGGCTTCCTGCCCCGCCGTGGTCCCCAGCTCTTCTGTCGTCCCATCTCCACCCAGCAGACTCTCAATCTCAGAGGGATCCGGAATTGCGCCATATTGATTCTGCTTCGCCGCGTTTTCGTGCGCCCTAAGTAAGCCGACGCGCTCAGCCGTGCTCGTCGAGAACCTGCGCGCCTCGGGAGCGTCCATTGTGTTATAGGTAACGCCGCCGCCAGATGTAAAAGGGAACGGAACAAAACCCAGCGCTAAAGACGAGATGTCATAGTCGTACTCCAAGTGCGTGACCTCGATGTGCTGGACTTTGTCCTGGTGTTTCGCTCTCACAGTCGTCGGCTCGGGCAGCCAAAGTGGGGCTAGGAGCTGGGCCTCTGCCGTCAATGGCGCATCTCGGCGCATGGCGATATCGGGCAGCTTGCAGCGAAGCAGTAAAGCGTCGGACGACTAACGAGGGGCGGGCATAGTCTTGCCTGTGCCGTGTGGAGTTTGAGTGCGACAGGTGCCCGGATGCGGGAATGTTTGTCCAGAGTCTGCAGCTTTTCACGAGGTTTTTGTGGTGCGAGATGGGCACTGTCGTGGGCTCATTTCCCGCGCTGGGCTGGCACCAGGGTCTCCGCTGCTCTCGTTGCCATGTTTACTGCGAGCTGTGCCTGCACCGACCATTCGCAACGGCGGGCCGCGAGACATAGTCTGGTAAGAGCGAGGCGTTGGGGTGCGTGGCGATGATCGTACCATCGTAACGCGCTTCGGAAGGAATCCCATTGGCGCGCACTGGTTCGTCATTCAATCATCTCCGAACCTCCCGGTTCGCGCTACTGTCGAGCACGTATGCTGGATTACCTCACTGAGCATTTCCAGAGATGCGCGAACTGTTAGCTGAGGATGAGGAGGACGATTCGTCTGCGTGTTGTCGTTCGCAGCGGTCGAGACGACGTTTGGAGACTTCCAAGGTTTGGCTGACCTGCGTCTACCTAGGTAGCTGTCCATTATCTAGGAAGAGAACTATCCTCAGTCAGCATATCGTCGACGATTCTTTCCTCGTTAAACGAAATCAACAGCTCCGACTGTTTTCTACGTTACATACATCGTGGCCGTACTATTTTCGTGCAGATGCGTTGTCGAGCATGAGATGGAGCTCGAGATCTCATACTGCGTTGACAAGAACGAAGGAAGAGACTTGATGTACCTGTGCTACAGACAAAGACTGGACGTCAGTGTAACGTCGCCATGGCAGCTAAGACATAGTGAGCCATAGCCAAGTTAGTCTCGACACGGGTGAGCGACCATACCCAGGAAAGCCGTCTTGCACTCTATACCCAACTTGACAAGTATTAAGAAAATTGACGCGACTTCAGGCTGCCATATTCGTACCCGCTGCTTCCATTGTCGTTCTACCACATTCTCCGCATTTTCTCCACTGTGGCGTTGGCGCGTTGTGTGTTCGCAGGTTTCCTGACTGCGGTTCATGTAATCTGATAATCGGATCTGATTAAGATTCTACCGCGAGTTCAATCACTTCCTACATTACTAGGACCATATGTCAGGGATGCCTCTTCCTACCCTTATAAGGAGGTAGATTATCTAATATACCTTTTAGGAGATTCCAAATCTGATACATAAGATTGTAGTGCATATATATGATACGAAGCTAACCCCAGATTTCAGCGAAATTGAAACACAGCAACCACACCTGTATAGCGTAGCGACCACTCACTCCTATATAGCCGCGAGCACGTATATTTGATACGTCTTGAGCGGTTGCTTCCTTGTATGTATGCATATTCTTTTGTAAGAATGCTTCAAGTTTAGCGTGAGCTAGCCCGTCTCACCAACGAAGTACGAAGTGTTCAGCAATGAAAGCTAACACATGACCTCGAGAGACATCGCCCCAGTGTCTTCCATCTACCAATGTACGTCAAGAACATCTACAGAACAGCAAGTCAAACATACCATTTATCAGCCACCGTCTGACATCACATCACATCACCCTTTGAGTCCAACGACATCACCCGGCGACTTTCATGTAACCATCGTGACAACCGTGAAATGTAACGCTATTGCGCTCACATTCTCCCGGTGGGACACACACACACACCACACATCTTACATCACCCAAGCACCCATCACCATCTTTATATCCATCCATCCCGCCCTTATTCCCAGCACCGCTTACCCCATCCTTTTCCGAGCGATCCGAGAATATCCTCGCCACAGCCCTAACCCAACAGAATCCCATCATCGAATTTCGTGTGTAGCCCAAAAACCCGCATGTGCCAAACGCGTAGGTACACCCCCAATATTCACGACTCAGAAAACCTTCCGCAGCACCCACCCCACGACCTCGCGCAAAGCAAGTAACCCGGCGGGGCGCAACCCAAAAAACCACGCCAGGCCAGCCAAGGATTAGGCCATCTGGCACTTGCTCATTCCTACGCTCGGCGGCATTCATGGCGGACAGGATGCAGGGGAGACATTACGTCAGGGACGATTTTCGCCCAGTCCGCCGAGAGGAACAAGCGCGGGGTGGGGTGGCGCGCTCGCAGACGAATCGCTGGCCTAGAAAACGCGAAGCACTTGAGGAGCAGAGGGGAGCGACTAAGCGGTTGTACGTAAGAGGTAAGCCGTCCTTTGTGCTATGTATGCCGTGCCGCTCACGACTCGCATCATCGTGCGATCTGCCCGCCTATTCATTCCGCACTGCGTTCCACTGGTTCCGCACTGTAGGATGGATTGGATGAATGGAGGGAGGAAGGATGCACCTGCTCAATCGGATGAGTGTTCCCTGGCGAATGCGATGAGGGTATATCCCAATCCTTTTCCACCTCAACGGAAGTACCGGCAGCGCAAACTTCTTTCACTGCACTCATGGCGTGACTATCTTTCATGCATCTGCATATCGAAGGTTTCTTCCATGGGAGGTTTTCTACTGGTTCGTTGCTGGAAACAGTTTCCTTGGATCTAGAATAGGTTTAGATGTATCCCGGGGTAATACATTGTACTACAACACATCCAGCATAACGTGCAACATACACCCGCCTAGGTAGGCAAGCTGCAAATCCATCTATCAATAAACGCCCGCCCCCCCACGAACCTACGAAAACAACGAGGAACGGGCAAAGTGGGCCGAGCGCGCGTCTGCATCGTGCATCGGGCGTAGGCGGCGCAAAAAGGTAAAAGGAAAAAGCGGTTGACAGGACCCTGTTACTGTACATGCCAATACTTCCGGAGTCCCGTACCGTACAAACCTTCACGCGCGCGTTGAGCTGCAATGCATAAGTGTAAATGTGGAGTTGAGCACTTAGACCACCGCCGCACCGCGTGGGAGGAGACGAGACAAAAGGGAAAAAAGGAATATTGACGTTGATCAGAGCTGATCGGAGCCGTGCACGCGCGACGACGACCTGTGCAATTAGAGCGGTAAAGGAGAAGAACAACGCGACGACGCAATGCGACGCGTGTTCTGGGCGAGGATAAGACGTCGTGTTTGATGACCATTGGGGAGTGGGTGATTCTTTCTTTTCGTGGCTGGGATGCGCAGAGTGAGGCTCAGCGAGTGACGGTGCAGGCAATGCAGGTTGTGATGATCGCTGGCTGCTGGGGTGCACGTGGATGGCTGTGGCCGGCTCCGAAGACCGCACGTCGCTCACTGTTGAATGATTGAGCGCGTGCTGCCGACGCATAACGATCTTCAAGTCAGACATTGTTGAATCGCATGTGTATTGTGAACTCGTGAATTATTATTACGGAGTAATAGGAGTACACCTGTGATCGCACAGACACGAGACAGAGCTCAAACGTGACAAGACTGAAGATGTAAAGAATTTGAAGAATTTCATTATGTGATGACGTGAAAGTGAAACCGTTGACGATGTCAGATGTAGTCTATGAGACATTCCAGCCCAGAACGTGAAGGAAAAAGCCAAGCCTGGCTTGTAAACATGGAACCGATCAGAGGGTTCTTACATGGAGTAACGCCGAAAAATGCAATGGACAATATGTACAGACCGAATGCATCGAATATCGACAATGTGAAGTGAACGCTAATGCAGAGAGAAATCAATCAGGCCTGGCGAGGATCGCGGCAATGGCGTCACAAGGGGCGCAGGGCTGGGGTTTGCGTTGCGGAGCTTCGGCAACTTGGGGCGGACATACGCACTCGTCCTCAGCGGAGCTGGAGTCGGAGACGGAGATCTGACGTGCTTGCGTCAGGCCCGGGGCGTTCATTGGGACGAAGAAAGATTCGCGGCGATCGTACTGCGGGGTGCAAGAGCCGTCTTCATTTTCTAGGAAAACCGATGCCCGTCTCGAGAAATGGCCTCTGGACGGTGCGTCGTCGCACGAGGGGTATGCAGTGCCCCAGAAGGGCAGCTTTGGAGGCGTGCCTTGACCGTTGTATGGTACGTAGATGGATCCACCACGCGGCCTCAGGAAAGGGCTTGGGTCGTCAAAGTCCTCGAATGGACTCTCGCTGGCACTCTTGTCCGACTCCTCTTTTGTAGCCTCGAGGTGCGACCTTTGCAGTGCGATCTCGAGTTCTTCGGGCGAGAAAGGTTGCGAGGGGTTGCGAGTGCGGTCTGAGCCAGTAGCGGGTCTCGAAGGCTGTTGGAGCTGTTGGACGGAGCTGGAGCGGCGAGCGCCTTGTGATTGTTTCCGGCGGGCGTCGCGAGGGTCTTCGGTTGGATTACGGGAGAGGCCCACTAGGCAAGTCAGTAACGCAACGGCTATATGCAGACATAGTCAAACACACCATTGAGCACATCTCCTTCGTCATCGGACGCCTCCTTGATGTTTGCCGGCCTGTCGTCACCGGCGATGCTCGCTCCGATGCCGCTGTCTACCCACTCTTCAGCATCGTAGTCGGAAGAGCAACTTCCTCTCCGACTTCGGTGCATACTACGGCTGCGGCTTCTTCTCCTAAAGCTGCTCCTGCGGCTCGGTAGCCTGCTACCCATGGGTGAGTACAGTGAGGCGTTGCTGTGGCGGCGCCATGCAGTCGAAAAGCTGAAAGCCTCGAGCTTTTTCTTGTGTTCGGGGTCGACGGCGCGACGGTACTTGAGGGGAGGCATCTTCTCGCCAGGCTTGTAGAAATCCGACTCGGGCTCCTCTGGTTTTGCATTCTTGTGTGAGCCCGCAGTGAGGACGCGCTTTAAGCGAGTGCGGAGATGGCCAGGCATTGTGGGCGAAGAATAACAGAGCGGATGGGTAGTGGCCGGTACGGAGGTGCGAGGGTGATTAAGTGGTAGAGGTGATTAAAGTGGTAGAGTGTGGGTGTTGTGTGAATGCTGGGAGTGCAAAAGCGTTGTTGAAGAACAAGCGCAGAGGCACTCGGAAGGATGGTCCGGTATGATGTCGGCAGCAGGGTGAGGCTGATTAGGGAGTGGGTCGGAGCACAGACGCTGGTGCTATCCTGGCCCTGGTCGGGTGCTGGGCAAAAGATGGAGTATCCGAAACTGCGGTGGGACGCTCCAGAGGTCGGGCGCTGAGCACTGGGGAAGAGGGAGGGTTGGATGATATGGCGACAGCTGCAGCGGATGAAACGCGCTGCAAGGCTAGAAGAAAACGCGGAGAAGCGCCCTGCACTCAATACGGCGCTGTTGGGCGTAGGCTTGGGGGTGACGGAGGCTCGCTACGACGCTGAGCCGAGTCGCGAAGGGGGGGTCAACTGCTCCCACTGCGCGACACTATTGCTGCATGCATCCATGCCTGGCGGTAGAAGTTTTCTAGAATGGAAGCAGGCGCGAAAAGCGCAACAGACGGCGGCGTGAAGCGACTGGGCTGCGGTCGGCCGAGCACCAGCTAGCGACAGCCCAGTGCAGCAAAAGGTGGGCCAGACTGCGCGTGGGTGAGCGCTAGGCTGATGGAGGGTGAACTGCCGTTGGGAGTCGCATCCATGGCTTGCCACTATCGTTAATTCGCGCACCCAGGCCTCATTGAAGGCTCATTCGCTGACTGTCGGATAGTGGCACGCAGGTGCGGAAGGTGGTTGGTATTGGGATGGTGCGTTGAGGTGCACGCCGAGCCTCAGAGCAGCGTATTCGAGGCTGTTCGGATACGCCTGGACTCATGCAAACTTCTAAGTTCTGTCAAGATCTGACGTCCCACCACTGACCAGGCCCCTTCAGATTCAGTTGCCGCGTGCCTGCATTCGGCCTACCTCAATACGTCTTGGTCAGGTGCTCGGAAATTGCGCAACTGTGTGGGGTAGATTCGTGTGGGACGCATCGGTGAAGTCATCTCTATATTTGTATGCCACACCGCAACGCGAGATTGTCGAATATGAGGATGTGATACGCCCACACATTCACTCTACCATCTATCGAGCAGCACTGCCTTCAAGGTTACTCATCACCTGGGCATCCAAGTCACGATGTTTGCCGAGGATCCGCCGACGGCCCTCCGACGTCGAATCGAGTGATCGTATACCAGGATGACGCTGCCCCGCATGTCAAACAACTTGCTTTGGCTCCGTGTGCACCTTCACCTGCACCAGCGACAGCTCGAACCGCTGCAATGGGCATGAGGCGCGTCTGTTTGTGGCTGGAACGCGGTAGCTAGCCATGCCATTGGAAGGTGGGGGTCTAGCTCCTGCCGCCAACCCCTCTGCATGACCTCATCGGCGTCGAGCTAGGTAGCTACAACAAACGCCAGCACGCCGTGCACCTCACGAGCTGTGCCCTGCTTTCTGCTACTCTAGTCCCGCGCTTGAGCTGATCCTTGACTACAACTAGAGCCTTCCAAGCTCATCCTTCCGCTGCATTGCATCCTAGCTACCTAGGCAAACAGCAACACCATGGAGAAGATCAAGAGCGTCCTTCACGGACACAAGAAGGATGACACGGTTGCCCACGATGCGCCTACATCCTCTTCCACTGCTGAGGGGTATGTGCTTACATCGCCTTGATTGCAGCCCGAACTAATATCAATCCCAGCCAGGAACACCCAATCTACGACAGCCAAACATCCGAGCGCAAGGCACGGAATGACACTCCGGGAGAGCCAATGTACAACATAAAGACAACCAGTGGCGCTCCATACACAGACTTGGCTCACGGAAGCGGCTCAGCAGGCCTTCACGGAAGTGGTGCACATGGAACACCCACACATGTTGGTACCGATGGCCCTATTGGGACGACGGCAGCTGCGACCGGAGCTCATGACCCAATCCGGACGCAAGATTACTCCAACACCTCGCAGCCTCTCCAAAGCGGAACCGCGACTGCTGGAGGAGCTCAGCGTCCCGATGCCTACCCCCATGGCCACACTGCAGACCCAAGCGTCGCGAGCATCAAGAGCGGCGTTATTGGATTTGGTCCGGGAGCCAACCAGGGACATGCTGCCATGTCGACACACAACCCCACTCAGGAGTATCTGGGTCAAGACCAAGTAGTCGGAGGTGGAGATCATGAAACTGCCGGAATGACCAGGGGAGCAGGAATGACCGAAGGAACAGGCGTTAACCCAGGCCAGACATATCCTCGTACGTAGATCTAATCTACTATCTAATGCGCAAGATCTGACCAGAATGCAGAATCCAGTGCCATCGGTGGTGATTCAATAGGCGCACATTCTGCCTACGCGAGAGAAGCCCAACCATATGAGAACACTCTGCGACAGGAGAGCTACACCGCCGATACTGATCGATCCTTCCCTCTCGCGGGCGGTGTCATCTCAAAACCTCATCAAGATCCCACATCCACCCAATACCCGACTGAGCACACCTCCCCTCTCCAAAACAAAGGCATCAGCGAACTCGACTCCGGCACAACAGAGAGGGGAGTCGGTGTTCATGACAGCCCCTCTCAAGATAGTTACGGGAGGGAAGGGCTGGCTGGAGCAGCCGCCGCCGCTACTGCCATTGGCGCTTCTCAGGCACACTCACAGCCAGAGAGGCAGCCAGAGGCACAGGGTGCTCGGAATCGAGGCCTCCATACTCGCCAGCTTTCATATAGACATGTTGCACCGGGTGACACCACGGGAACTCCTCAAACAGGCGATGTTTCGAGCCAGCCGACGTCTAGTCACCATCCCGAAGCTTTGGCAGCTGCCGCTGCGGCGGCCACCACTGCAGCCGCCTCGAATTCTTCCGCTCTTCCTGCATCTACTCACGGGAATGAGCACAGAACCCGGGATGTCAACGCGGCAGAAGCTCTTCAGCCTATCGCTGGAGCTCCGATGACTGGAATGTCGAGCACTGGTGAGCGCCCAGTAAACCCCCGACTTGAGTCACATAGGCACATTCCTGGCGAATACATTGCTACACCTAGCGACGAGAAGACATTCCTCAATTACGCCCCCGTTATTCAATCCTCATCCACAGACACAAGCGCACCGATTGCGGCCGCGGAGCCTACGTCTACATTGGACCCATCTCACGTTCAGCATTCGAGTATTGACCCCACATCTACAAACGAACCTCATGAGCTGAGACACACTGGAACACTTGGAGAGCCTCAGCCAAAGTCCGCAGATGACCACCACTACGCTCGCGATGCTGCCATTGCTGGAGGACTTGGTGCTGGCGCAGCGGGCTTAGGTGCGCATGCAGCTTCGAAGAATCACGACACCAAGGACGTTGCTGGTAGCCAGCCGTTGTACGAAGAATCTAGCCCGTACAGTAGCAAGATGCTCGACCCTCGTGTTCTAGGCGCTTCTAAGCCAGAGGAGCAGAGATTCGATGAGCAGAGGTTCGATCCATCGGCCAAAACTGAGACGGCTCCTACCAGTGGTTCAGCTATTTCTGGCCCTCCTGTCTCTCACAACCCGTCCGAAACCGCAGAATCACAGCATAATTACGGCCGTGATGCTGCAGTGCTGGGTACAGGTGCTGTAGGAGCCGCTGGAATGCACCACATCCTTCACCAAAACGATACTCCTAGCACTACTACCTCTGCGATTCCCGAGAATTCATCTTACACTTCTGCCACGGGATCGAATGTTGCTGCCCCTCAGCCAACCTCAAACTTCTCTAAGCCGCTCACCACTGCGAGTACCTCTGCCTCTCAACCTGTTGCGAACGATCACTTCTACGGTGCCACAGGAGCCCCTGCACCAATTTCAGATACGAGTGCACAACAACCATCAAGTGGTCTAGGTCAGACATCCACCGCCAGCGCAGTTCCTGAAAGACATCCTGAGCATCACTACGGTCGCGATGCTGGCCTCGCCGGAGCTGGCGCTGCTGCTGCTGGTGGTCTCTATGCTGCAAACCGGGACGACACCGATAGCGGACCAGCTTCAAGCACTATCGGACCTCACTCCAGCAACGCTGCCAACATCGTGGACCCTAGGGTTCAGCCAGAGCCAAGCAAACAGATACACCACAACGTCGGACCGACAGCTGAGGACCCTGCTTCGCGCACCATCGGTCCCCACAGCAGCAACATTGCCAATATCGTCGACCCAAGAGTTAAGCCTGATCCATCCAAGCAAAAGGAGCACACCACGGTTGGACCACACCAGTCAGACACATTGAATCGCCTGGACCCCAAGGTTGACGAGAAGGCTGGCCAGCCGAGTGAGCATCACTACGGTCGGGATGCTGCTTTGGTTGGAGGTGCAGGCGCCGCCGGTTACGGTGCATACCAAGCCGGCAATGCGTACGGCGATCACAAGACGACACAGCCTGAAGCATATGAAGCTGGCACTGCTGGCACTGCGTATGGTAACCAGAGCATGACACAGCGAGCACAAGACGCTATCAATGCGTACGGCGACCACAAGATGACTCAGCCTGCCGCATCCATGCCAGACCAGAGATACGATCCCACGGCTGCCGGTGCACGAGCGACCAACCCAGTTTCTCCAACAAGTCAATACAACTACAACGATCCCACTACCCAAAGCAATGTCAACCGCACTGATCCCAACGACCACATCAACAGGAATGTCGCACTTGGAGGAGCAGGTCTTGCAGCTGCCGGATTGGGAGCAGGTGCTTACGCTGGATCCAAACATGACGACAACACTACTCAGCTTCCACTTCGACAAAAGCAAGACATTGCGTCTTCCGGTCAGACTGCGTACCCAACGCAAGGAATGGCACAGTCTTCCTACCCTGTGCACGAGACTAGTACGACTACATCATACCCCACCTCAGGTACCATCGCGCCTTCCGGTCAAACCGCGTACCCAACGCAGGGTATGGCACAGTCTTCCTATCCCATGCACGAGACCAGCACGGGCGCATCGTACCCAACCTCAGGCACCATCGCACCACACAACACGCATACCCAGGAGATGTCATCTCAACCCTGGGGACCTGGGGCCGTTCCGGTGAATGACAGTCACGATAAGCGCAACGCGGCTCTTATGGGTGGCGCCGCAGGTGCGGCGGGCCTGGGTGGTGCAGCTTACATCAACTCTCAGAACCAGGACGAACGCGAGGCGGAAGAGCGTCTGAAGAAGATTGCCCAAGATCGCGAGAAGGAGCAGCATAGACTCGACAAGGAACAGCACAAGCATGACAAAGAAGTGCACAAGCATGACAAGGCCGTTGCAGCACACGAGAAAGACGAGCATCGTTTGGCCAAGGAACACGAGAAGGAGCAAGCGCGTCTGGTCAAGGAGCAACATCACCGTGAGAAGGAGCTTGAGAAGGAGAACGAAGGCGAGGAGAAGAAGAAGCACGGTCTTCTTGGATTCTTGCACCGTGACAAGTCTAAGAAAGAAAAGTCGACTGCCAGTCCTGAATCTTCACCGCGCCAGTCTCGCGATTACAGTCCGAGACACTCCAGAGACTATGGCGATGATCATCCCGATTCACCACGCTGGAAGGGCAAGCACCTGCTTCACAAGGACCCACCGAAAGGTCACCCTGCCCGTGAAGCTATGGAGCACCAGCAGATGACCGACTCAACTGGTTCGGTAGGAAAGAGGGAGCACATGGGTGTTGATGGTCCGATTGGTAACCCAACCATGATCTCGGGCGATCGGTAAGCTCATTCTTTTCATTCCAACAACTTTGATCAATTCTAACATACACACAGCGAAACTCAGCATGGCGTCTACGGTGCGCATCCGATCTCGGATTTAGACCGCGACAACACGGTCACTGAGCCACACACTGGTCTGCCCATGAACACCGGGCGCTTCGGCACCGGTGCTGGTGGAACAGACGGTAACCCCGCGATTCATGGTGTCCACGAACATTCTGGTCCGGCATCGGGTCAGAGCACTACGGATTGGGAGGCCATCAGGAAGGGCAACACACCATACTGATTTCTTGATGGAATGATGGATTATGATGATCAACGTATACGAATAATGATTTCACGGGATTCACGTATAACTGCAATGGCTAACTGAATATGATCTAATTGAATGTTCTTATCTTAGCGTTCTAGCTGAGCAATACTTGAAGTTGAGCACATTAGCGCAAGGTCGTGAATCGCAGAACCCAGCTTTTACCCCAGACGCCGTGAGCCTGGTCTACTACCTTGATCTTCACCCCACGAACACGAACAACAACCGCGGCACCGGCTGAATACTGCATAACAATTTCTACACAACCAGCTTTAAATCTTGTGTAACGTTGCGACGGAGAAATTCTCTCCGTGATGATCTCACAGATCGCGGGGAAGAAGTGGGGCTCCTCATATCGAACCTGGCTCGGAAAGGCGCCGTCACCGTCGTCGGTTGATTCGCGATGCCAGATACGAATGCTCCATGCTTTTTACAGAAATACTCCGCGGTGCGAGGGCGACTAACGGCACGGGCTAGCAGTATGCACGGCGCACGTCACGAATGTAAATCTGGAGAAGAACGAAGGTGACGAGGATCCTCGCATTCGGATCATTGGATGCGCGGTAAACTTAATCGTAAAGAGGAGGACAGACTATGTAAAGGAAGGGGATCGCTACGGGCGAAAGGTATGGTATTGTTTGAGATTGTTACTACAGATTCCATCTGCCCATCATGAAGCTCTATAGCTCACTTGCTTTCATCCCTCTGTTCCAGCTGGGCTACGCACTCCTCGATGTCGACGCTATAGTAGACAAGCACTACGGCAACGACGCAGCATGGTACCGCGACCGCATTCCTCTTTTCGAGTCGAGCGATCAGGACATTACTGATGTGTACTACTACCGATGGTCCATCTTCCGCGCCCACCAACGCGATCTCGGTGCCTACGGCTACATTTCCACTGAATTCCTCGACGACGTCGGCTGGCAGACTAAACCCTTCGCAAGTCTAAACGATGCAACAGGCTTCCATCTCCTGGAAGGGCGATGGTGTCGCGACCGCCGCTTCAAAGAAGACTACGCGACCTTCATGTACAGCGCCGACAGCAACAGTCGCCAGTTCTCCGAGAGCATGGCCGCAGCAGTCTGGGCAGGCTACCTCGTCGACGGCGTAAAGGAAGACGCTATCAAGCGCCTCTCCGATATGACGCGCGTATACGACGCCTGGGACGATTCCTTCGACACGTCAAAGGGGCTCTACTACGTCGAACCCATCCGCGACGCAACCGAATACACAATCTCGTCCATCGACTCGTCGGGCGGCTACGACGGTTTCTTCGGCGGCGACTCCTTCCGGCCCAGTATCAACAGTTATCAATATGCCAACGCGCTCGCTATCGCCAACATGGCGTCCCTAGCCGGGTCTATGAACAGCACCGTTGATACATACACCACCCGCGCCGAAGCACTAAAACAGCGCGTCCAGGAAGCTCTCTGGAACACAACCTTCTCCCACTTCATCGACCGCTACCAAGTCAACAACGAAAACGTAACCTACTGGGACCCGATCCGCGGCCGCGAACTCGTCGGCATGGTCCCCTGGACCCACGACTTGCCCGACGATAACGCAGACTACGCGCAAGCCTGGGCTCACATCCTCGACAGCTCTAAACTACGGGGAGAAGCCGGTTTGCGGACTGTAGAACCCAGTTACGAGTACTACATGCGACAGTACCGGTACGAAGGCCCCAACCCAGAATGCCAATGGAACGGCCCAGTGTGGCCATTCCAAATGACGCAAGTCCTCTCCGGCCTCGCCAACTTCCTCGACCACTACGAAAAGGGCAAGGAGACTGGTATTATCAATTCGGACGACTACACAAACCTCCTCCGCCAATACGCACAGCTCCACCGGAACCCCTCTACGAACATCTTAGATCTAGAAGAAGACTACTACCCCGACACCGGCCTGCCCATCGTAGGACTCAAGCGCTCGCACCACTACTTCCACTCCGGTTTTAACGACCTCGTCCTCTCCGGTCTCGTGGGCATACGACCTCGCTCCGACGACGTACTAGAAGTAGCCCCCTTGGCATCAGCCGCCCAATTAACCTATTTCCGCGCCGAACGCATCATGTACCACGGCCGCGAAATCGCCGTGCAATGGGATAAAGACGGTAGTCATTACGGCGGCAACAGCACGGGTCTAACCGTCGAAGTCGACGGGGAGGTCGTTGCGTCAAGTCCCAGTCTCAGCCGTGTTACCGTTGAGTTGGGGAGGAAAGCTCCGCCTGCCATTACCAGGAAAATCGCTCAGTCTATCCAACTCAACTCTACAACACCCTATCCCCGCGCTTCAGCCTCCGTCGGTAACTCCAGCCAAGCATCCACATACCCCGCGATCGACGGCCGGATCTGGTTCTACACCGAGCCAGACGCGAAGAACGGGTGGGATTCCCCCCTTGGCAACGGCTCTTCCATCTGGTTCCAGATCGACTTCGGCAAGTCCGTTACTACGAGTAGTGCTGAGCTGGCGTTCTTTGCGAACGAGGAACAAGGGTTTGCGGAGCCGGCGGGCTATAGCATTCAGGTGCCTGCTGGTGGAAACGGTACGGAGTGGACGGATGCAGAGGATGCGGTGTATGGGGATGTTGTTGCGAATGGGATTACGGAGGCGGAGTGGAAGGAGGTTGAGGGACAGAGGGTTAGGGTTGTTTTCACGCCCAAGATGGGGATGAAGGTTAGGATTGCGGAGTTCAAGGTATACTAGTCGTAGGCTTTACTACTTGGACGACG
This sequence comes from Alternaria novae-zelandiae, assembly GCF_023758075.1. Classification (NCBI taxonomy): domain Eukaryota; kingdom Fungi; phylum Ascomycota; class Dothideomycetes; order Pleosporales; family Pleosporaceae; genus Alternaria; species Alternaria novae-zelandiae. The sequence goes on along the minus strand of NW_026056970.1, from coordinate 1,291,573 downwards.
CGAGGACCAGTAGCATCTCGTAAGAGGGTAGAGTAGGATCAATGAAATACCTGTGGTCTTGACTTGTTCATTTGTTCATTCATTTAGCAGCATCAAAGCTGAGGGTATCTATCTCCAGCTGTTGAAAGGCCAGATTCTACTTTTTTGTCTTACGCCAGAAACATCTTCCCATGCCTCGACGAAGCCTATACCTAGCTGCGCACATCGATGTGCAGTCGCTAGGTACGGCAAGCACGAACCTGCTCGCGATGGCATGCCCTCGTAGATTGTTGAAATACACGAGCTTCAGCGCTCACTCAGTGTGAAGACGCTTAGCTGCTGTAAGTTTGCTTGGGCTGGGGGTATGACGGGCCCAGCTCCTGGATGCTGAGCTTGGCAAGCCATTGACCCATGTCGATGGCCTTGTCGAGCGGCTTGCCCTGGACGATACCAGCGACGAAACCACCGGCGAACGCGTCACCGGCACCGTTGGTGTCGTTGATCTGCTCCTCCTTGATGGCGTGTACGGAGAACTCCTTGACGTCAGCGTCACCGCCCTCCTTTGCGGTCACGGCAATGGTTGGGTCGGTGCCTTGGGTGAAGACGACAGTCCTGGGTCGCTTGCTGTTCTGCTTGGGTGTGTTGGCAAGCTTCTTAGCAATCTCCTTGACGTCCTTGGTCTCCCAGCCCTGTGCCTCGGCGAATGCGGCGGCCTCGGTCTCGTTGCCGATGACGATGTCGACGTAGGGGAGGACCTCGTCGAGAGGGTCCTTGAAGAATTGCGAGATGAAGGGCGCGGAAAGGTTGAGGATGAATTGCTGGAAAGTTGTTAGCGCACTGCCGTTTTCTCAACACATCCAAGATCTTCATACCTTGTCCTTAGCGGCAGCCTCCTCAGCCAGGGCCTTGACAGCTGGTACGCAGACGGTCAAGTGGAAGCCACCAACGTAGTAGACTTTGGCGTTCTCGACCTGCTTCCAGATTCGCTCCTCCTTCAAGTGGTCGATCTTGTAGTTGTTGGCAGCGGCGAGGTCGGTGCACATGGAGCGGTTGTGGCCGGTGATGACAACACCGCAGCGACCAGTGGGAGTCTTCTCATCGTACAGGTACTCGGTCTTGACACCGGCGTCGGCTGAGATCTTCTCGAGAGTCTCGCCGTACTTGTCCTTGCCGATGCAACCAACGTATACGACCGACTTGGGCTCGAGGATGTAAGCCGCACCACGGGCAGTGTTCTGGGCGGCGCCACCAGCGATCAGGACGGCGTTGTAGTTCTGGAGCAGGTCCTCGTACAGGCCCATGTGCTTCTCGGGGTCGGCGAGGATCGCATCGTTGGCCTTCAAGCCATACTTGTCGAGGAGAGCCTGGTCACTGCTAGCTGTTAGCACAAGCTCACTGTGGTGCTCCTCCGCACTTGCTGCAAAGCATTGCGATTCTAGCTGGAGGAAGATGGACTCACCCGACACCCTGGATGTCCAGAAGCGGGTTCTCAAGGCAGAATAGTTCGTAGTTTCCAGGCATTGTGTTTGTTGTGTGTGTAATAAAAGACGTTGGTGTCGTAATGGAGTGAAAGTGCTGAATGTGGGGCAGTGTTTCGGACAGCGAGGGGCAGCAAGCTCCGCGCTAACAATTGCACCGACACGTAAAGTCCCGAATCGAGCAAGGTAAGTGCAGCCGGGTGGAGCATCTTGTCGCGCATACGACGAAAGGCATCCTGTAGAAACATGGCTTAACATCACAGCAAATATGAGGCCTGTGGTGATACGCATAACTCCTTGTTAAATCTATAAAGTGAAGTAGAGCTTCCAGACCAGGCATGGACCGTTGAGACTCGACTCATCTCCGATCCAGAAGCTCAAGGCCTTGGATCATCTGGAAGACAAATCATTTCTCAAGCCAGACCACAGCTGGCTGGCCCGCAACATCAACCCAAGCAATAGTGCAATAATTTCAGTCTGTAAAGCAAATCGCCCCATCTAACTGCCTTCCCTTGATCTTCGATGGTGCTCTGGACAACTCATGGCATGCAAACGAAGCATGATGGGAGCACACATACCGCATGCGGAAGAGCACCCACGCTCACTTGGTTGGAGAGTTGGCTCGTAACTCATCCATTGGAGCTCTTCAACTCCGACACGACAGTCTTTAGTATCCAGGTTGGTAGTCTGGCGCACCGTATGTCTAGCGACGGTAACGACTGATGATAAGACAGCATTAAGCAGCCTGCTACGGCTGCGCTGGCATTGGATCAGCCGCCTTGGCCGTTGGGAGGAGTGCGCCCCCAGGAGCTTTCGGCATTGCCCCGGTAGGAACTGAACAGAAGCGGGCTCGCCATGTTTGCTCCATTCGCATATCCATACTGGTGATTGTTGTTCAAGTCGCTGCCATATGGCGATCCCCAGTTCGAGGGGCTACTGACGTGATTTCCCCATGCAGCGCCACTGCCGATACCACTGGGAGCTCTAGTAGCAGTAGGAGTGCCAGTCTCTACGCTCAGAAGCGAGTTTGCTGAGTCCCCTCGCACATGACCAGACATCCGTGGTTTCTCATTCATGGAAGGTCGGCGAAGATCATTGCCAAGGCCGTTGGTGTTGAGCATAGAAGGAGATGCTGGACCGGGCGTGCGGTTCCAGATGGAGTTGGAGTTCCACTGACCATCTGGCACAGAAGGTAGGTTCGGTGGCTGACGGATGGAAGACGTAGAACCCGACCTACCCATCGGCGTGGAGAGCATTGCAGGCATGGGAGCAGGAGACAAGGGCTTGTAGTTCCTAACCGAGTTGACCAAGTCGTTGATCGACAATGCTCCTGGCACAAACGTATTGTCGTTGACAACGGCTGTGTCGTCGAATGTCTGCTCCGGTGGCGTAGGTGGGATATTCTCGTCTTCTTCAACTAAAGGGTCCAGTCCAGTCTCGTCGCCTACTAAGTCGTCCACCATGTTGCGCATCGCATTGTCCTTAGCAAGCGTAGTGGATGCAGATTCTGAAGCTGCCGCAACTGAGTGTGACTTCTGGTCGTCTGGAATAGGCGCCTCTGTGTGTTTGAACAGATGTATATCGGTGGCCTGGACTGAAAGAACAGGAGATCCATCAGGCCGGGTCGTTGGGCTCGCCAGAAGCTCCGATGGTAATCCTTCTTCTCGGTAGATGAATCGTGGGCCCGCCAAGTCCAGTGGTGCATCGTCAATCTGCGTGAGGAGCAGACCATCGATCAGCAAATCCTTCACTCGCATGAGCATCTCGACGTTGGGGTGGTTGCGCTCCAGCTCAGTCCACTTCTGCTTCATTACATCCCCCTTATACCAGAGCTTCATGGTATCCGGGGAAATGAGCGGCTCAAACCCAATCGTATCCGTATCCTCCTCCAACATGTAGTCTTCTTGGGGAAGTTGGTCGACGGGAAAGCTCGAGGCCAAAAGAGACAAGGTAGCAGCGTAGGCTTTCCAGAGCTCCTGAACGTCGACAGGATTCAAGGTATCGGCGATATTGGCGTTGAGTACCTTCCAGTAGCGCGTGAACCAGGTGCTGTATAGACGAAGTCCTGGGAGGATGCGGCGTGCCACAGCTGTAATCTTGTCGGATAGATGGGCCGCGCGGTCGCCGTTCTGGTGCTTCACATCGTTGCCTTCGGAAAGGCGGTCCAGCTCCGGCTGCAGGACTTGTAATAGGATGAAGAATGTCTTAACGTTCAGACGAAGGTAGTAGAAGTAGGTGCGCATAATGTTCGGGGGTGGGTTTTCGCCTGTCATGGTTAGCCAAGTTAGCGGGTGAAGGATGGACAACTTACTCTGCAACTGCACCGTCGCAAAGTATTCGGCTGACATGTTAATGAGGATGATCTTAGTCAAGATGGAGTCCAAGGGGCGCTCTTTGAGCTCGATAGCCAAGTGGCTGAGCACCTCGCCTTCCAACTCATCATGCGCCGCGAATTCCTCGCCCTTGTAGAGCTTGCTGTGCAGTCTGATGAACCAAGCAATCAAAGCCCGACCGGTGTTACCGTCGGCTGACTTGTGGTTGTTGATGAGCTGCCCATTGTCCCATGCAGTTATAACGCGCTTGAACTCGGTCGCGAGGTTGGCCTTGGCCGACGGGTACGGCTCTTTGCTTGCTAGCGAGCGGTAGAGGTGGTATACGCAGCGGAAGTGATCGCCGTCCTCGCGGGCGATTACTGCGAGTTGATTCGGCGCATGTCCGGAATCTGGGTATATCTCTGCGGCCAGGTCGTAGTAGCCTTTGGCTGGTCCCCAATTGCGGTCCTTGTTCTTCTCAACGAGTTCGGTTTCGCGGTAGCGGGAAAGGTCGCCAAGTTGGATGAGCGTCTGGTGGCAAGAGATGAGGACCTGCGTTTTCAGGTTCGCGGCGATGCGCTGGCGCGGGGAGGACTTGGAGGCTGCTCTCTTATCAGCAAAGTCGCGTGGCGCACACCGGGCGTGCTTACTATCATCCTTCCATTTCTGGGCGATTTTGCGCAGCTCTGGGATGCCGTCGAACTGAGTGTCGAGGTTCAGTATGTATTGGCGGTAGAAGCGCTGGCTGGCCTTGATAAACTGCAGATAGGTCTTTTGGAACTTGCGGATCTCGACGACATGGTCCTTGGATCGCTTGAGCTGCCAGGTGTTAGCGATGCCTCTCGTGCTTTCTCGCGTGGTGACGCACCAGCTTATGTTCCTGCCTGAATTTGGTGTTGACCTTCAGATGCGCATTCCACAGCGTCGTCTGGAGTTCGCGGGCGGATGCGTATTCGAAGTTGGAGAAGATAAGGGCCTCGCAGGCGGCGCGGTACCTGTCGGACATTAGTTGTCGCCGGTATGAAGTGGCAACGATGCCTACTCTTGCAGCACCGCAGCTAACTCGGCGCACGAAGAGCCGCCATCAGCGCGCTTATACAGGTCCTTCTCGATCGCCTTCGCCCGTCTATACTTTTATTAGCACCCGGCCGACATTGCCAGAATGACGCAATGACGCACCTGTCGAGTTGTTCGGTGTTGGCAGCCATGCCTTCTATGTGCAGGAGCCGGCGACGTTCATATGTGACCCCACGGTCGGCGGGCAGGTCAGACGAAGGCACGGAGCAGGCGGCGGACGTTGTGGCTGGCGTGCTCCATTTATGGTGAGGGGGTATGCCCTGCGTAAAGGACAGAAGCGAGCGGGAGGGTCTCGGAGGCAAACAGCGCCCAAGACGCGGAGCTATGGCGTCAGAGTCGGAGGCGATGGCCGTGGTGAGAGGTGTGAGAAAGTGAGGTTGGTGGATGAGTCGCGAGAACTAGCGGGCGCAGCAGTCTCGGAGCTAAGGTACCACGTCCCGGCCTGGCTGGCTACCAACCCTCTCTCTTTCACCGCACAGCCAACACCCAAGTGAAACAGCCCTGCGAGACGGCACTCTCCCCGGTAAAAGGTACTGCCCCTTTCATCTACGCCTCGTCACAGTCACAATCAGCCCCAATCAACATACAATGGGGATCAAGCGCTCACACCGCGATTCCTCGTCATCAGACAGCACACCCTACTCGCGTGAGACATCGGTCGACGTCAAGATTGTCCACTTAGATACCGAATCTGCCGTCTCTGACGAACCCATCATCATGAAGTGCTCACTGCCTCCGCACGAACCGCTTGCGTTCAATTCCATTGAAGACCACGATGTGCACTACCAGCAAGTTCACATGAACCGATGCAGCGAATGCCACAAGAACTTTCCGGATCAGCACTTTCTACATCTGCATATTGCCGAATATCACGATCCTATCAATGCTGCCAAGCGAGATCAAGGAGAGAAAACGGTAGGTCATTTCCTTACGTTGTTTGTCACGTGTTTGCTCCTTCCCTTTCCGGATCTCACGAGTGGTTCCTTCCTCTTGACAGGTACTGCCATTCATTCGGAGTAATACTGGTGAGGTATGCGGAGTACTAGCGTCTTCACATGGACACTGTAGCTGATGGCTCGCAGTATGCATGTCTTCTACCTGACTGCGATCGCCTGTGCAGCACGCCCCAGAAGCGCCGCCTCCACTGCATTGATAAGCACCAGTTCCCTCGCGAATACGACTTCATCGTTGTGAAAGACGGTATCGATCGCCGAAGCAGCATGCTAATACCCTCTCACCGACGAAGAAGCTCGACAATGAGTTCGGCGAATGGCGCTGCTGGCTCTCCAAGGAGGCGGAGAGGTGAGTCCAGCGCAAGTACTGGTGACACTTTGGAGATGGATCACGAAGAAGCTCAGGAAGAAGGAGAAACGCGTCGCTACCCCACCAGACTTCACGGGCGTGGTGGATTCGGAGGCCGCGGACTCGCACGAGAAGATGCAGCAGGTATCACTGCCCCAAAGACAGCCACTACTGATCAGCCGACCGATTTCATGGACAGTCTGGCTTCTAGCATGTCTGCACTGAAGTTTGTTCCTCACAGTGTCCGGGTAGCACGTACAAAGGGTAGAGGAGGAGGTGCCTGAAGATACAGCCTTCAAACGAGAGAGAAGAGTTCGGCTGATACTTTTATCTTTCTTCTACATTTCTGTGATCGTTCTTTCTGTTGCATGTCTTGTCAAGTCATGTTGCCTTGCGTTCCTTCCACAGATATCGGTTGCCACGTGGTAGTGGTTGCAACAACATTCCACTTGACGCCATCCTCATCACAACACCATTGGTCTTCCTCGGCGATTCTTTATTGCTATCGATCGCGATAGCAAGGTATGTATGCGGCTTTAACAGAATCAAACTACAAGCTAACATCGCCGCTGGCCGGGTCTCCTTCTTCCGTAATGCACCTGTCAACACAGCAATGGTGTACATTGTCTGGTTGCACTACGCATTGCGAACCCTCCTACTCTTTTTCGATCGTCTGAAGTCACTCGGGCTGGTAATAGTGGAGCTTGCAGCCGTCTGTTGCCATGTTTTCCTGATACGCGTGATCCTCACCCGACCACAACAACCGCCCCACCACCGCTTGCGCGCAGTCGCTATATGCGTCCGAACTCTGTCCAGACTCATAGCCATTATGAAGCCGTCGACTGTCGCTCGCTATGCGATCGCAAACGAATACCTGCGCCGAAGAAAACAGCCATCTTGTGACGCTGCCAATCGCACTCACCTGGAGCACCAAGGCGAACTCGTAAGCATCGGCATTGGACAAACGCCAGACAAGCAAACAACGGACGCACAAGCTCAGCCAGCGTCGAATCATGTGCAATCCCTCGTCGCATCGACTGCGAACGAGAGATGCGACACAGTCGCAGTCGGTGTCAGGACCATCGCTTTGAATAAGATTAGTACAGCACCTAGTAAGTCCCAGTCGGATGCAGAGTAGATACAAGGTCTATTATACAAAAGCTTACACAGAATTTCGATAGGACATCTCCGCAAGCCGTGCGTTTGGAGGCCAATGTTAATGAGCGAACGCACTGGCAGTACCGTTCTGGCGGCTTTGCAACCCAACGCAGACAGAGGCGCGGTGGCTACAGGAGCAAATGCTGCACAAAACCCATGTGCTGGCGGATTCGGCTTTCCTGCACGCGACACTGTCACAAAGGCCTGGAAAGGGACGACCGACCACGAGTACCAGATTTTCACCACCTTCTGCTTCCCTGCCATGGGTGCATGCGCCCCACGATCTCTTTCTCCGACGCCGCACCCTGAAGACGCCAGTGACACAGCATCCCCGACCTCAGATACAACCTTGTTCGAAGACGCGCCTGTATGCACACCTAGCCAGCTAGGATGCGATGAAGACATCAGTGCATACATAGCTTGTAACGACGCATCCACGGAAGGAGTGTCAATCACCTGGACTCCCCAAATGGTAGAGCACGAAATCGATCCTGTCGCTAAACGCCCTTTTCGGCATCGTCGATACGTCTCTTCTCAATCAAGCTTCGACGTTACTGAAACGCCTCAAATCCCGCTTCGGTCAAGATCGAGAACGAACGATGGACTGCTATTGTTTAGGGCAAATTCTTCCAAGGAAACCACAAACAACGCCCCTGAAATAAGACACCGTCGGAAGGTCTCTCTGAACCTTCCAGTCAACACACACGAAAGCCAGGCCAGCGCCACCCAGCCATTTGGAAAGCCCGGTGTCGAAAGCTGTACAAAGCAAACGCCTGGCATGGAGACCGCTTACTATACCACCAGCGTAGACGCATTGACTCCAGAAGAACGGGATCTAGAGTACAAGCACCGGCATACATTCATAGGAACTGGCTCGCTAGACGACTTCCTAGAAACACTGGAAACTACACCAAACCATACCGCTACTAAAGATGCGATTGCTCGGGCATTCGTAAAACTGGCAGCATCAGAGCAGCTCTACGCTCGACAATGTTCTGCTGGCCAGGGGTGGGATCTAGTTATGCGAACAACACTGAGCCTCATGGACGTTACTAGCGTCGATTACATTGTCCAGTCGCAAGTCAAGCTGGGCTCCATTACACTACGGCAATTCCTGGACTTGATACCTTTCGATGAAGTCGATGAGGTAGCCGCATTACGTATCGTAGAAGCGTTCTCTATTGCTAGCCATCTGGATGCGACGGCATGTATAGGCGCACGAAGTAAGGCGCGAGCTTTCCGGAAGTGGATGGTCGACCAAAAAAGGGTGGACGCAGATTGTTGAGGATAACAGCGATGAAGCACGCGCACTTCCCCCTACTATACCCAGTCAAATTTTCCTAGCATCAATACCCCAATGTCACCGACGTATCTTCCTATGTACGCTCCTGTACTATTGCTTTTCGGAGAGCTTATGATCAGAACAGTGAAACAGATACAGTTCCTTGTTTCATTGAGTGTCTCTCCTTCCCATCTGGGCAGTATCTCAAGGCACGTGTCTTCCCTACACCCACCCCGGCCTTGGCGCCTACGCTTCTTGGCCTTCTTTTCGATATCGTCTCTTGACCTTCTTCCCTAAGTTGATCTTACGCCTTCTTCGCACTCTCAAAAGGCCACTCAGCTCGCTCTTGCTCAATCATTCCAGGAACCTCACGGCTTCCTCCATGCGCTAAGGCAAGTCTCCTTCCAGTCCGAACTTTCACTGAAGGTCCGTGCTCCGCCTTACTACCCCCACTCGATACAGTCTCCAGCCGCTTGCACCGTACTCTCTACCCACACGCAATACACCGGAGGCAATCGATCCGTTCGCCACATAATTGTTACATACTCACGCGAATCATCGACAGCTACTACGATGTCGAGCCGCCCTCTACCGTCGTCAAGCGTTCTGCTAGGAGATGTCAAGGCCACTGCCTTACGCAAGTACAAGAAGAGCGCCTCAGTCTTTCTAGAGGACGCCGCTCTTGATATGATGCTTACCGAACATCTCGGTGACATCCAGCGCTACGCCGGATTCTACAACATGGTCTACCTCTTCCTCGACCCCTCTCACTGCCAAGAGTCAAATCGACCATTTGTGAACCCCCTTCTTACCAAGGACTCGACGACTCGTTTTATTTGGAATAAGAAGGAGTATCACTGCGCCGATTACCTTGTGGATAATGACGATGATCACCCTGAATCGATTGAGGCTACAGCAATTCGACCTGTTGCAGGATCCATCGGCGCATCCATCATTATCGCTACGGAACAGGTGGCCGCTGTCTCGAAGAAAACGCAGAAGAAGACGTCTACTTCCCAACCTGGAGAGAACATTAAGACGCGGCTTCGACGCGTATACAACGAGCGCAAAGAGGCAAAGAAGTTGGACAGCTGGCTGAAGCTGAAGGCTACAGTGGAGCCCGCTGCGACACACGACATACCTGCTCATATCTCTACTACCCAATTACATTTCTGGAACGCCGTCTTCTTGGACATTCTTCCCTGCCTACCAGCGTCCGAACGCGCCGCTCGCCTTCTAGCTCTCGAGAGTCGCGACATCACCGACGAACATCCCAAGCCATGGTCTGTTATCTGGCAGACATACCAGTACGTTCAACTCATCGACGAGATTGAAACAACTGGGTGGGACGAAACTCTGCGCGAACTGTCCGAGAACTACCAAGACTTCTCTGAGAAATTGCTAGATCTCGACTTGGCCACGCGTATGGCTCTGGGTCTGTCGGTCGCACTGCCGCCAGTCCGCGAGGAGAACACGTCGGTGCTGACCGAATGCACTGCTTCGAAGCTATCGACTCCTCATACTCCGGTACTCGAAACTGGCGCTCGTCGTCCCAAGCTTCTCCCAAAGTCTCAGGCTACGCGGAAGAATTCCGGGTTGGCTTGCTTAGCTGAGAAGGCTACTATAGCTCCTGAGGTCGCTGCACCACCGGTTCCTGTCTCAGCGCCAACCGACACCAACATATTTGGGCTTCCTCCGTCGGTACTAGAGAAGCCTCTTACATCGTTTGGTGGCTTCATGTTTAGTAACTCCGCTTCGAGGACTGCCAGTGCCCACCCTACGTCCGTACTGCTACAGTCCACTCCAAATGCGCAGCTCTCCGATACACCTAGCTTCGACTTCGGCATCGCTAAGAGCACCTTTGACGCTCCAATCTCTACCTACGCACCGAAACTCGACGAACACATTCTTTCCGGGACGTGCATGGCCACTCAAACGCCTGAAATGCCCAAATCGTTTTGGGCCGAGCACACAACAAAGCCTGAAGTACTAACTGGCAAAGATACAGAGTCTATCTCGACCACTTTTGGTGCTTCGGCTGTTGGCTACAATCATTCCTCATCAGAGAGCCCCATCATCCTCACTCAACATGCTGAGCAACCTCCTAAGTCTGATCTTAGAGGCTCTACAGAGGTAGAGGGGACTGAGTGGGAGACCCAAGCAGCTGTCGAAGCGAAGTCAAAAGACCAAGAATACTCTACTCGGTTCACCATGGTCATTGATGAGCTTATGGTTGATAAGCTTATCAAGAATTTTTGGAAAGAAACTTCAAACCCTTGTAGAGGGGAGACACTCAGCGACACTACTTCCAGTGAAGAAAAGGAGCCTTCCCATTTAGGCGATGAGCAACTCAGCCAAGGTGGCCAAACTGCCGGTCTCCCAACAAAGGAAGATAATACCCAGTTCCCGGCCTACACCTTCCGAGATTTTGCGGAGAAATACGTCCTCGCGCGAAGTCCAGATCTCTCTGTCGACGACATCTTCACTAGACTTACCAATTACTCGGATGGCCGCCTCTTCGATGCCAATTGCGTCGTTTGTAATGTTGACGAGAACGATCAGGTAAAGCCTGCAACGTTTGAGGAGGTAGTAAGTATACTCGAGCCGTATCTAGCAGGTCAGTGGACTCTGGAAAATGCAGATGACGATTCGGCATTCAGTATCAGTTCGGCTCCCTCGTTGACTCACTCTTCTTTCTCCGAAGCCGAACTTGCGATCGACAGCGAGATGGCAGAAGAGTACATGCTCGATGGATACGGCTGCCCCCTTGAGCTAACAGGAATTCCTAAAGACGACAAGAAGTTTTTCGACGCGGTACATACGGAAATGGTCGCAGAGACCGATCAGTATGAGTTCGACTGGGCTGAGGTTGATTGTCTTCTGGGCCCTCAAGACGAGGAAGATGACGACGACGACTACGTTGTACCTACGGTTGACGATGACGGGAAGCCCATCAGGCTTACGCTAGACATGGAGCCTCTACAAGAGGATTGGGCCCGAGGCGTTTTCTCGCAAGTCTTCCCAGACTTCGAGCAGGCCGATGCCAAGCTTCCTGATGTCGCACCGCAACTCCACTTGGAAGTTGATCAGACATCCTTCTCGAACATGTTCGACTTCGAATTCTTATCTGAATCAATCGATATGCCGGAACACACTTCGATCGAGGCGGCGAAGTTGCCAGGCGTGCCGCTAGTCGACACTTTGATGTCCAATCTTGGGTCCATCTTTGCCGAGCAAGATAGGCTCCTCCAGGAGCTATGTTCACTGGCTGCAGCAGTTGGCACTGATGCGGAAGACCACAAGGCCGACTACCGTCTATCTAGTCCCGCCGTACGTACTGTTCGGTTAAAAGCTGTGCCTACCAAGGATTCAGGACCACTCAATGGTACCGGAACCAGCAATTCTGCCCATGGGAACTTGACCGCGATTCGGCCACTGACGTTCAATCAGCGCCAACCAGGCCGTCACCTACCGCACTCTGACCTAGCGCTATATGACTGGCTCAAATCGCAACGACAAAGTAGCCTAACAAACATCAGAACGAACGAACTGGGTGAGCCAGCACCGTTCGATGTGGCCGAACTTTGACGGTACACCCGCATTCGAGGAGCGAGAAGAGTACATGATAGGCGGGATGAAACAGCAACTTCGAGCTCCCAAAGAGAGAGCCTCGAGAAACCGATCGCAGAATCGGAGGAAAATGACGACCCTTTCGGGGATGGCGAGCTCAATGAGCACCCGCTATATGCGCGCTCCGAAGCGTGCAATGTTCGCATCGCTCCCCGCCTGAGGACATGGTCGAATGGGCTTTCATAATCAGTTCATCGCTATATCCTTCGATTAGTTCGCAACGGGTTAAGGCTTCTCTTCACCAATACGACGATGATCGTCCCGTCCTGGCCAGACATTGAGACTGACAGTCACTTCTGAGCTCAATCCAGACTGTCAAACTCCCGACGATTTGCCTGCCTTAACCAAAGAGCTAAGGTAGAGAGCAAACGCCGCTCTGTTGGATCAAAGATCCGCAGATAAGAAAATCACAGCGTCTGTGTGCGCCATAGAGCGAGCAGACACACAACGAAAGCCACTTTCCTGGCCAAAGAGCCATACTATGGAAGACACCACTATGTATGCCTGAGTCAAAGAGCGAAGGCAAAAAGCAAAGATCGTTCTGCCGGGCCAAAGGTTCGATTGAAGAGAAGATCGATCTGTCTGTCTACATCAACGAGTGAGCAGACACACAACAGAACCCCCATCGGGCCAAAGGTCTAGGCATGAAGGAGCAAGGTGCGCAGCCACTGCAATTGCGAGGAGGACTTGTCGCTCAATGATGCGACATGATGAAGAGAATTACGGCGGTCACAAAGATGGTCGTCTCGTCGAGGTCTCTACGTCCACGGAGAAGGACAGCGTGGTATTTCCAGCGACGATTCGAGGAGATTTGAGGGTCGGTATGCGCATGAAGTGTCACGGTAGAATCCGTGTCAATGGTGTTGGAGGTTGTTTTGAATTTGGCCGACGACATTTCATTAGCACACGCGCGCTCAATGTGCGCGCAGAAAGGTACGAGGATGTAGGAAACCTAATCGGGTCGCGAAACACCAAATCGGTGACTTCTAGAGCGGTGTGAGATGACGGGCAATCTGACCGTTAGTGAGGGCTTCCCCGCCATCCACAACGCTACTTTAGATCGCGCATGCTTCGAGCTGTCATGTCGACGATGCAAATCCTTGATTTCGAAAGAAATGCATCTTCTCTCGTATGCGGGTATGGCCGTTTCGGATACGCGGCTACACCAAGACCCTAGCAGCACGCATCCCACCCGATCATCCGGACAGCGCAACTCCAATGACGAGTGGAGAAAAGCATCTGATCTTCCCCGCACCATCCTTGACGCAGGAACCGATGGCACTGCCTTGATCCAAGTGCAGCCACCCGGACGTCGCGGAAGACTTGCTGCTGTGGTGACGGCCTAAGTCCTCGGCGCCCAAGACATTTCCAAGCGCCGCCAATGCCATCTTCAAACTTGGCGACTTGCATTACGCACACCAGCCCCTATGTACAACGACAACCGGGACCTGCGCGCAATCAATGATAGGGGAGGGCCTGAAGGGCCAGACTAGATGGCCAAGCCAATCGTGAGTTTCGTAGTCATTTTAACGAGTTTAAACGACCCAACCCTAGCCTCGTACCAACACCGAAGGATGACTACCAAGCGTTGCACTGTCGCCCAGCTACTGCTGCGGCTCAACGCCGTTACTTGGCTGACGGCCGAAGGGGTTTCATAACATCACGACTCGCCATCCTAGAATGTTCGTTCTCTCGTTTTCCCTCGCTTCCTCCACACCAACCTCAGGCACCGCTTCACGTCGCTCGCTGTGCAGTGCCTCAGGCGCACTCGTTAATCCACGCATGCCGAATACCCAACACCTTTCTTTCCAGTGATACCCCGGAGCTTCCGCCATGAGACCTTCGAACCTTGTTTTTGCAGCAGTCGGCCTGCTTTCCTCATTCGCCACTGCGCAGCTGGAGTTCAATGTTGACGATCCAGGTGCGCTCACTGCAACTGTTTTCGGACCCCACTAACATAAATAGCCTCCATTAAGGATGCGACAAAAGTTGTTGCGGCGGGCTTAAGAGAATGGTACACTGGTGACAAACCCGGCGATGTACCTGGAAACTTGCCAGACCCATACTACTGGTGGCTATGCGGAGCCATGATGAACTCGTTCATCGACTACTGGTACTACACCGGCGACGACACATACAACAAGATTGTACAGCAAGCGATGGTGCACCAAATCGGTATCCCAAGAGCCTTTATGCCAGAGAACCAGACAAAAACACTAGGAAACGACGATCAGGCTTTCTGGGGAATGGCTGCCATGTCAGCAGCGGAAAACAAGCTTCCAGATGTCGAAGGAGAAATGTCGTGGTTGTCACTCGCCATCGCCGTATTCAACACACAGGTACCGCGTTGGAATCCCGAAACATGCGGCGGTGGACTCAACTGGCAAATTTTCCGATTTAACCCCGGATTCGACTACAAGAACACAATCTCCAACGGATGCTTTTTCAACATCGCAGCAAGGCTGGCAAAATACACAGGCAACGAGACGTATGTTGAGTGGGCCGAGAAGGCATGGGATTGGCAGTACAGCGTTGGTCTCATCAGCACAGATTACCACTTCTTTGGTAAGGACGCCCGTGCATGGATTACAGATTCCACACATACTAACATATACCTTTTCTAGATGGTACCAGCGAGAGACAAAACTGCACGGAAAAGAACCACATCCAATGGACCTACAACGCTGGAATCCACATGGCGGGTGCCGCAGCGTTGTGGAACATGTCAGAAGCGAAGGGTGATACGGTAAGACTCCTTGAACCTGAATTGACTCCACACTCATTCTAATCCAACGAAGGAACGAGCAGGCAGATGGCGAGAGCGCCTGGGCGGTGTTATCAACGGTACCGACATCTTTTTCCAACAGCAAGGAGCCCCAGACGTCATGATCGAAATGGCCTGCGAACGCAACGGACTATGCGACCACGATCAGAGATCCTTCAAAGCCTACCTCGCCCGCTGGATGGGCTGGTCGATGCTAGCCGCTCCCTGGACCCGCGACCGCATCATGCCCAAACTCCGTGCCTCTGCCGTGGCAGCCGCGCAACAATGTGGCCCCGGAAAAGGTGGCTGTGGTCTGAGGTGGTGGCAAGGTGGAAACGACAAAGAGGTGGGCGTTGGAGAGCAAATGTCTGCATTGGAGGTCATGCAGAATCTGCTTGTTGATCAAGTTTCCGGTCCGGTTGGACTTGACAATGGTGGAATCAGTGAGAATGACCCTACTGCAGGAAGTGATGTGGGGCCTGTGCGTGTTGAGCATGACTCTATCACGACAGGGGACAAGGCTGGCGCTGCGATTCTTACTCTCATGGTGTTCGCGGTGTTCTTTGGTGGAGGCGCCTGGCTGATTATGAGCGAATAGTTTTATTTCTTAATTCAAAGCATTCTACACTTCATTGTATTGCGCGAACTGGGGCATTGATACTCAATGTGCACTCAACGCTTCATCACCGACTATCACCGACGAGAATCCGGAGTGGAGTGGTTCTACGCTTGCCAGCGACGCGTGATTTTGACTCAAGAAAGCTGTTTGACCCCAAACCTGCAGCACCACACGCGTGTATATTATGATCTGCAGGCATTTGTAATGCCGTGTCTGCAATGTGTATACACTGTAACCTATGAGAGGGCGTCTCATGACATAAGCATGCAGATCATGTCCTGAATGAGGTAGGATAGCGACTTCCCAACTCGGAATTAGCGCGTGTATACCTAGGTAGCAGCTGCATCACCTCACGCCAGCTATCCAGCATTTGTAAGCTCTCCGGCTATACCTCCGACATCACAACGAATATATAAGTCTGCTGTCAAGGCTATCACCCTCAAACGAATATTGCGTGCCTGCCTGGTCATACTATCGCAATCGTGGACAGTAACCAATAGCAAGCATGACGTCAGCTAAACCCTTCAGCACCGTACCAGCAGGCGCGCAACAGCAGCCTACACCCTTCGAGCTGCATGTTGAGGAACAAAAGCTGCAGGACTTCAAGACTCTGCTCAAGCTGAGTCCGGTCGCGAAAGAGACGTACGAGAACAAGCAGAATGCGGGGAGCCATGGCCAGTTTGGGATCAGCCGGCAGTGGATCATTGATGCGAAGAAGGAATGGATAGAGAAGTTCGACTGGTATGCAGCGTGACAAAGAGTTGAAAAGGGATGACTGTACTGACATGCTACAGGCGCAAGGAAGAGGAGCGCATCAACTCTCTCCCCAACTTCAAGACCACCATCAAAGACGATGGTGGTAGCAGTTACGACACCCACTTCGCCGCGTTGTTCTCCAACAAGCCAGACGCTATCCCAATCGCTTTCTTCCACGGATGGCCTGGCTCATTCTTGGAGTTCCTACCCCTCATGGAAGTTTTGAGCAAGAAGTATACGCCAGATACCCTCCCTTACCATATCATCGTACCGTCTCTCCCCGGCTTCGCTCTATCGTCTGACCCACCCCTGGATCAAGACTGGAAGGTTGCAGACACATCCCGCATCATGCACAAGCTACTTCTGTCCCTCGGGTTTGGCGCATCAGGATACCTCGTCCAGGGCGGCGATATCGGCGCTTGGATCGCGCGAGAGCTGGCATTTACGTACGCCGAGTGCAAAGGCATGCATCTCAACTTCATGCACGCGGTCGACATCAAGTCCTACTCTTCGCCTGAGGACGAGCTCAGTGCAGCGGAGAAGAAAGGTCTGGAGAGGATGAACGAGTTCATGGAAGTAGGCAAGGCCTATGCAGTTGAACACGGCACCAAGCCTTCCACCATTGGTCTCGTACTGTCCAGTTCCCCTATGGCGCAACTGGCGTGGATCGGTGAGAAGTTCATGGCGTGGACTGATCCGTCCACCACGCCTTCCGTCAACACAATCTTGTCTGATATTACCCTGTACTGGCTTACTGGCTGCTACCCGACGTCAATCTACACGTACCGAGAGGGCAAGAAAGTCAAATATGTGGACAAGCCGTCGGGATACAGCTACTTCCCGTATGAGCTTTCGCCCGTTCCGAAGGCCTGGGCGGCGAGGACAGCAAATTTGGCGTTCTTCAGGGCACACGAGAAGGGCGGTCATTTTGCTGCATTGGAGAGGCCCGAGACGCTGTGGGCAGATGTCGAGGAGTGGATCAAGATCGCTTGGAAATGAGTTGGTCGTGGCGGTGAAGTCAATGGTTGTCATGAAAGATAGGAAAAATGATGTGCAAGCGGTTCAACGGGTTTAGCCTGAGATCGTGTCAAACTTAGTAGCATTGACGATAAGCTGAATGATTGCGGTTGTTCGTGTCGCCCGTTCACAGTTGCCACGGTAGAGTTCGGCCAATTTGCAGAGCAGCTAACATGGCACCTTGTATAGTCTCGACGTCGCTGCCTCACTCTTCAAAGCCCATGCGGGGATTATGATGGTCGAGGCCGTCGAGTTTGGGACCGAGTAAGGATTTAATCGATAGGACCGTAAGCAGCTAGCGTCGAGGCTGTGCCCAAGTGTCACTCCGCCGATGACGCATGTCATACCAATAACACGACCGTGCCAACAACCACGCTGCATGCCTAATCCTCGCTCGTAACATGAAACGTGCCACATAGCGGGCGGTGCCAAGTAAGCAAACAGCAGCAGTAACAGTTGAATAAGATCGCGACACCTATAACTCCTCCCATTGCTCACAAAGCCTCCTTTTCCTACGCTCGCTCGTTCGTTTCGTTGTTTCCTTCTGCCGGTTCTCCTCACCACTCGTTCTCCGGGGCGACCGGCTAACACGGCAATCGACGCCCATCATCAACAATCGCGATTATGGCCCCTTTCCAATTCGGAGATTTGGGCACAATATGCAACTATGCGAAAGTTAAATACGAAGAGCGGGCTGAGACGAAGAGGCGTCGCAGCTACAGACGCTCGTCCAGCGACCCCACCATGAACGCTACTATACGCAAACCCCACGGCAAACTACACAAACCGCCCAAAATCCAGTCGCTACATGAAAGAAAAGAGCGTCCGCGCAATAAGTTGCAGAAATCTAGACCGCAGAGTGTTATTGGGGTGGTTAGGCCGCCTGTTAGTTTCTTCGCGCTGGAATACGATCCTTATCCGTATAATACGCAGCCGAGTCAGTTTTTGGGCGTGTACTCCAGTATCGATACTGTGACGGCGGCTGCATTTCGACATGGCGCGTATA
The DNA here is from genome assembly GCF_023758075.1 of Alternaria novae-zelandiae. NCBI lineage: Eukaryota > Fungi > Ascomycota > Dothideomycetes > Pleosporales > Pleosporaceae > Alternaria > Alternaria novae-zelandiae. Next base: position 1,273,193 of record NW_026056970.1, on the reverse strand, counting down.
CGTTTTCAAGAGAAGGGTTGTTGGATGGAAGCGAGTACTTGAGTCCGACGGGTCGCATCAAAATTGTCTCGCACGCTATACAGAGTGTGGGTGTTGCGGCTGCGGTGCCGGGGGATAGGGCTAGCAAGAAGTTTGACGACGGGGTTATGAGGCTGGATATTCCGCATCCGCTCAGTCAGCCGGCGCCGCGGTTCGACAGTCAACAGGACCTCGACACGCAAAACGTCAGCAAGGATGCGGTCTTCCTGGCGCTCCACGAAGGACCGCAGAGTGCGTACTGTATTGGGATGTATACGAGCAAGAGTTTGGCATGGGGTGCTTGCTTGAAAGATAAGGCGTGGCTTGAGTGGTCGGATCCGCTGACTGAGGAAGAGAGGACTGTTGAGGATGATGATATGCCGCGGATCTCTGCCAGGCTCGTGGGAAGCGGACGACATGCGTGGTTCGTGAGGGCTTTTGAGGTCGATGGGAGGTGAGGCGGACGACCGAAGACACAACTTCACCCACGCCCCGCACTGTGCGACATGCCAAACGCATCCTCCTCGCCTTATTGCGGCACACTCGAAGCATCGACCGGCGAGCATGTTTGCAGCCTTCCCAGACGAACGTTATAGGTCAAACAACGCGACGGGCGGCAACGCTATATATCCTAGCACGCAAACATCGGCAGCTCACATCAACCGGGGTTTCTGTGAGATATATGCTACGTATGCCAGCGTCCGCAAAACATCGTCGCGATGATGAAGATCATCATCATGTATATAATTAGCCGAAGGCCTCCAAGTTCCACCTATACGAGGCATGATACTGATGGTTCTCAGAAAGCCGCTCAGCAATCATGTTTGGCTTCATATACTGTTTTGGTACATTCGGCGTTGACTGTAGAGATGAAGGAGGAGGCTTCCAGGACATATAATAGATCCCTTTTATAGACTATAGCACAGTGCTGCCTTGGTGGCTTTATTCGTCTTCGCTTGCATACGGCTTTCCATGACAAAATTCAGTTTCTTCAGAGGAACATGCGTTACATCTTTCTTTGTTTCGATGGATTTTGTGGAAATCATACTACTGTTACAGCGGTAATTTGGGGATGACGACCTCATCCCGCCGCCGACATACTTTCTGTTCCATGATCTTTTTAGAATTGCCCCGCTACAGGTCATGCGCTCCTGGTTCCAGATTTTTGGTAAAGAAAGCGGTGGTGATTGCAGATGTGAGAAGAGCAGAGAGTTAATTTATAGACGACGTGGATCGAGAGACCCACACATGACTGCGAAGGCTACCGTTTTTGGAAGGAGAGGAAACCATACGAAGTTGGTATCCATCCTTTTGGTCAGAAGAGCAGCGCAGACACTTTCGAGAGGCGGGACGTTATTTTGGAACCCGAGACTGAGGAGACATGAGCGCGAGATGCTCGCTTTTAGACGAAGAGAAGATGCCGGTCAACATGACAGAATGCTACGTCTGTTTTGGATGGAAAGAGGAAGGCAGGCACATGTATTTCTTCAGTCTCTCATTTTTTAACAACAGAAGCAGGTAAAGGTGTCGTCTCCCCATCTTGCCGTGTATGTATTTATACAGCGCATCAATGCCGAGACATGTGTTCAGCGCATAAAGTCTTTGGAAAAGAGAGGAGAGTCGACGCGACATGACGCCATCTGTCGGCATTTTTTGGTCAGAAGAAGAGCAAAAGGCCATCCATGGGTCCAATACGCATTTTGATATTAGAGCGTGGAAAAGTGTCTTGCTTCCTTCTCGCAGAAATTGAGTTTATATACCATTCCACGCTAGTGATGAAATTAACCATGTCGACATCCACGACCCCGGAGCGGCAAAGCTGCACATGAAGTTCTTGTTGCAGTGCTTTTCAGGCGAACAGGCGTCACATTGGGTATTCTTTGGTAGGTTTTGATCGGAAAAAGAGGGCGGACACATGGTTCTTTGGGGTCATGTTTTAGATACAGGAGTAGAGGAAGATGTCCTCGGTCTTACGATCAAGAGTCTTTTTATATACCATTCGCGATCATCGTATTCTATCCATGCGGATTTTGGGTAGACGGAAATATGAACGCGCTCCAAGTTGACACTCCCACTTTGGGATTCTCTTCTAAGCGGCTGACAGTTGGAGCATTCGTTGGTCGCGTCGTTGTTTTAGAGAAGGATTGGGATGTGAGGTATGAGCCAAAAACAAAGCAAAGCTTTCTCAACCCATGTGCGCTTTCGTGCTCTGATTTGGAGAGGAGCCACCGACATGCATTTGCTCAAGTACGTTTTGGGAGAAGGCAAAAGCCACATGCCAGCGCTTTCAAGTCATTTCGGAAGAGCACAGGTCTGAATATGTTGGTAAGAAAGAAGAGAAGAAGCGTTTCAGGCGAGCTTATATAGCTGTCTCCTAGCTAGAGTCTCCTCTTCGCGAAACATGAATTGTGGATGTGGCAACTTGGTGTGCCCACATCGTTGTGTCAGGTGTGACGTTCGAATAGCTTTCAAAGCTAACTAGAAGAGTAGCGCAATGCTCCAGTCTTTTGCGACCGCTCTTCTCCATCGGAAGGCCGATATCTCATTTTGATCGCTATGCGCTAGGTCATGTGCGCAACACGCTGGATGATATAAAGGCAGAGTATACGGTGTTCGTACAACCACTTCGGTCATGTTACGGTTCTCGTAGGAGTTTTGGTGTGTCGACACTCCGCATGAGTCAAGCATGCGATGTTTTAGGAGACAAAGAGAAGAGCGCACACATAGAATATGCATTTGGAGAATTTAGAGGAGAAGACAGCCGCAGTTGTTTTGTCGTAAATTGCATTTTAGAAAGCAGACTTTGGAGTGTAGGGTAAGATGATAGAAGGTAAAAGAAGTATCGAAGCTTTGTGAAGCCGTCGCTGGCTCCGATGAGTGGGACGAAGACGAACGAGGAAGAACATTACATGTGGGTAACGTTGTTTCTGGAGAAGAGCGATCTTCTCATAGGTCAAGGCGTCACCATTTTGAAAATGCCAACTTTCAAGTGATGTTTGGGGGAGAAGAGAGGTGTCAGACTTGCAAGACTTTATACAGCCTCTCGCTGGTAGCGTAGAACTAACCCATATCCAGACACAGCGCAACAACATGTGCGAAGACATTGTGGTGCTCTCGATACCTGGGCGATCAATGAGAAGTCCCGCTGCACACATGCCTGTAGTTTTTGCTGCATTTTGTGGCGCCGCCAATTCTAGACACGCTCTTGGGACGTTCTCCGAGTTCTGCTGATCATGGCAGGCACAGCAAACATTTTGATTTTGAGACAGCTACCCCACAAACAGCTTCATGCAGGAGCATAATCTTGATTTTGAGAGACAGCGCAGAGGCAACATGTCTGATGGGCTGTGTTCTTTTGGAAAAGACCAGGAGGACAAAGTTATAGTAAGAGAAAGGAAAGAGAAGCAGCGGATGAGGTGTTTATATACACATCAGCTATGCTAGCGGCGGTCAAAGGTAGAAATGGGTTCGCAGTATTCGTATGTAGTTGCAATGCAGGCACAGCAACTGGGAAAGACATGCCGTCATATAGTCAGAGTTTTGATCGAAGCCGGCAACAACATGACATTTCGAAAAGGTACTTTTGAAGTAGTCCAGTGAACAAGAAGTCGAACCCCGGTTCTCATGGGATGTTGACTCCCTCTTTTTGGCTGTCCAGGTTGCCGAAACGAACATGTGTTGTGGGCTAGCGTTTTTTGGAGACAGCGAGCAAACCACACATTCATCAATTCCCCGTTGATTTTGGAGAGAAAGCACGAAATCTTGATCTTAAATGAAAAACGGGGGAAGAGGTTGAAAGAGTCGTATTTATATTGATTTCATGGACTTGGCAGGATGTACTTGGTAACGTTTTGACGCGGAACGATAGACTCCGAATACATCGAATTGATTTGAATGTCTTTGGTGTTGGTCAGGCGCGATCACTCGCGCCGCGCTGACGTTATCGCCGGTATGTAGCCTGAGAGCTCTTTTGAAGTTCCAAATCTCCCCCATGATCGAGAACTTGGATGGATCGACTAGCTAAAAAGCAAAAGTCCGCTCGGGTGTGACGATGTAAGATCGTGTTACTCAAACAAATACATCACAATTCGGGAACATGACATTGGTTCTCACTTTCTTTTACACATACATCGTGTCGTCGAAATACACCATTGGCTCACGCTGCTGACACGATCAGTGTGACTGAGTGTGCCTCCAGCGTCTCGTATTGCTGACTGAACGAGAGTTTTGTGGATATCGCAATGTGGCGACGCGGGTACAACATGCGACTTCCCGAACGCACGCCTACTCCACCTGCAGAACCGGGTACGACACCAACGAGGTCCTGTGCCTGGTGGCTTCCACGCCAACATGTCAGAGCTTATAGTTTCCGAACCTGGATCGCCAGAGGCGCATGTCAATCTGTAGGTGGCCGCCGATCACCTATTGATATCGCGGCCCGTGCGACGTATACGAAATATGACTATGGTGTTGTTGTCTCTCAACAACCCGCGATCGACATGTCGTGGTCGTTTTGTAATATGGCCAGGTGGTCAGACGGACAGCGGAGGGTAGAACAGTGTCGGCTGAGCGAGGCGGCCGTCGTTTCTGCAGCGATCATGCGCAGCAAAGCAGGAGTGCGGTGTGGTTACCAACTCATTGGGCCTGTACAAGGTAGCATATTCTGATGGGTAACTGCATTGACAGCTCGCGATGGTGCAGGGTTCCACACCCCCTTGCGTAGCCATGTGTTCGAGAAGCCGGAAAGATCGCATTTTTCTGAGTTTCCCCTGGCGCTATCGTGATGGGATCACGAGTCAGATGGGCGCATGTCTATCTCGACAGAGTGTGTTCTTCCAATGATCCCACCCTTGCATCATGCGTGATAGGCAGCCTCATGCGCTCGATCGACCAGGGTGTGTCCGTGTTGAGCATGCAGAAAGTGTGCCGCTTGGGGCTTGCGGAGAGTTGTGCAGCCGAATGCAATGAAGCTGTATCGCGAGATGCGAAAGGTGGCTGCAGGATCGAAGGCGTCCACACTCGCTGCTTCTTCGGCGTTCATGTACAATTGAGGAGCTGATGTGCTCCCAGGGCCAGGGAGACGAGCCGGTCGTCTCCCGCTATCAGGGTCCTCGGCTGCGCAATCATTGGCGGTTGATCTGGTTGCTGGATCTCGAGGCGTCCCGGTGGCTAAAAGACGCGAAAGTGATGACTTCAGCCCATCACAAAAGCAGGTGCGTACCCTGGGCGCAAGGCACGCGCAATGCTAGGGCATATCAACAATTACCAGGGCAAAGTATTGAATATTGAAGGAAGCGGGGCAGTGCGACGGCAGCGCTTCACGCGATAATAGCCACCGCGTCCTCTGCAAGGCTTGGTCCCAATTGCGAACGGACCTGTTTGAAGATGGAAATATGAAACTGCGAGTGTCAATTACTCAAGCGGGGTAGCTGCAAATATTGAGATGCTGCACCTATATCCCGATCTCGTAAGATCGCCGTCAGTGTTCAATAGCCGGCATGCGCCATGATGTGCTGCAAGGTCTTAATGTCCTTGTGATAAGATGTGATCACCTAGAGGCGCTTGTTAGCGATGATTGTGGCGCCTGCGTCGATCCGGTTTTCTGTTCCCGTAGCTCCAGCTGGAGGTCAGATCTTGCTTTTGACACGGCCCAAGCCTCAAAATATGCGTGAGGCGCTAACACTGCGTCGCCAAGTCGCCGTGCATGATCGCCTTCCCTTTATCGGCTCAAGGCGTCGAATGATGAGTAAGTGCAGCGGATGCCTTCGCATTTGTCAACATGCGAGGCTGCAATGGCGCCTGTGGGTCGAGTTGGGATGCGTAAAGTGAGGCGAGAAGGAACGGATACCCTTGCGGACCAGGGAAGGTACGACCAGAACTTGGAAGAGCGACTCCACCATATAGAATCCTTCAGAACAGCGCTTCAGTTTACCTCGGGAACAAGGATGTCTGCAATGAAGCCATGTAATTCTAGTACAAATTCTATACTACAGTTGCTGCCCAACCACGTCGTTGCATCGGACCCGGGAACCCGACCGTTGATGACAGTTGTCGTTCCCGCCCTACCACCTCAGGCTCGGAGAACTGCCTCGTTGCCGCCCAATGCGGAGACGAGGTGTTGTTCTCTGGTCGAGACTTCGAGTGTCTTCGTTGCGAATTCACCGGAAGCTGCGAGGGCGCAAGGACGATCCGGTGGTATCCACATGCATTCGTGCCGGCTCTATCGATTGTCCTTCCACCTCATTAACCCATGCGTCATAATACACTCCGTAAGATATCCTCAGCGCCCGCGCCGGATGATCTGTTCCAGCATCAAAACCCAATAGCAAAAGCAGTCAAGTACAGATGCTCGTAGATGCACGTATCCATGTCGTCAACATGAACCATGCGTGCCATTGCGTTCGTACCATAACCCTTCCCCACTTTTCCCCAATGCGAACACAAAAGACGAACAAGAGAATGGCCTGAGAAGAGGCTGAAAAAGAAAAGTGAAGACGTGACTCAAAGCCATAATGCTCGACGACTGCGAAAAACCATGGATGCAAATGTTGGACAGAAGGAAAAACCGATGCAGATTGACTTCCGCAAGAAGCGGTCGATGTTCCTCGGCGTCCCAATGGCTGTGGAAGGAAAACCAATACGAGACACCCTGAGAACAGTATATGTACAAAAAGAAGCAAGTGAAGTCGTCTCGAATGCGCTGGATGAGCGCGTAGTGCGGGTATAAGCGTGCGCATGGACGGTCTGTAGCAAGCCTCTCGAGATGAGGGTCAATGCGCTGACAGGATGGCGCTCGGGAGCGGCACTGCGATCAGCCACGAGGAAGATCGTCGCGACTAGAACTTGCTAAGATCATCGCCGTCGCGCTGTGGAGGTGGGTCGTTGTACAGATGGACCAGCGCCGACTTCTTCGAGGAGGTCCATGCAGGAAGTCAACACTGCGCAACGTTAGTATTGTGATCAGGCAATGAAGGCAATGTGGTACTGACTCGCTACGATTTCCTCTTCCCATACTCCCATTTGGTAGTCAACGAGGCCGTGCTTCTCCATGCTGTCGCAGTTCTTGACAAGTTGAGTGCCCATCTTCTCGAGGAATTCCCAATCGATGAGTGATTTGGGAGGCTGCGGTCGCTGGCCCGTGGTGGTCATCTCCTGCGTCATGGTCTTCTGCTTCTGCAGCGTGGAGAGCCAGCAGGTGTTGAACTCTTCCCACAGCTGCAGGCGCTGTTGGTAGTAGGTTTCGTCGTCGCGTACTAGGCCTGCTGCGGTCAATTCAGTTCCTCGTTCGATAATGCGCACACCGGGGAACTTACCCAAAGTCTCGGCCCAGTGCAACAGCCAGTCGGACATTCTGAGGAGCAGTGTGCCGGCTTCGGCGAGGCGGCCGTCACGGACATGCTCAAACGTCTTCTTCAGCTCGTTCTGGTAGTTTCGATAGAAGTCGTCGTACTCGTTGCCGCTATTGGCCTGGGGCTCGCTGTAGTTGCCCTGGGAATAGCCGCCCTGGGAAGGCGCCTGATGGGGGTCTGTCATGCCAGCGGCAGTGAAGGCGGGCGCAAGGGCTTCTCGTCCGACCTGAGCTTGGGGAGCGGAATAGCCTAATGAGGGATACTGGGAAGGAACGTTTTGCGCCGCGATGGCAGAGGCAGGTGCGCTCGTGGGCCCGCTCTCATAGTATTGGGGTTGTGCCACGCCAAAGCCGGTGCTCAGGACCTGTATAGCCGAGTCCCTGTTCTGCTGGTACTGTTCCACAGGCTCATACTGCGAAGAAGGCTGCGCCGCGGCCTGGGCGCCCGGCACGCTGTACATGATGTTCTGGCCGTAGGGCGAGTACTGCTGGGGCGCACGCTGGGCCTGTTGTTGCTGGTCGGCGGCATAGTCCTGGGCGCCGTAGGCTACGGCAGAGGGCTGAATCGACGAGCCAAACTGTGCACCTTCACCGTAAGCGTAACCGTAACCCTGAGAGCTGGCGCGACTTCCGGAAGAGGGGACGGATGTGGGTGGGGCAGGTGCTGTCAAGGGCGGCTGCCTGAAGCGATCGGGTGCGCTTACCACTGGATACGATGCCTGTGGTGGAAGGAGCGTGCCTTGCTGGCTTGCGTAACCTGAGGGAGTATGCCGTGGCCGGCGGTCATTGTCCATCCCAACCAGCCCGCCTTTATACTGCAGACTGAAGGGGGGTTCGAGAGCCCGGTACCCCGAGGGCGAGACTGGCGGCGTCGCGTAATTGGCCAGCTTGCAGACTTGCGGGATGTAGGTGGTGGAGGGCCGGCGCAAGAGGTGGAGAGGCGAAGGCGCAGGTGTAGTCGACGTATGCGCGGACTGATGGAAGAGATGCGGTTTGGGGCGGGGTGCGTGAGAGGACCAGAAAGAGTTGATGGGTGATGCGGGCCAATGGTGGTAGATGTATGACGTCCGAAATTGGAAGACGAGATGCTCCCAGGTCCAGATGGTTTGGATATAAACACGGCCCTGACGCGTCGACGAGCGACCAATGCAGCCCAATGATGCAGGAAAAGAAGCTCGCGCAAGAGCCTCGGCCAGCCACCAGGATATCCTCGCTCCGCCTGCAGGAAGATGACTGCAATGCAATGCTCAGACGTCCGGGATTGGTCCTCCCGATGCGGTAATGTTGGAGAAAATGTGTGCGCCGTGTGGATCAGCTAAACACGTAGCCACTAGGTGACAGCGAAATTGTCCGGTAGATGCAGGCGTGGAGAACCCTGTGTGGGATGGGCTGGTGGTGAGGCGACGCTTATGCGTGAGATGTTTGAAGGGTAGTCCTTGCAAACAGATCAGTGTTCCAACGAGTCGGACGGAGTAGTGGCCGGCCTAGGAGATGGTCTCAAACAATCTAACGTCTGCGTTGCGGTAGCTCAACGGCCTAAACGTACGCTGGCGTTCTTCACGATGCAGTGTCTTGGGGCGCACTGGGCGAGCGGGAGTACATGCAGAGACGAATGAAGCGTTCGGTCCGAGACAGGACTGAAAGTGCGACGGATGCTAAGATTGTAATCGGATCGGTTGCACTGGACCGACGGATGAAGTGAAAGGCTCTGTTATAAGAGGCGTGTGAGTTCGACGTCAGTTCACGGCTGGCGCAGATGCTCACAGGGATGCAAGTGGGGGAGGGTGGTGTGGTCGCCGATGGTAGCCAGGCTGGAGGAGGGCAGAAAGAGACGTGGGCGGGAAGTGATGCAGTCGCGCTACATTGGGAGAGCATCGGGCAGTGTGGGAAGCAAAAAGGAAGTAGTTCGCAAGCCACGCCGGCGAACAGACTGTAAATACTTGGACCGGGGTGTTGAAGCTAGAGGAGAAAACAATGGTGGGTACCTGAGAAGTGGGTGTGGCTGCAGGTCGGGCGAGCGAGGGCTGACGAGTAAGACGACTCTACCAGCTCTGGATGACAGCGACCATGCGAAGTCTCCGATTTCCGATATGGCCAGGGCGGGGCTAGCAGTACCCTGTCTGCCATGGTTACGGATCGCCCATGGTGGATCTGCAGGCGTCTGGGCAGCCACACTGCAGGGCAGCATCGCGTTTGCTATGCGTGACCACTCGATGCCGTCGATACGAGGGCGCGGTCAGCGCCAGCACGACGACAAAAACCACCAACTCCATCGTGGCTTCCTGCTTCTTCCTCTTCGGCGCAACCAGATGGCGATTCCCGCCCCGCGGCTCCACAGCGGCCAAATGTCGCAGCTGGCTGCTGGCCCAGGAACTGCTCCTCTCACCCAGCTGGGCTTGGCGGCAGACAGTGACCACGCGCCACATGGCATTTGTCCGCCAGTACGCGTGAAGAGCTGTAGGACAAAGGGGCCCGACGCACCGTGGGAAGACTAACCTTCAGGAGCGCGTTTCCGCCATGTTTCATGCCGCAGGCGTCCTTCGGCTCTTGAGGCGCCCTCTCCTGCTGCCAAATCACCAAACGGATGTCGAACTTGGATAGCCTCACGGCCGGCAGTGTCTCGTGTAGGTAGGTGCTGACAGGTGGGAGTGAGAAGGTTTAGGGGCTATCTCGGGCTCCAAACTCGATCCGTCCTTTCATCTCTGCAGCGCTGCAAGTTCCCGTCCACGCGCAGGGATCTCTCGCCTGTGGTCGATCTTGCCTTGGGCCACTTCACCCATCAGCCTCACTCGTCGATCCTGATCCTGCGAATGGGGACCTTCCCTTTCGAACTCGTGGACTGACGCACACTCACTCAAGCCGCGACCTCGCGACCTCGCCATGCCTTCTCCACGCTGCGACTCCTCGAATCTTACATGTGCGGTACGGTGGGGCTCTAGCGCCATCTCGGTCGCTCCTGCCGGCAAACCTCACTGGTTCTTGCCGCGAACCTTCCGTCATTTTTTCAACACGGCACGCTGCAAACGCTACCCACCGCCGTGGCCGTTTATTCAGGCTAAGAGCACGCCTTGCGCTGTCACTGACACTTCAATTGCACGCTCTGGCGCGCCATACGCCGCGCGCGCGACTGTCCGGAACATTGCGCTATGAATGCCTGTTCACGTGCTCACGGAAGACTGCAATCTTCTGGAAGCTTTGCAGAGGCGCACAGCATGGCTCTGCAGGACGCAGCCATCGCGTCACGAAACCAATGTCGTTCAACTTGCCCGCTTTGGTGCGATCACTGTCCAGACGAGTGCGTCATTCGGTACGGATGGCGATCATCAGGTGGCCCTGGCTTTCGCATCAACCTCCACCACCGCGCTTCGTGAAATGATCAAGGACCACGGCGAACATGCTTCGAGAAGGTTTCACTTCGTTCGACAAACGTCTGACTCGCACTCAGCTTCGACCACCTGGCAAAGTCTCGGGCGAATGCCGTGCTCGACCGTTTACGCGTCGTGCGGGACACGCGACAAGGAGTCAAACAGGGAGCTTCCATCTCCAACGAAGATCCAAACGGCAGCCCATCTTCTAGTGCCAAAGTCCTCTCATGCCTCCTGCCACCTAACGTTTGTCCGCGACATGATCCGGAACGACCGAAAAGCAAGTGCAAGCGGATATAGCACAGACGTCGTGGTTCAAATATCATTGGCCGCCCTATGACCATGTCCAAAATAGAACATCGTGAAACGAGTCAGGGACGATCACCGCAACTCTGCGCCCGCGATCAGCCGGTCATATGTTGACTCTTGTCGCATGTGCCACCGGCAATAATAATTGGCCTGAGCATCTTGCTGTTGCAAAACTCACAATGCACATTTGCCTATCTAGGGTCTTGGTCGAAAAGCAGTCATGAATGCGAATGCGAGTTTAGCGCAAACAGAAACACATCAGGAAGGCATAAGTTATCGCATCAGTATTGAGTGCATTGCGTGCTGGTGGTGGCGCAGCCATTCATGCGATGTACATTTGCTTCCTCTTAGCAAAGTGGTCTTCAACAGCTGTCAGGAACGGACCGAGAAAGCAATAACAGACAGTAGTGAAGCAAGGTTGAACCTGCATACTTGCTCGACATGAGACTGAACCAGGGAAGAAGCATAGTCAGCAGGGCAGAGCGGCACAAGGTTCAAGGCCTTGTGTTTCTGGACACACTTGATCGAAAAGCATGACCCTGTCCGGGCAATGCCGCACCAGATGAGGATCGTGTGAGCACATGGCCGTTTGGGTTGCGACATTGACAATCAGGCGAAGAATTGGTCATCTCCACGTGTCGTATGTACAGCACCCTGTTCCATGCAAACAGCGACAAGGTACCGAGAGTAACATTAACACTTGCTTGGACATACACGACGAAATCGAAGCACATTCAACAGACGGCGTCTTGACATGTCTCATCTTACACTTGGCCAGGCTGACACTACAGACGACTAGCGATAAAAGGATAGTATACACACAAGCAGCTCATCGCTTGACCCAGGTGGGCATCTTTCGCGCCTTGACGTGACCTGGCTTCTTCCTTTCCACCTTCCTTGGGTCGCGCGTTATGGTTCCAGCTAAGGAGCAGTCAGCAATTGGATCCGGAATGCGCAGGCGAGACATGTTTGGGATCATCCAGGGGTGTTGACTGCATTTTGAGGCGTAGACGTGGGCATGTGTCAGCCGCGAGGGTTGCATAGACAATGCTCATGGAACGACAGAACAAGCAATGCTGGATTGCAAAAGGCACGGATAAAGAAAACATCGACTCACCTCGTCGCAGCGCAGGCTTCAGCGCGGGTTCATGGACCAGCAATGACTTCGCTACAGCTAGAGTCATTGCTTCCGCCTGGCCAGTCAGGCCACCACCCTGCACCAGAGCAAAGACGTTGTACTTGTCAAGACGCTGAGTAGCCTTGAGGGCCCAGACAGCGCTCTCGCGGTGATGCAGCCGCCCGAAGAACTCTGAGAGGGACTTGCCGTTGACGAGCACTTCACCCTCGCCTTCTACCAGCCAAGCCACAGCAGACGACGTTTTTCTCCGCCCAACGCCCTTGGCACGCCCAAGCTCATCAATCACGCCAGGCTTCGGAACAATGTCACCGGGCTGGTTGGGCTTCTTGTACCGCAGCATCGCCTGCACAACCTCGTCGGGCATGAGCGCGGGGTGAATGCAGTTGAGTCTCCGCAGTATTTGCAGCATCCTGTGATACCGCGCCGTCTTCACCGGCTCGTTGGTCATGATGCGATACTGCTCGATCGTCTTCCAGGCCACCTTGGGTGCCTCTGCGGGCGGTATAACAGGCAATGTAGCGACTTTTCGAAGGAGAGCGGAGACGGAGAGGAAGTCGTCGGTGAAGGTGGGCTTTGCGCTGAAGTAGGACGGCGATGCTGGGACGACGCGCAGTGTTCGTAGGGAGTCCTTCTTTTCGCCCTTCTTGCCGCTGCCTTTTGTCGTCGCTTCCAAGTCGATTTCGGGGGCCGCTGTGAATGGTTCCCGTATCTCTTCCTCTGTAACCTCTGCACGTCGCACGGCTGTCGTCGAGATGCATCTCCGTACTGTGGGTTGGAAGCTCCGTTGAGCATATCGCATCGTGCGTTCGCACTGGGGCCGCGGTCGACTCCCCAGGGCATCGGCCGCCCTCCAAAGACTCCTTGAAAACTCCCTGCTTGCCATTGCGCCTCTGGTTGACAGCGAATGCACCGTGGTAGCGCTGTCAAAGAAATGCCACCTGCCACAACTGACGACGATGGATGCACGAGCCACCTGCAGAGGCTTAGCGGCTAGACTGAAATTACGTGGACTGTGCACGCAAAGTTCCTACAGCCCCTCCCTCAACCCAACCAGCTTTTTCTTCACAACTCCTGTCTTCCACACACTGATTGTTAAGCTCAACCACGAACTCTACAATCATGTCTTTCGGAAAGCTCTACAGCTACTCGGTACGTCGTCGCACACAGGCACGCGAAGTCGCACCGCAATGAGTCCTAACAGCAAGCCAACAGGGTAACCCGCGTACCACCTCCCTCCTGGCCGTCGCGAAGGAGAATGGCCTCGACATCGAGTTCGTCGACACTGAGCCAGCCAAGGGTGTCTCTGAGGACTACCTGAAGCTCAACAAGCTCGGCAAGGTCCCTACCTTCGAGGGCGCTGACGGCTTTGTCCTCTCCGAGTGCATCGCCATCGCTGTCTACCGTAAGTGCTACCCCGCGCGTTCGCTCCTCCTCCCTGCATAATATGATGTCGAATGAATTCATTCAGTTATCCCTGTCTGAAAACTATTGTTGAAAACTTACTATTCTGATTTGCCTCTACCACATCTACTCCGTCTGTCCAAAATTTGGTGGTGACTCAGAGCTGACGGATCCCAGTTGCCTCGCAAAACGAGAAGACCAGCCTTCTCGGCAAGACCAAGCAGGACTACGCCACCATCTTGCGATGGATGTCCTTTGCCAACACTGAGGTCCTCTCCCCCCTCGGTGGCTGGTTCCGCCCCATCCTCGGCCGCGACCCTTACAACAAGAAGAGCGTCGACGAGTCCCAGAAGGCCGCCCTCAAGGCCGTCCACGTCATTGAGGAGCACCTCCTTACACACACCTACCTCGTTGGTGAGCGTCTGACTCTTGCCGACATCTTCGCTGCCAGCATCCTTGCCCGCGGCTTCCAATACTTCTTCGACAAGCAATGGCGCGACTCCAACCCCAACACTACACGTTGGTACGAGACCGTCTACAACCAGGCCAGCTACTCTGCTGTCGCCCCCAAGCTCGAGTTCATCTCCGAGGCGTTGAAGAACGTCGCACCCAAGAAGGAGGGTGGTGAGAAGAAGAAGGAGCAGCCCAAGGCCGCCCCTAAGCCCAAGAAGGAGGAGGCTGAAGAGGAGGAGGAGGCACCAGCTGCCCCCAAGCCCAAGCACCCTCTCGAGGCTCTGCCCAAGGCCACATTCGTCCTTGACGACTGGAAGCGCAAGTACTCCAACGAGGAGACCCGTGAGGTTGCCCTCCCCTGGTTCTGGGAGAACGTCAACTTCGAGGAGTACTCCATCTACAAGGTTGACTACAAGTACAACGATGAGTTGACCCTCACCTTCATGACCGCCAACCTGATCGGTAAGTCAAATCACCTGCAACTTATATAGTCACATTGCTAATCCCTCCAGGTGGTTTCTTCACCCGTCTCGAGGCCAGCCGCAAGTACCTCTTCGGCTGCTGCTCCGTATACGGACAGTCCAACGACTCCATCGTCACCGGTGCGTTCATCGTCCGTGGCCAGGATGCTCTCCCCGCCTTCGATGTCGCCCCCGATGTCGAGAGCTACGAGTTCACCAAGCTCGACCCCACCAAGGAGGAGGACAAGGAGTTTGTCAACGACCAGTGGTCGTGGGACAAGCCCATCACCGTCAACGGAAAGTCCTACGAGTGGGCTGACGGAAAGGTGTTCAAGTAAACGCTTCGCCTTCTTTTTGAAGTGTTTGCTTTGATTTATGATGCGGATGATTAACGAACTGGCATGGGTATGGATAGGATGACGGATGAGGATTCATGAGATCACGCTGGGCAGCCCTGGTGGATCAGTGATACTGCCATAGCCGTTAGAGGCTCAAAATGCTGCACAAGAAGTTCATGATACCCAACACATAATATTGTCTCGATACTGTGACGTCTGTTCCAAGGTTGTACTTTTGCTCTGCTGGTCTCGTCATGTGCATGTGATAGATCTCAAGCGCTTCCAAGGTTGTATGCGACTGCGTTCCTTATCGCGCACTCAACAGATAACGAAGAGTTTGTCTTCCCTGACACTACGTTGCCTAGCAGGTGTCAGGTGTTCTCAACCCCAGATCTGGGCTCGAACTGGGGTGGGGCCAACAAAGTCGTGGCTTGTCGAGCCGAGCCTATCATTGGTTGTAAGAGACAAGGAAATAGCCCTAGCCAACCGCCGAAGCCGTCCAACGAAGGCTGGAAAGAACGGCGGCGTGGGCAAGCGCATGAGGCACATGCATGTCTTTGATCCTCGAGTCCTCACCTCGATCTCCATCTTGTCAACTTCTACAACACTGAACCGCGCCGAGATTGCGGCCCCGCGACGGAACTATCACGGTGACATTCGCGCGCACGGCCAAACACAGCCATCATCACAAGGCACGCCTGAGCTGAGCGCGGGCGTATTTGTCGTCATTCGCACTTTGATTTGCGACAATCGGTACCTTTTTCGCACAACGGAGGAAGAGCTGGAATCGGAACATCAGGATTAGCGCGACAAGAACCGCGCAATCATTGTGCACATAATTCCGGCTTCCTGCGTTATCAGTTGGTGGATCGTGCTCCGGACGACGGAACGGCGGCCATCGGTTCACGCAAGTGTAACGTGCAACGGTAACAGAACAAACTGGTGATCTGGCTTTGCGCTACGGAAACGCGACGCAAGGATTGAGCACAAGAGTGGTTTCCGGCTTTAAAGGTGGGAGGTGCGAAGAAGAGGGAGAACGTCCTCGTTGAGTCTTGACGCAAACAGAAGATTCTAAGGAAAGAGAAAGTGTGTTTTGGGACAAAGAGCAAGCAAAACCGGATTGTGTTTGTGCATCTTAAAACAGCTTGGGGAAGAGAGGCTAAGAAAATTTATCAGTTGAACTGGAAGAGGAAGACAAGAGGAACACCAAGGGAATGAAAGAAGATAGCGCGAGGGTGGTGAGGAGATCATCTGGAAATTCGGGGGAACCTGCGATTCAGGTCATCTGTCTGGTAGGTCAATTTGTGCTGGTTGTATTTGTCGATGTGGCTAGAGGCGTTCCCATGTATGCATCGGATGTCGCCAATCGTGCAGGTCGACAAGCAGATGTGCCGTCTTGCAGTAGAGGCTAACACGAACAGGGCTCTGGAGGTGGACCAAGCGAAGACAATGTCACGGGCTTCCTCGTTCGATCAACAGCAACAAACTGGGCTAAGAACTCCGTCATAGCTGTGGATGCAGGCTCCCACCTTGCATCGATTACCCGCATACTTGCTCAGGACTTCCCGCTTGTCTCCGACCCAGATCCGCCGTTATCGACCCCACAGAACGGTAATGGAAATGGGAATAGCAGTGACACGCATATAGAGTCGCCGTCGCCAGGCACTGGGCATGTCTCGCTCTCCGACGAAGATTCTGGGCCTGAGACACCAGATTCTGAGCAGGATGTACCCGTCACAATTACTACGCTGAAAACTGGCGCATTCGCGGGATTACCTTTCCCACATCTAAGTGCCAGGGCAAATGCGCTACATGTTGTGAGAGAGCACATTTCGACTTATCTCATCACCCATCCACATCTCGACCATGTCTCGGGCTTCGTCATCAATACAGCAGCTTTTCACAATACATCTCGACCCAAGCGGTTAGCAGCACTACCATTTACCGTCAACGCGATCAAAAACCACATCTTCAATAACATCATCTGGCCTAACCTTACGGACGAAGATGGAGGCGTGGGACTAGTAACATTCCAACGGCTTGCAGAAGGCGGTAACATTGCTCTGGGTGAAGGAAGCTCAAGAGGCTACATCGAAGTGTGTGACGGCTTAGGAGTCAAGGGCTTCAAAGTAAGCCATGGCCACTGCATGCAGGGACCTGGCCATGTACACCGCGGATCGAACGCCAACCTACTGGAGACCTCAGATCGGCAAAATGCCAACCCTTCTCAATCGTATGGTCAATCAGACGGACTTGAAGGTCGTTCACAAAGCTTCTCCATGACCACACAAAGCGCACCCGGCACTCCAGGTTTTAGCGGAAGCACAGAAGCCGGCCGACGAGCCAGCGGTGTCACAGTCCCTCAACCCCAGCAACCGCAATCCCAAGATCACTGTGTGATCGACTCAACCGCCTACTTCATTCGCGCCGAATCTACCCTCACGACCCCAAAACGCGAGATCCTCATCTTCGGCGACGTTGAACCAGACTCCCTCTCACTTTCCCCACGTACACATCAGATCTGGACGGAAGCAGCTCCGAAAATCGCGGCTGGCACGCTAAAAGGCATCTTCATAGAAGTCTCATATACGAACGCGCAAGCCGACGCCGTACTTTTCGGACACTTAGCACCCCGCCATCTGCTCGAAGAGCTCAGCTCCCTCGCGGCCATGGTAAAAGACAGCAAAAAGCAGCACGAGCGCGACAAAGAAGAGCTCCGCTCACAGAAGAAAAAGAAGCGGAAGAGAGCCAGTGCAAACAATAACCTACAGCTCGAAAGTCTGACGTCTATCGAGGGCGGTAGGAAAGCCAAGATGGGCGGTTACCTAGGTGGAGTAGGCAAAGGGATAGATTCCCCAATTTCGACAACAAACCACTCGCAGACCGACGATGAGACAATGAGCGACTTCCCGCTTTCGAGAGGTGACACGGGGACGAACACGCCTGTTCCTTTCCCACCGCCACTGCAACATCATCAGTCTCTCCAACGGAATCAGGATCAACCACAGGATCAACAAAACGGGACCCCCGGGCCCCCTCCATTTCATCCTTCTGCACCAGCAGCCTTCGGTCTGTCATCCGTCTCAGCTGAGCACAACCGCGCCATACTCTCCGCCGCATTCGATTCTCCGCTCAAAGGCGTCAAGGTCGTTATCATCCACGTCAAGGATTCCTTCATGGATGGGCCGCTGGTTGGGGATCAGATTCTGAGGGAGCTGAGGGAAGGGGAGGAAGCGCTGCAGGAGCAAGGGAAGGGCTTGGGGTGTCAGTTTGAAGTTAGCGCTGCGGGAGAGAGTTATTGGTTCTGATGGCATTTGCGTAGGCTGGCAAGATTGGATTCAAGATGATTGGGCTAGAGAGGGGTGTGGTTTGGCGTTCTTAGGAGTGAGCTTCGGCTTTGTCTTGGGGAGGTTCTTGGTTACTTGAGGGTTACGATATATGTATGTGTTTGGGCGGCTACTCTGAGTATTTGGGGGAAAGCGCGTTAAGGGTTGGGGATATATGTAGCATCATGAGTTTTGATATACCACTGCACTGCCTCTGTTAACACCGCAGCCATCGCATGAGCTGCTGTCTGCGTTTAACCCTCATCCATAACGTACCCAAACCAGTCCAGTACCAATACTTCCTACATTCTTCACCACTACTACATCACCTCCCAAACACAGCTTCCCTCCGCCTCGTCTGCCGCCGTAGCCACCACTCCATCCCATCAACAAGCGCCCTATTCCCAATCAAAAGCGCACCCTATCCACATCGTTAGCTTCATACACAATCCTACTCCTACTCTAATATAGCCTCTCTCAACTCCAACAAACATACCGGTATTCCGACAAACCACCACCCCGCAATCCACATCGCCGTATCCACCGTATAAAACGCGCCCACACACCCGCCAGCCCATAGATTCACCGTCGCACAGCTCATCAGTGTCCGTGTTAGGGGCGCGAAGCGGTGCCGCGCTCGGGGCCGGTGCCAGAGGAAGAGCATGAGGGTGTGGAGGAGGATGTTTGACTGTAGTGATCAGTACTTCTGTTCCGAGGAGTGTGGTGGAGTATATGGTGTTTAACATACGGGAATGAATACACTGGTAATGTAAATTACATTGAGGTCGTGGATGTTCAGCCCACCGATAGCCATGAGTGCGCTGCATGCGTAGGCCATCACCGTGCCGGTGGCGATCCAATACGGTATTGGATTCCAGTTGTCACATGCTATGCGTGCTGTCCGGGTACGTTGCAGCACTAGGTCTGAGTCTGTGCTTGTCGACATGGTGGACTGGTTATACGCGAGATGGTGTGGAGAGGGCGTGAGGGCATGCGCGATGGTGCGAGTTGCGAGGTGAAGGTAGATACATGGCGAAAGACGCCAGTGGTCGGCCACATGATAGATCAGCTATTACGCCGTTACTTTCTGGTGTAAAGGGCCTTGACTACTTGTGGTCGTTGTTCGTCCCTGAACCGGTTTGACGATGGGCTCCTGGAGGGTACCATGGTACTTGCCTGGAATGCCGAATGAGCGAGACGCCTTCTCTCGGTATATGCGCAGGTTTGATCGTGTTCCCCGCATTCGAAATCTATGTTCCATTTCGTGACTCGTTCTTTCTAATTCAGTAAAACAGAAAGCGTGCTCACTGCACATGTCGTGTTCATCGTCAATGTATCCCTCATCGTCATCACCAACACCACCACCACAATTACCACCCCTATCAATAAAGAAGCTATCGAAAATGTATATCGATAAAATAAGCGATCTCGAGGATGCGATCCTGCTATCCCGTCTACCCGATGAAGAGAGCGCACGCGATGCATCACCAGCCGCACAACTACCACAGCCCGAGAAGCCGCGCAGCAGCGCGGCCACCACCACAAGACGATTTGTACTGCTCGCAGCCATTGCGTTCTACATCGGAGCTGCTGTGGGAAGCTATTACGTCGATGATATGGAAGAAGTCTTCCTCTTGCTGTTGTGGATTTTCAGGATACCTGTACGCTCATTCCCCGACAGTTTTGTTCACCTTCATTCATGGTTCTTCTTGTTCTGGGCTAACCTTCATGTACCGATAGATGACCATCGTCTGTCTTTTCGGAGGCTTTATCCTGACACATGAGAACGTCCCCAAAGATACCTCGCTGCTCGCGCGCTGTGCAATACACTTCTTAACAGGGGGTACCTACATCGCCAGCTGTGTCTGGATATACATGGCGCGAAAGAGAAGTCCGGAAGAGGAAAAAGGTAGCTTTGGGATGGATATGGCCGGATATTGGTTCTTCATCTTGCCGGTAAGTAACCTTCGTCCATATGAGGGGTGATGCAGGGGTGGCACAATGGTATGCTTGCTGACGCGTTTCTTGCCGACAGATGGGAAACTTCGTATTGAACCTGGCCGTGCTGCTAGTTGTAACAGTATGGAATAAGCGAGACGATAACACAGTACCCGAGTCACGAGCCGGGGAGGCTTGTTGCTTGGGAATGATGGTACGAGCAAGATGAACAGGAAGCAGAAGAGTTGATGGAAACATGGGGTTACCGATCGAGTAACGCGCGTTCCCTCGGCACATGGACATTTACTCGTGCGTTGTGACTTGGCAGTAGCTTTCACAATGAAATTGAGCAGTAAACATCTGATTGTTTCATTGTTTCGCGCAAAAGAATCCAAGCCTTTCCACCACATGCATTGCATTAATCACCCAGAACTCTTCCTCACACGATGCTACCACCATATTTAGCACATAACATGCATTTCAACTATGGTAGCAACTTAGGAAGCAGGTATGCCGAAGAAGGCGACCTCGAGTCCGCGTCCTCCTCACCCCTTCAATATTACACGGAGAGCCAATTCCGCGCACTGCTGCCCACACAGCGCGAACAGATTCGAAAGTCACACCGGCGCTCGTTCATCCGGTCACCACCAGCAATCATGATGCTTTTGACATTCCTTAGCGTAGCTGCCGCAGCACTTTATAAAATGAATCACGATATCACGGAGGCCATGTTGATGTGGGCCACCTTCGTACCAGTAAGTCTCTTCTCTATGCCCCGTCTCTTATCTAGCTACGCCAAACCCATATGAAGAAGTTCTTACTAATTCATGTGAGCAGATGGCGGCGATACTATTGCTGCTGGGGTGCTTGATTGCACACCATAAGCTTCCTAAGGATATGTCGTATTCCGGTCGATCTGCTATTCATCATTTCACTGGGATAACATACGTTGCAGCCTGTATCTTGGCGTATATGCTGCAACAGGAAAATCCAGACGAAAAAGGAAACTTTGTGTTAGCAATAGGGATGTCTTGGTTCTTTGCTCTGCCGGTAAGTCTTTCCCTTCTGCGGCAGCGGAGGAAACATGTTGGGCGCATTGAACGTTAACTAACGCATTTGTTCGTCCGCAGATTGGGTTCATCATCTTGAACATCGGAATCGTGTTGCTTGCCAACGCGTGCAAAAAGACAGAAAACGAACAGTCGTCCTAATCATCAGAAGACAAGGGGTCCTTCCTGTAGTTGTTGAACGGTTGTTCTCCCAAAGTGTAAGGAGGAAGAAAACGAGTTGATCACGCGAGGTCAGGTGAGTTTCATGAGAGGGTATTGAACAGATCACGAAATGAATGTTTTGGTGTTGTAGCACGCTACTGTAGACGGCTCTGAGGACGTTTCGGTAACTTTAAGCATAAGTTCGCTGCCTGTTATTGGGTTAGCAATGTGTGGATAAGAACAGGAATAGGAACTAGCGTACGCGTATAATTCCTTGCCATCGTCATAGGGGCGCGCAGGCGATCCAGCATCAACCTCCTTGTTCACTGCCGCCCGGCTTGAGATCGACCTCTTTCTCTCCCCATAGATCGAGGCCGAAACCCAAAGCAACCACATGATCCCGGCAATGACTCCATATGCGATGATCTGGCCTTGACTGGGAGCAAATCCGGTAAATGCGGGTGCGTCCGATGCAAGCAGCAGGCCAAGACCACCGTTGATCATACCAAGCGTGATGAGGATACGTCCCAGCCAGAGGTGACCATACGACCAGATAGTTCGGCGACTGTACTTCTTGAACTTGAGGTGGTGGACGAAGCCAAGAATGGGTTGGAAGAAGAGCAGGACAAACACGATGATACCAATGATCGGGTGGTAGTTGTCGAGCATGTTGACTGGGATGTTGTTGATCATCCACACGCCGAGACCGAATGCTGCGATGTACACAACATATGCGAAGAGCTGGAATATGCCATGGACGATCCAGACACCGCGAAACGATCCTAGTCGTATAAGAATCGATCCAACGGGGAAGAATAAGACAAAGGCCAGGGCTGCGAGGACACCATGGGCTACGATGATCTTGTGTCGTGATTCCGATGAGAAGCCGCCACGGCCGCCGCCAAACGATGAGCCGAAATCGTTGTCGCCGCTGTCACTACCTCCTCCGAATCCGCCTGGACCGTATTGACCACCGGGGCCGTACTGCGCAGAAACTGTGGTTGCTGCTATCATCTCATCAATTTAGTCCTCGATTTCCA
This sequence comes from Alternaria novae-zelandiae, assembly GCF_023758075.1. Classification (NCBI taxonomy): domain Eukaryota; kingdom Fungi; phylum Ascomycota; class Dothideomycetes; order Pleosporales; family Pleosporaceae; genus Alternaria; species Alternaria novae-zelandiae. The sequence continues at coordinate 1,250,847 of NW_026056970.1, read as the reverse complement.
GGATTGGCTTCATACCTAAGCTAAGCAGCGTCGCTCGTGTGCTAAAAGTCATAGTGAAGATGTGGAATGAGAAAGACCAATGCAAGCTCGATTTGAAGGCCTACAGATGGATAGAAAGAAATATTGGCTAGTTAATCTATTCTTACCTGCGACGGCTGATCTTACAACATCATCCACGACACCAAGCCGAATAGCCCCAAATCGATGATTCACGTCTGGAAGTGACACAAATGACGCTGTTTGGAGCAGAAAATGGTCGAGCTTACGCGTTTCCGCAGCTTTTTCGTGTGTTTCGAGTGGTGGACATTGACATGCTAGTCTGACTTGGGGCCGGGGTGCACATGGTGGAGAGCCGGAAGTAAGATGTCGGCGAAACATGTTGGGAAAGCACCGACTCTCATGATGTGACGAGTGCCTCAGGCAGAAGATGTCGTTGACGTCGATACAGGATTAGTAAGGTCGTCTCATGGAGGCCTGGATGGTTCAGCTTTCCTGAGCACGTGTTTCCGCGACATGCCTGTAGCCTTGCGCAGGCACGCGTCTGACTCGCTTGACTTGGCTAGCATTAGCATGGTCCTTCGCTCGCGGGTGTAGGCAGCGACTAGGCGACAAATCGTTGAAGCTGCTATTCCAGGTTTAATGCGAACATGGCCGCTGGTCGGGTGCCGAACTGATAGCGAGAGGTGCGATCGCGATTACTGGTCACCCGTGTGGCTAGTGTGGCAGATGACGTGAGTAATGACCTTGGGAGCCTGTGCGAATGTCTTTCTCATCAAAAACTTCATCCCATGTTAACACATAGTATAACTTCCGGGTTCACGTTCACCGTCTAGTCGACATGGCGGTCGGCAACGTGATGTGGCATCCCCACGCAGCGCATCCCGTCGCCCTCGACCCCATGGCGGTCAGAGCGCGGTCGAGGTTTTCCATGCGCCCTCCGCGATCCTGGGCTGTCGCATGGCCAGGCACATGTCGGTCGTTCAACAGGTACAAGTCCTGCATGCGCTTGTCTGTAGTCATTTGTCCCCTGAGTTCGCGGTGACTGTTGCATAGCCCCAGTTTGCAAGAGTCCCGTGGTAAGAAGAGAAGGCAGAATAGCGCACCGCCACGGTTGTGCACATCACGCGCGCGCCCTTTGTCCGTATACATGTCGTCAGAGTTGTGAGTCGAAGAAGCAAAAGAAGGTGAAACAAGGAAATTGCGCTGAGTTGGAGCAAAGAGAGGTGAAGACTCTGTGGAGACATGAGTTGTGCATGCCCGCCGCGAGGATGACTCCTGCAGGTCCCGAATTTCGGCGATGCCATGTGACCAATCATGGGCGGGCACGGGTGCAATAGTGGGCCCGCATTCGCTGTCATCTAGGCTGTGATCTAGCATCTTCCTTCTCCCCGTCACACCATCGTGCGGCTCTGAGTCACTCTGCAGCCTACTGACATCCTTGACTTAGCTTGTACCTGCATACGTGATTCAATGTCATCCCATGTATATAAGGCTGGGTAGGTATCTTGCTCCAATGCTTGACTCTCCTGAGACTATCAGCCGCCTTTGCGGCTTTTCGCCCCACCACTCTCCATCTCCCCTCAACCCTATTATTACTTATTCACACATCCACAAGAACTTGAAATAGACGACATGGGCAAACGTCACAACAGAAAACGAACTAGAAGCCGTCCTCGGAACCGCAACAACAATCACGACAATTCACCTCCGCAGGTCATCAACCACACTCGGAGCGAGTCGGTCAGCACTACCTCTTCAACTCTCTCCGCAACCAGCTCCTGCTTCCACCCTCAAAGCTATCCTGCGAGTGCCGATGCGAACCACTGGCAGCAAACTTACACCGCATGGCAAACCCGACTTCGACTACAACAGGAGCAGGAGCAAGAGTTGGAGACTCAACGACTGCGCATTTTTGGTGGACTACCGGAGGATGAGAGGACCTTGATGGAGCCGATGCTCAAGGTGGTCACGGATCTTTTCGATGGTTTCTACGATTACGAAGACCCGTGATGATTAGAGTGCTGGTTCTTTGCACATCTCTACTCCTACGCATGGGTTTCCATTTCAACGGACGATACATGTTTTTACGACGAACACGACACGAATTAACGACCAAACCAACGATGACTCTGGTAGCCAGCCGGAGGCGTGGGACAACATCTGGGCACGGACTCGTAGCAGATCAGACAGCACCTGCGTCGGCCCAACTGGGCCGGCCCGCAAGCGCTATCTGGTTGGTTCAACATTGCTCAGCCCTAGGACTCCGGCTTCACGCATAGGCGGCGGAAGCGAAGACAATGGTGGAAGAGACAGCTAGATGCACGCCTCATGCTTGTACTCGCTCGAGTCCCGAACTCGCGTGTATATGCTGTTGGCTAGAGCGTCGCTGTCTCTGAGAACGGCGGAAAGGAAAGAAGGACGCGCATGCGTATTGGTGGAGGAGTCATCTTGCTTGGAAGGAACGGTGTACATCTGCAGCTCTCTGTAAGGCAGACAAATGTCCGAGTAGTTTATCAATATTTCTTTAATTAATCTAAACTTCACCCAAACATTTGGCTTCTCTTGTGGCATTCATGAGTTCTTTCCCTAGCTCCAGCGAGCGTGCTTGCCTTGCGCCGCCTCTCACCGTCAGGGTCCAGTTTTATTGTCTTACTAGTCCGCATACAGCGTCTCGACTTGTTGTAGGCAAGAGCTTCCGATCTTTCTCACCCTCACCTCTGCCCACCGTTTCCGAGCGCGATTTCATTCGCAACTGCTATCGCGGCAATCACCTGACACTGCGCACCTTCGACGGAGTAACCCCGAAGACATCAGCAGGTAACAGCCAAGCGCGTCCTATACAGTTCACTGCACTAACAACCGACTGCCGGTCAGCTCGCGATGGAAGATACTCAAGGGTTCCGCTTCCTCGATCTACCCAAGGACATCCGCCTGGAAATATACGATCTTTTCCCTATCGTAACACGTCGCTACACGGTACACATGCCACATAGTCCATCCACGACGCCCTTCACCCTGGTCTTGAAACGCATCCCGTGTATGGAACTACTCACAACATGTCGCCAGATATTCGAAGAAGTTTCTGCCATGGTAGGGTCAAGGCTAGATGGCCAGCCAATGCGTATCTTCGCCGATGTGGAGGACTTATGGGGCCCTGTCATCAACGTTATATCGCGTTGTACGGCACCTAACGCTCCACACAAGAGCTTCGGATCACGTGTCGAGCGCTACAGTCCTAGTCGCCAAAGTGGCCCCGGCGATCGGGATGTGCCCGAAGTTCCGCCTCAGGCTCTAGCTCGCAGTGCAGCGGCAACTGGCTCGAAGCTGGAAGTTGAGATAGCTCTCGAGCTTGGCGGTAGACTCAGACAGCCTTCCCAGAATTTGCGGCCCCTAAAAGATTTTATTCACCAGTTCTATAAGTGGATTGTGCTCATGGGAGAGGCGCAGCCCTTTCGCTCCCGCCCTATCAATGTCACAATCCGACCCAAGCCGACAGCAAAAATGAGCGAGAAAACGATCAGCGATGGGCGAGTATTCGACTTCAAGGAATACCCGAAGGAGTTTTGGCTTGGTAAGACGTGGACCTGTCAGGTCGGTGAGTGCATGACGGAGGAGGAGTGGCAACGCAACTGGGAGGAAGGGAAGCACTTCGGAAAGTTGAAGCGGATCTAGCAGCTTTACAACTTTGCAGGAGATTATGACACAAGAGAAGGGATGGCCGGACCAAAGCTACGAATGGTTGAGGCATTGCTACCGGGTTGCAGTGTAATGAACCGCCCACCGATGACGTCCTAGTAGGGAGAACCTCTTTCAGGCCTCTCGAAGTCGACGCACAAAAAACGGTTGAGAATCCAGAAAGACTTTCATACATACTTGTTTCCTTTATGCGAGTGTAGTTGAAAGGAGGCTGTGAGAAATGCTTCTGCCAAAGCATTGGTAGTGGCCTCGCAAGACATCCAAATACCACCTCTGTAGCATCCAGATATCTCGAACTATACCATATTGAAGGCCTGAGAATGCAGCACATTGACGCTCCAAGCCCCAAAGTGACCTAATTCGTCATTGCCTCTACCGCACTAGCCCCCCACCCTCTTTCTCCCTACAAACAATCAAGTCTCCATCACTATAAACAGCAACCCCAAAATCGCAAAGCGCAGCTAATTAGAGCAGGTTTACGTACCCACAATGCGCACAAATCCGGCTGAGCGGTCGCCCTACTATCGTACGACCCTCGCCAACGGGTCACCCCACACGCATCCCGGCAACGCCCGAACACGGTGTTCTTGCTGTACATGTCTCGCCACCAAAACTCCTTTGTAGGGGATTATGGAGGCGCATCAGACGATGTGATTGTATATTCGGTGATTTCGACCAATGATGTTATAGACTGTCTGTCGTGTCTCGCGATACCAGGAGCTGGGGTTGAATTTTCGCATGTTGGTATGAGGCGCATGTCTCAATTCCGAGTGTCTTGGGATCACGCAACCAATCTTTGGGAAGAGAGAGTTGGTATCGTCGGCAGGTACCGCCTTTTTGATTATTTTTCGATGAATTGCAATGTGTGGATATAAGGTAAATGGGTTTCTTCCGTTGGTATTCATCATCTACATCCAGTCACATCCATCTTCAGCTATACAACCACATCGACCTCAATTTTTTTCAAATCCCACATACAGTACAAACATCCTGCATACAAAACCAGCCTTTGAAGTCTTTACCACTACCAACCATCAAAATTCCCACCAAGATAACCGAGCAACTATACAACAAACAACACTCAACACTCAACACACACCCAACCAACCCACCCAAAATGCCAGCAGTACCGCGATCCTACCTCCCCTCCTTCGCCGCCTTCCTAGGTAAGCCTCACCACCCTATCTCCTCTTCTCCTTCCTCAATCACATCCAACATGAATCTAACAAACCACCCCAGTATTCGGCATAACCTACACAACCATCGTCGCAGCAAAAGAAGGCGCAGCCGTCGACGGCGCACGCACCCGCTGGCAAGACCAACATGCACGAGCCAGGAACGCATTGAGCGGAGGCATGACTCTAGCGGATATGGAAAGGAAGTAAAAGGAAAGAGGGAGAAGGGGAAGTTCTGTTTCAGTGTTTGTATACTAGGGTAATAGGCGTTCCGGATGCTGGATACAAAGTCCAAGGTATATATCAATTCATCAAGTTCGACGTATGTGTATAGACTTGGACAGTGTGATAATTTTCTTTCCAATGTTTTCAATACAACCTTGGAAATCATGCACCCACGTCTCCGCGTATACATTAACGTGCCTCACCATCCATCCGACCACCACTGCAACAACATACCCCCCACTCCGTCTCCCTCATCTACCACCCACCATCTCCCCTCCACCACCACACATCCCTGCAATTCACCCATACAACCTCCATTATACCCCCAGGGTGACCCCCTATAGCAATCTACCCAGTATACCTATCGGGAGACAATGATAGTACCCGGCGCATGCGTCCCTCATGTCTTAGAACATTGTGTTGGAGGATGTGGAATGCGCAACGTGGAATGTGGACGTGTGATACGAAAATGTTATATTAAAAAACGGTAGTCGGGATGCGATATCGGTATGCAGGGAAGACGTGCGTTGGGTCAGGGTGCAGATACGGGGGAGGAAGGACGGAGGGTTCGGGTGGTTAATCTGGGTAAAGAGTGTAGGGTAGAGGCGGCGTGGGGGGCTGGGAAGGATTGGGACCGGGCGGATGGATGGATAGAACGCATCGCAATACTGTCGTTGGCAGATGAGAAGAAGTCATCACAATGAAGCATGCAGGACAAGAAGTAACTTCATCACTATATTCAATCCCACATCCGCCTCTACGTAACCCCAATTCCGACTACTTCATCGACCCCCAACAGACCTTGGGGTCAGAATATATCTACAAGAAAACCCATTGCCGGTTGAACGCCATCCAGAACACAGTATCAAGGTACGCATGACCAACCATCGCGCAGTACCGAAAGAACAAAGGAAAAGCAAAAAGAAGGCCTACTCGCTGATTGCGGCTGAAACCCAAGTCGCACACGTCGGAACAGCCGACTTGGATATATATGATCAAACAAAGGGAATCGTTACAATCATGTAGGACAGTCTATGAAAACAAAAAATCGCTGCAGTGTTTGAGAAGGAAAGATCAGAATGGGACAAATTGTAGAGTCATTGGCTATAAGTCAAACGACGATGTGATGTCGGCTAATCTTTGCATGGCGGGGCTCATGGCAGCAATCTTCCTCGCAAGACGCTCTGCTAAAAGGGCCTCGTTCGCTTCGTCGGAGATGACTAGCGAGTAGTGTGCGAAGGCCTTCTCGGGGTTGGTGAAGAGTGCCTCGTGGTCCTCAAGCGGTGCGGCGGCAGTGGTGGAGGGAGCGGATGAAGAGTAGTACAGGTCGTACTCGGCATCTACCTCTTCGGTCTCATCGGCGGCGGCGGGAGCGGTGGGCTCAGACTGGACGGGGCGCTCGACGATGGGGTAGTCAGCCTTGACCTCCTCAACAGTCGAGTCGTCCTCGGCGTTCAGGATAGCGCTGTATCCCTTGCCAGACATGGCCTCGATGTCGAGGGGGTTGGTGGGACCCTCAGGCAGCTCAGTGACGGCGAAAGCAACGGGTTGCTGGAAGTTGAAGCCATTGTTAGCACCCCAGTTGTTGCCATTGTTGGTGTTCAGGTTGAGCATAGCAAAGTCGAGTTGGGGCTCGGGGACCATGGTCATACCAACGTGGGTGTTCTCGGCCTGCGACATGCCGTTGAACTGCTGTTGTTGCTGGAACTGAGTGGGGGTAGGAGCAGCGGCGACGGGTGCTGCGGTTGCTGGCATTGAGGTCATGGGGGCCTTGGCTTGGAGCGACTCGTCGCGAGAGAGCTCCTCAAGGAAGGGAGTGAAGGCCTGGTGGCGGAGCAGACGCTCGATGAAAGCGCGCGAGCGGGCGTTCTCCTCCATGAGGAGGCGGTTCTGGGAGCGGAGTTCGTTCGCCTCGTTGACCTTCATGGCAACTTCGCCTTCGAGCTGGCCAATGTATTCTGGTGATGTTAGTTGATGTTACAGGTGTAGTGGTGTCGTGGTGGCTTACCCTTCCTTCTCGAGCGGAAAGCGCGAGCGGAGACCTTGTTACGGAGCTGGCGGCGCTCCTTAGAGCTGAGCTTCTTGCCCTCCTCAGACGCAAGCAGCCTCTCGTCCTCGTCCATGTCCTCTTCGTCCTTCTTTGCGCGGATGATGTGGGGGAGGAGGCCTTGGTTGTCGTTGGCCATGTTGGCAGACGCGTTCTGGCTGTCGGCCCGGATCTGTGCGACGACGCGGGTGATCATCTCCTCGGTGTGGGCGTCGCTGAGCGGGCTCGAGGTCTTGCGGCTGGCCGAGCTGGTGGAGGCCATGCGGTTCTGTTGCTGTTGTTGCGCTTGCTGCTGCTGTTGTTGTTGTTGCTGCTGTTGCTGGAGGGCCTGCTGTTGCTTCTGGTGGGCCAACTGTTGCGCGCGCTGCTGCTGGGCCTGCGCCTGCGCCTTGGCCATGGCAGCCTGCTGTTGATGCATACCGGGCCAGACCCTGACGTTGGTGACCTCCTCCTGTGTGATGGCGCTGGGGTCGACGAAGTCGTCTTGGGCGGCCTCGTTGAAGACGAAGCTGTTCTGGCGGTAGTCGACGGCCATGTTCATGCCGACGTCCATGGGCAGGCCGTTGTTCCAGGCGCCGTCCATCATGGAGTCGCCGCCCATCATGGCCATCTCGTCCAAGCCAGTGGACGAGAACATGGGGAAGCCCGTGTTGTAGCCGGCGTTAAGGCCGGGAAGGGAGTTGGTAGGCAGGCCGGTTTGCTGCTTGAAGCGCTCGTACTCGTGGCTGGGCTTTGCGGGGGTCTGGAGGTCGTCGTCGATGTTTGTGCTGGTGGGACTGGCCATGGTCGACGTCGCACTGGACTCCCGCTTCAAAGTGGCAGGCTGCGTGGGCGAGGGCATCTGGCCAAAGTCGAAGAACTCATTGGGGTCGACGCATTGGTTCGGGTGGCCGTTGAAGGGGGCCATGGTCATGGCAGGCTGGACGGCGGTAGCCATGTCGCTATTGTTTGTTCGACTGCTGGGGAGTCGCTGATCGTGTTTGAGCGGTCCTTAGGCAGGCAAGCGGCAGTCTTGGGGTGTTGTGTTGCGGGCGCTGGGTGCGTGACAGGAGCGGTTAGCCTGCTGGAAAGTCGTCGTCAGCTCGACGCTGGGCCGGTTCTGCCGGAAGTGTGGCTGTGCCGATGGATCCGCGCCTCCTGCGAGCACGTTTAATGTGATAGAGCGAGTGTGTTGGTGGTGAGAGGATTGTTGTTGTTGTTGATGTTGATGCAGAGTGCAATTGTCGGATGAGTGTCTGGTGGAAGAGAAGCAGAGCGAGGGCGAGGATGGGCGGCGGCGGCTTCTTTGCTGGGGCCCTCGCCCTTGCCGTTTCAGACTGAGGCGGAGTCCCCCTTCTCGAAATAGAAGGAAGCAGGCCCAACCCGGTTGGCTCGCTCGCCCGCCGATCACTGCCCTCCGCCCAGCAAACTTCGGCTCTTCCTCTCTCCTGAGCGCCGGGTCATCTCGTCGGCTTCACCATTCTTAGTACACTAGACACAATATCAGCATAATGCTAATTCTCGGATCTCTGCTGCCCCTCCGCGGTGCTTCCACGGCACCAGCCTCTGACGTCACGTCACGGCTGTCATTTTCAGCAACCGTACAAGCAACCCGAGTCCTTCAACAACATCCAAGGCCATGGCACCTAGCTGGCGAGTCTCCGTATACTCTCGTGCAGCTAGGCATACGCACTTGATGCACTGTCGGCGCATACTCGCCGAGCCCGAAAGTTGGACAGACGAATCACCGCCTGCCCTGCTGCACCACCACTGAGGCTGTGCTGTCATACTGCACCCTTCTGGGCACGCTTGCGAACCCCGCTGCTATTCGTCCACTCAGGCCTCTTTTCTCTCTCCTGCGCGAATAACTTCCATGCCGTGCAGCCATTGAGCCACAATCTACCGGCTTGGTGGCGCGGGCGCCCAGTTCGGTCGCATGCCAGCCAGCAAGCAGAGCAAGTGCAAACGAGCTAGAGTCTAGATGCCAACTCTAGACCTCAGCATCTTACTATGCAACGCCTGCACATGACAAAGCCTTCGTATACGTACGTCTGGCGCAGCACTTGCTCACATTCCGCAGCACCACCAGCCATCAAGGCCATCTGGCGTCTACGCCGACGGTCAGCATGAACGCCTCTCCGGACAACCTGCCGCGCCCAGTGCAGCGACAAGTCCACATCCACATCTACCGCGTTATGCCAGCTTTGCGAGCTCACCTGTCAAGTCTGTCAGCGCCAGCCGCAAATTCTGATCTACATGGTCCCGTCCTCTGAGCGGAGTCGGTCTTTAGTCCGGCAATCTCCGTCCCAGTGCCATGGAGTGACTTGACCCGACCAGCTTCCCCGATTCCACTGGCCATGAGACCTTTGAATCTTGAAACACTCGTCTTGAGTCAACAACGACTTAAGACGTCACAGCTGTCACTGCTTCATGCCCGCGCGGGTCCTGCCGCCCAATCAAAACCACCTCATCCCTCCAGCGTAGCCAGCAACCCATGCTAAGATGAGGATAAGCCCTACCTATCAGATCTGCATCGCAGGTACAGGCAAAGCCAGTTTACACGATACCGATTATCGGCCAACCTCATGGAAACTCGTGAAAACGTTTACTGCGCCATTCTCCAGCAGCTGCACAATTTTCGCACTGGAGCAAGGCTGAGCATGGGACGCGTCATCAGCACGCAGAGGAGATTTCAACCTCAATTTGGGAGAGACAATTACAATTGAAGCAGCTGAACACTTGGTGACAGTACTACACGCGGGCTTACACCGGTCTCTCGAACAAGGCCATGCCTACACGTCTTTGTCATGCGTAGCATTGGCAGGCTGATAATCACTTGGCCGGCCTTATACACTTACCATAGACTTACTACAGCCATCGAACTTCAGAAGCATCCAACTGCAGACTTGAAAGATCGTCCCTGCCAACACATCTCTGTGTACCATCTTTGGCGCTCTCTGTACCCCTCTCCAAAGGCCGCGTACACAGAGACACACTTTCTTGCATCCAGAACCTCCTACTCACTCAATGTCATGATCCAGAAGCCGCAGCAACCTAGTCGCACGTTCTATTCCCTATACCCAGCGAACCGCAAGCCACCCGTCCGCCCCGGCCGCTGCGCACCAGCGTCGGAGTCAAACAGACCCATCATGCCATTATCCACAACCGCTCACTTCCGTCTCAGCCCGTCTCTCATAGCGACCCTGACGCATAAACCACGGAAAGACATTGGGCGACCGCTAATCGGCCCGCCTCAGACCGTAAAAAGGGGTCTAGTGTCCAGAACCCTCAGACCCTGACCCATTATCTGGCTGAACTCTTACCCATCGAGCCACAGAACACACACACTGCTGTTTCACGGTCTTCGACCCCGAAATCCAGTCATGCCACATTCACTTTCCCATCACTGGATGCGCTGCTACTCCCTACTAGATGTGAAATGTGAAAGGCCTTCGAGACGGCTTTGACGCGACGCGCGTCTCGTGTCGTCTTTGAACTGGCGGTCGATGCTCTCTTGCCGTCCCGTAGGTTTTGACAACTCACAGCTCCGTGCAAGCCTCACTTGGTTTCCCCATGATCGCTGGTCTTGGGTGAGCTTGTTGCACTTTACGCGTTTCAGGGACAGACGATGTGGGAGCTGGGCTGGGCTGGAGGCGAGCGTCGTGAGGATATGGAGTAATGCGTTTCGCATAGGGCGCTATCGTGAACAGAGTAGCCATCTACTATGAGGGCCTCACTTGTAAACCTAATCGCTCTCTCTTGAATCATGCGAGCCTGGGGAGTTCGATTAGCTCGGACTGTCTGTCGACTGGTAGGCATAGTCGCCAACCGATGCCATGAGTGGCGGATGACTGCAATCAATTCAACTCGTCCTCAAGGAAACCGTCAAGAAGGTCGTCACTACGTTCGCGGTATAGTATAGCGAGCTGTGGGACGTGTTCTTCAGAGAACATATCGGTGTCGGGTTATTTCAACCTCGACACAGAGAAGATGATTGTCAGCGAAGTGTCATTGATACATCATTATACAGACATTATACATAGCATCCGAGGCTTTCTATATCCTCTTCTCACCCTGCTCAGGCTCGTCCTTAAGGAAGTCATGAACATCCTCCTCATCCACACTACCAGGCTCGCGCTCAAGTCCATTGGTCGTACCTTCGTGACTATACTCCATGACAGGCGGCTGCTGATACTGCTGCTGACCATACTGCGCGCTCCCAACCTGTTCAAACTGCGCAGTCGCCTGCTGGTACTGTGGCTGGCCCATCATCCCCCCCTCAAAATCCCCCACTCCCCTCCCCTCACCCCCCATATACTCCCCTCCATCCATCTCCCCCGCCAACCCCAACTCGCGAATCGTCCTCACGAAAAACGCCTCTCCCTTCCGATCCCCCATGATACCCCCTCGCGCCACACCCTCACCACGCGCCACATCCCTCACAATCGCGCGCGCACGCTCGTAATCGCCATCCTGCGCCAACGCACGCACAACAGCGGCCATGGCGCCCCAACCAGGCAGATTCTGTTTTTTGCTCATGCGCGTGAGCACGCTCATCATCTTGCCCACCTCGCCAAAGGACGCATAGCCTTCTAGCAAGCGGTCGAAGAGGACGCGGTCGCTGGGCATGCGCGGTGCGCTGAAGAGGCGGAGGACGATGTCGTCGACGCCGGCGATGTTGGGGGGGTCGGATTGGAAGTAGTGTGTTATAAGCGATGTATAAACATGTACACTAGGGACGAATTTGCGGGATGTCATGTGTTCCATTACGGCGCGCATGGCGTGGAAATTGGAGTATTTTTTGAGGAGCCGGTCGATGGCTGTGGCGTAGATGTAGTCGTTCATTTTGAGGCCGTTGGCTTCGAGGTCGTTTAGGATCTTGAGGATGCGTTCGGTTTGTTGGGTTGGGGTGAGGTTGTCGAAGACTTGGTTGTCGAAGGCGGCGCTGATGAGCATGGTGTGGGTGGCTGCGTCGCCTTCCAGTCCGTCTTTTTCCATCTGTGCGAGGATCTTGAAGGCGGTGCTCCTGTCGTTTGCTCTCAGGTAGAGCTGTACGAGGGAGTTGTACGTGATGGCGTCGGGCTTGATTTGGAAGTTCCTCGACCAGGTGAGCAGCTTTTGTACTAACTCTACTTTCTTCTGGTGGTGTATTCTCTCGCTACGGTTTTGTACAATGGCGGATATGGCGCCGTTGATGACCTCGATAGAAGGCTTTGTGCATGCGTTCGCCGCTTTGCTGGAAGATGGGACCTTTTTGGGCCCCTTTTGTCCTTTGGTCTGCTTCTGAGAGTTGGCGAGAGCGTGCTCGGCTGCAAGCCAGCGTTTGCCCATATCGTCCAGAGCGACAAAGGCTTCGTTGACCTGTTTCAGGGACATCAAGCCGTTGATACGGGCCGTCCAAGCATAGTTGCTTGGCTCTAGACCAGTTCTCAGCATGCGCTGCCACATTGCGTTGAGGCCATCAAGATCCCTCGCCTTTGCGCACCCTTCCAAAAGTGCAACCCAGGAGTGCATATTTGGCTCGACCTTGTGAGCGATCATGTGATTCCAGACCTCGACGGAGCGCTGTGGGCTGAGAACAGTCATGTACCCAGAAAGAAAGGCGTTGTATATAGCGGGGGGTATAGTCTTGTCTTGCGTGGCGTATGTTTTCTCGGTCTCTCGCCACATGCTGTCCAGCGTGGCTGCCGAGCTTTTGCTTGACACAGCACGCGCTATCCTGGTCATGTAGAATGATTCCAAGTTGGAGAACTCGTCGCCTGTATTATCTGGACCAAGGGTCTCGCCGGCTTTTCCAAGAGCTACTAGGGCTTTTCGTGGAGCGTCATTGATCTCCTCCATAATCGTGACCTGGAGATCTTCTGGTAGGTTCTTAAAGTCCGGGGTTTCTGTGTGTTTCAATACTGAGTTTACAAACGAACCGGCAAGTAGTTGTCTAAGGAAGGCTAGAAAGGGAGCGGCTTCCTTTTGTGTCTTTGGATCCAGTGCGTCCGAAATACTGTAAAAATAAACAGCACAAAAAGCCAAGGCAGGACTAGCGACATAGTTGGGAATGTAGCCTTGCAAGCGCATGTTAAACTGTCTCTGATCAAGCATATCCGGAATTGTGTCGACAGGTGGTAAGTGCCATTCAGTGCTGACAGACTCTACTGTACCGCTTCCTGGCCCCATGCATTGAAAGAAGAGTCGCCATACAGACAGTAGCTCTGTGACTAGTGAAGGGATGTCTCTTGCCGATCCAGAAGGCGAGTTCACAGCACGTATGATTTCATACGTTAAATAACCTATCGTTGGTCTGACCCAGTATTCTTTCCGAGCAATGCCAAGCTGCGCATATTTGAGAAGTACTGCAGTTGGTGTAACCTTCAAACCCGGGCTGGCTGCGCAAAAGGTACTCGAGACAGCTCTGAGGAGTTTCGCAAATACCCGGTCTTCACTTAGTAGCTGCGCATCGCGATCTGTTGGCTCCGTCAAGGCTTTGCAGTCGCGTGAAGTATAGATGCGCTCAAACGCTTTCCAGGCTCCATTGATCTTGCCATAGTGGAGAGCGTCAAGCACTGGATCAGCAAAGGCTGTGCCCATTCCAGACGAGCCGTTCCGTACTGCATCGACGTATGCAGGTTCCTCTCCACCACCAACATGTGTTGAGCCCTGGTTCGTTTCGTTGTACATGAGTCTGGAGTATCGGCCAAGTGGTCGTTGGCTGCGGGGAGGTTGCCCGCCGTCTACGCTCGTAAATCGTATATTTGGCCCGTTGCGATTCGTTTCCTGTGTGCCGTCTTCCTCATCTCTATCTTGCGTAGGTGCTTCTTCATTTGGCGGTTCGGCGGCATCGTGTGGTTTTCGGCCGGCCAGCGAAACAATCGTGGCTCTAGGTTGCCATTGAGGGCTTCGCACGGGGGCAATCCGTCGGGCAAGGCGTGTCCGGCACTGTCGACATACGTATGCGTTTAGCATAATGCTGTGGCGAGCCTGAAGGGGGTGGAGGGGTGTGAACGCTGGCGACGATGGTTAGCTGGTGAGATCGAAACTTTTTGGCGTATGAGTTTGCACACCTACAATCGCTTTTCAAGCCCTCATTTGCGCGGATCTGTCGAATCAAAGAACGCCCCTAAGTCCAGTATACCGTCCCGCGTGGATTGTTGTACAGAAATGCGTGCAGCCACAAATCGCGTGAAGGTGTCGCGATGCTGTGCGGAATACCTCCGGCCAATGAGACGCCATGACGTCCACACGCTTCACGTGACTGCGGGCTTTCTCCAGAAACCTTCCAGGCCACCTCAACCTCATTGTTCATGCTCTGCATAGCGGAAGAGCTATAATCAAAGATCAATCTTTATCGCTGAGCCTCAGTGTGATTGATAGAACATACGATGACGACCCTGATCCCACGGCAGTTCTATTCGCAGGAGGAGCTCGATAAGCTTTATCCGAAAGAGCTTGAATTGCAGCTCGTACAGATTGTGAGCACCAATGTCATAGCTTCTTTTCGTGCCACCACTAACTGAGATGCTAGTTACTTCGCCATGGTGGGTAACATTGATGTGTTACCGACATGTTGGCAAGCTCGTATACTGACGTATACACATAGGCGAAAGAAGCCCTGTATCTCCGCGATTCCAAAATGTAGGCATTCCAGTCCGTGCATGATAATGCCATTGTTAACATCATCAGACTGGATTGCCACCTTGTAAGACATCTCTCACGAGCTGACTGAGGGGTTTCTGACTGAAGAAGATTGGCCCTACTGCAACTCCGCCCGACAACTTACCAGTATAATACTGAATACCAAGGACTTCTCGAAATGGGATCAGCTGAAATACCGCCGTCGCCTTGAAACTTTTGGCATGGATGATGGACCCGGTAATACATTTGCTTGTTCACTCCGGTCGGTCACTAACAACAACCAGTCATTGCATCAGGACCTAAAGGCGAATTCGATGCCATATGTCAACCCGGTGAACTCACAGACAAGGGCCGTGAAACAACTCTAGCCCTAGGAGAGCGTCTTCGTCATCTCTACGTCAACCAGCTCAATTTCATGCCCGAGCTCATCTCCGATAGTGACATGATCTATCTACGCGCAACGCCTATTCCCCGCGCTCTAGAGTCTCTTCAACAAGCCTTCTGGGGCTTCTACCCACCATCCGCAAGAACTGCAGACTTCCCTCCTCCAACAATCATCACCCGAACCCCGGCAGATGAAACGCTCTTCCCCAACGATGCAAGCTGTAGACGTTTCGCTCAATTGAGCCGAGCATTCGCGCAACGTGCAGCTGAGCGTTGGAACGACACCGATGACATGCGCTACCTCACCAAGGTGCTTTCGAAATGGATGCCAGGAGAGCAAAAGGTAGCGGTGGACTCTCACCCTAGGCTTTCCGGTATTATGGACACTCTCAACGCCACCGACGCACACGGTCCGGAGACCAAGCTTCCCAAGGAATTCTACGACCCCAAAGCCCGTGCCATTATCGATAAGATCGCGGTCGAGGAATGGTACGCAGGCTACACTGAGTCTTCCGAGTACCGTATGCTCGGCATCGGCGGCCTAATGGGCGACATCACCTCCCGAATGGTCGGCAGCGTCGAGCGCAACGGCAACTCCGGCATCGTCGAAGTCGGTGGCGTAGACGGAAAACTAGGCAAAGGACGAGGCGGCGAAACCAACATCCGCTTCGCCATGTCAGGATGCCACGATACTACACTAGCCGGTGTCCTGACCTCACTCGGTGCCTTCAACGGCGAAAAATGGCCCCCATTCACCTCTCACATCGCCGTCGAAATGTTCCGCAAGCGAAACCCCACCTCCATCACAAACCCTCCCGTCGCCCCCACAGAGCAAAACCCCGCTCTCAAAAGCCAAAGCTGGTGGTCCTCCCTCTTCGGCAGCACAAAAACCACTTCCGACTCCAGCCTCACCCCCGAAGGCATAGCCCGCAAGCCCATCACCGATCTCACTACCGCACAACGCGATCAACTAAACGACTACTACGTCCGTCTCCGGTACAACGACAAAGTCATGGAGATACCCGGTTGCAAAGCACCGGGCAAGCATCTCGACGGCGATACGAGTTTCTGCACGCTGGACGCGTTCAAGGCTATTGTGGATAGGTATACGCCGAAGAATTGGAAGGCGGCTTGTGCGAGTCGGTTGGATGAGCCGGCTTTTCCGTCTAGGATCGAGCCCGCGGGTTATGAGTAGTTTGTTGTGCGAAGGGTGAATACAGTTTGAGGGGAAATGAGGATATTGGCGGTATAGATTGTTGACATGTTGCATGGAAAGGATAGAGATAGACTAGATACAACATGATTCTATTTCCCGACTTCCATCTCTCCAGCTATAAAGCCTCTCTTGGAAAACATGCTCCTTCCCCCTACATCCCCGCACACAGCCCGCCGCGTACCACACCCCAAAGCTTTCCGCGACGTTCTCTCGCAAGCCGGTCATACTTTTCCTCCAGCCCCATAATCTTCACACCGCGTTCCCTCAGTTCCCCTCTTAACCCTTCCATCTCTTCTCTCAGCTCCGAAATCCTTGTCCAATCTTGTGTTTGGAGCTGCGCCTGGAGAACTCCAACCTGCTGGCTCAACTCCATTTTTTCAGCCCTCAGCTCAGAGATGGTTTGTCCGTTTTGGATTTGAGATTGTAGAAGTTGGTGGCGGAGTTCTAGGTTCTTTGCATGAAGTGAAGACATGGTTCTGTTGAGGTCTTGTACTTCTGTGTTGTCGGCGCGATGCGTGTAGTAGGTGAAGATGGAGGCGACGACGCCGTCGAGGGCGCTGTTGGTGAGGGTGGCGAGGCGGGAGATGAGGTCTGTGGTGAATGTGAATAGGGGGAAGGAGGATAGGGAGTTGGATGGCATGGTGGGGTGGGTGTGTTGGTGGTTTGGCTGGTGGAAGGAAGGATGGAGATGGTGGGGATGTGATGATGATGGTGGATGTGATGATGATGGTGGATGTGATGATGATGGTGGATGTGATGATGATGGTGGATGTGATGATGATGGTGTTGCTGTGGTGCTAGATTATACGTTATAAATACAGTATTTCACGCAAGTACAGATCGTCAATATTGTCTTACTTCACAAAGGATGTTAGTCTTGAGTATGTGTTCAGCACATAGACCAAATGATAAGACATGTCAAGTACAACAGATTGTCCATTGATCCTGCGACATATCGAAAGTGTC
The DNA here is from genome assembly GCF_023758075.1 of Alternaria novae-zelandiae. Lineage (NCBI taxonomy): Eukaryota > Fungi > Ascomycota > Dothideomycetes > Pleosporales > Pleosporaceae > Alternaria > Alternaria novae-zelandiae. Next base: position 1,233,533 of record NW_026056970.1, on the reverse strand, counting down.
TCATCTGATGACTTAGATGCTCAAGCTCCCTTCCTACATTTCCCGAAAACCCTTCGTCCAAGATATGACTTCAGTCTACCAAAGACATTCCGCCGCTTTGACACCTCATCACGCTCCTCATTCGCGACAATACCACCACTGCCTTTACTCGCACCTTCCGCATCTGCATCCCCTTCTTCTTCTTCCTCCTCCTCCTCCTCATACCTCCGCACCCTCGCTTCTTCCGCCTCAGCCTCCAGCCTTTCCCTTTCCTCCTCCTTCTCCTTCTCCTTCTCCGCTCTAGCCCTCGCCCTCGCCGCCCTCTCCCTCAACATCTCCTTCCGTTCCTTCAAATGCGCAGCGTAATCCTCTGCAACAGTCACACTGGTATCGTACCTCGCCGCTTCATCTGGAAAGTCCAACGGTTTCGCGTTGGATGGGAGGCCTAAACGTGCCATGTATTGTTCCCAGGACTCGGTGGTGGGACGTGGATCGGGTCCGGTTTGTGTGGGTTTGATGTCCGCGATGATGTGAATCTGGAATGACATGGTTGTTGATGTATTGAGGGTATGTTAGGCAAGGTGTAATTGTGACCTTACGGGTTGGAGAAAAGGGAAGAGCCACTATGGTGTTTCAGTTGCGTGATGGACTTGGGAACACATGGCAGAGCGTTAATGTAGACTTCTTTGACCCCTTTCACCGAAGCGTACAAAGGCCTACATCTTTTTTTTAGCGCAACACGCAATTCACTTCAGTGCCGAGAGGGATGCGAAGCTATTCTAGCCCCGCTTGCGAGTGCACACAGAGAGCAGTCTATCACGAATGAATTTTGGTATTTTACATGTATACCCTTTACTGTACATGGTCAACTGAAGCCGCTGTACACAGAGCCCTGTCTAATCAAGATAACCTCTGGTCGCACGGCTGACACCTGATGTACAAGACCCACGCCGCTAGTAAACACATTCGAACAAGTGGCCTAGTCCGCTGACAGTAGATTCTAGACACCAGACAAACACCCCGCCGGTAGTATCTTACAGCTTCATCAGTCCTCCCATGACATACCAAGCCGCTGAAACCGGGACGAAAGTTCAGAAACATCTATGTGACATGTCAGCATACACGCAATGAGATCAGAGCGTTCAAAAGCATTCCACTAACTCGCAGAAGCCTCATCAGCCACCCTATCCGAATGCCGTATGGTGCCTGTAAAACGCCCTGTACCACCAGCAAGCATGCCATCAAACTCAGCAGCGCGAGCTGCTTCAGCGTCTTCCCAGCCGGTTCGCAAGTCCCAGGCAGCGTCTAGTGCAGCCAGCTCAGAAGGATCGATGTCTTGCACAATGTCACCCAGGTGGCTCCACTTGGCGCTCAGCATAGCAGGCGCAAGAGCGACAATACGCTTGCTAAGCATCTGGTTGCGCCAGTGAGCAGCCATGCCAAGAGGATCGACATCAGCTTGATCAAAGGATGAGCTGGACAGCTTAGCATAACCGCATGAAACAAACTCGATTGTTCGCAGTGAGGTAGTGCGCTCTCCGTCGGCCTTGGAATGCTCAGATCCAAAGTCGGAGAGATTGGTGCCGGGTGAGATTCGATCAATGATGTCCATCCAAGAGCCTTCACGGGGCTGTGCCTTGAGTACAGACTGAGCGTCGCCTGGAACTGGATTGTTTGCTAACGCAGGAAGGGGTTGAGGCTGCTGTCCCAGAATTAACTGCGTTTGCAATTGATGGACCTGTTGAGCGAGCTGGGCCACAGTGGCGAAATTGATATGCTGTTGAGCGATTGCTTGAACCTGCTGGTTTGGCTGCGCCTGTGGCTGCACCGGAGCTTGGGGTTGGCCTTGGGGTTGAACTTGAGCTGGTGCTTGACCTTGACCTTGAGGTTGATGTTGAGCTTGATTATGTGGCTGTTGTCCTGGGTTGTTGGGCACCTGTCCGATCTGCTGTTGCAGTTGGTTATGTAAGGCCGCTATATTGTTGTTTTGAAAACCTCCAGCGTGGGCCTGTAGGTGTTGAAGTTGCGTTTGAAGCGTCTGGATATAAGCCTGAAGGAACTGCTGCTGATTTGGCACTAATTGCGGACCTTGGGCACCGACAGCGCCAAATAGTGCACCTACCGGAAGATGAGGCGGCATTATATTGTGAAATACCGCTGGTTGCGGGTGTGGGTTGGCGTTAGGACGCAGCACGCCCGTAAGTGACACCGAATCCAATACCAAAGTCTGCAACTTGTACCGATCGTGCATCTTGACGAATTCGCGCAAAGCTGGTGGCGTAATCCAGCAGTTGTTAAGCACGAGTTGTTCTACATGAGGGAACTGAATCAAACCTGCCTTCACAAGAGCTGCATCAGTCGCGACCAGCACCGTAGGGTGGATAGAAGGAGGATTCTCTGAACGACCTCGTATATCCATTACGGGAGCAGGAAATAGCAGTTTGTTCCTCGCGTATAGTCCCTCAGCATGTTCGCCTCCAGTGACAAAACCAACTTTCAGATGACGGATGTTCGCTCGACCAGCAACATGATGGCGGAGTAGGTCGAATAGTATACCATGGCTTTGCGTGGGGCTAATCTTTGGCGCGTCAACGAAGCCGGCCTCGTCCTTTTGCACAGTTCGCCAGCATGGGATCACCATGATAGTAACGTTGTGGAGTTCTGGTAGTGCGTCCCAGAAATCCGAACGATTTAGCATCGGAAGGTAACGATCGGAGAGCCCGGAAATGTTCAGCGTATGTACGTGTTCGAACGTGGTCGGGTTGTCGATGATAGAGAGCATGTACGAAGACATGAACGCTCGTTGGGCCCACTCAGTCTCCAATAGCCATTCTTTCTGCGCTTTGGTGAGCTTGGCGGGTATGACAGGGTTCACAAGGTGCGCTCCTTCCGATGGCATTTTACTCGATGAGAACAGAATACCTGTACCTGAAGGTGGTGGGGTTGACACAAAGCGCTCCAGAACATACGGGTCTTCGAAGCTATTAGGAACAGGGAGATCGCCGGGTTCATAAGGAGTAGCAGCATGGAGAAGCTGAGGATCCAAGTAGGGCATCTGTGGTTGCTCATCTGCAAGATTGTTGGCATCCTTCAGCTCGGCAAGAGGAAGTTGACCATCCATCCTGTATAGTGTGGCCAGTCTAACATCGCTACCAGCGTTCTGGTGGCATGCTTCAATGTGATTCCAAAGTTCCTGTTGGGCCTGGGCTCTACGATCTGGGATGGCTTTGGCAGTGCCAAAGACGCGAGATGGCTTTTGCAAGACACGTGCTCGAATAGATCTGTCCGGTCCGTTCAGCCATCCTAAACCGCTATCAATGGAAAGCGCCAGTTCCCTGACACTTTTAAGCTCGGAAAATGCTGTTTTCATCCGCGGTGTTTCATCAGCGGCATTTTCGAGTCCAGCGACAGTATCGAAGCGACGATACTCTTCATGTGGCCAGTCGTAGTTACCCCAAAAGCTTGTCTTTTTCTCCGTCAGTGACTTGACGGGCGGCATGGAAAGCGATTCTTCGTTGACTTCAAAGCTCATGCCAAACTTCCTAATGTGTGTACCGAAGCCGCGGAAGACGTCGAGGCCATGGCCGTTGTACACTTCATCGCCGTTTGCGTTCTTCCATAAGTAGCTGGGTTGCTCGATTCGTGCGCGCTTTTTGCCCTTGAAGTCAGGCTTGTGCTCTTGTGCTAGCATGCCGTAGATCTCGGTATTGAAGGGAACAACCACTGTCCGGAAGATGACCTGCGAGACCGATTTGTTCATCTCGCGGCTTACAAGACGTAGTGATTTTATGTCGTCGCGGTTGAGGTGTTCCGCAATCATCTCTACGAGCTCAACCGGCAGCTTCCATTTCGGGCGCCCAACCGAAGGACTAGGAAGAGCGTCATGCGACGCCTCATTCCTTGCAGTCTTTACAGCCTTCTTTCCACTTTTCTTAGAGGGGGGATGCTTTGGATCCTGATCAGATGCGAGCAGTTTGCTCTTGTCGAGCAGGTAGTATTTGGCGGGTAGTTTTGTGGAACTGCGGCATTCGGGCCAGATATCGTTCGCTTGAGGGTTGGGGCTGATGCTGTTGTATAGCATGGCACTGACGGCACCCCTGAAGTTAAGGACGTGTGCGATGGCCTTTTCTTCTGGGCCCTCATAGCTATCGCGCGAGCGCTTCGAAGGGCCGGGCATGATGTGGTGATGTGAGTAGTTGAAGGGACGGTGGAGATTGCTCGCGGGTGACGAGGGGCCTCCAAAGGGAGCTGGTGCACCAACTGGAATTCGGTCTGCTTCGTCGTCCCAGTCGCCGTCGGTGAAGTGAACGCGCCGGGAGTGGGCACCGGAATCACTATCACTGTGATCGTATATGCCCGAATCCTGTTCTCCAAACCTCTCGGCGTCTTCCAACAGGTCCATGTGCAAGGCAATCGCAAGCTCGTGGTCGTAGGGATCTTCTGACATTGAGCCTCCGCCTTCGCCTTCGCCTTCACCTTCTGGTGCTTGAGGGGTCGGGTTGTACAGTGAGTGAGCGAAAGGAGGATGCCTTCGCCGTCCACGTGGGTCGAGGCGGTATCTGTATGGGCGGCCGCGTGACGAGGAGCCTCGGTGAGATGTCGCTCCTGGGTTTGCGAAGTATTGATGAATGAGAGGCTGATATATGTTGGGCGGGTTGTTCGCGGCTTCGGGACGTGGGGAGGGTGTAGGGCTAGCAAAGAGGGTCGCGGGCTGTTGCACGTCAGCATATGGCAGGAGCGAAGGGGTAATGATGGCCTCATGCCTGCCAAAAGCAGATGTTGCTGTCGGCATGCACGTGCGGCGTGCCGTAACGGCGGAAGGTGCGTATGAGGTTTGCCGTACCTGGGCAGGAGCGTTTGTTTGGGTTCCGCTACTCTCACCTTCCGTGTCCTCGGGCGCGGCTTCGTTCGAGCGCAATGCCCACCATGGCGCCAGCCTTTGGGTGATACTGCGCCTTCCTTCGTTGTTCGCCATGATCTCGTGACTGAGCCAGACCGCTCCTTGGCCGATCTACGACGTCTCGGGACTCCAGATAGCTTCCGAAGGGCACGCGGTATAGCGGTAATACAGCACTGCGCCCATTGAGCCGCGACGGCAGGCTATTGGGAACCGGCGGATGTTTCTGTACCCGAATGTCTATTAGTAAGATGACACAAAGAGATCAGTGTGCATGTCGCGATGAAAGTGAGGTTCGGCACGGTGGCATGCGGTGGTGTTGCATGCTTCAATGACAAGCCCAAGCCCAAGAAGTTGTTTGTGCTGGAGCCGCAAACGCGCCCCGCCGAGCCCATGCACGATGTCATCCCGCTCTGCGAACCATCCCCAGGTCTCCGCATTTGCGCCACGGCCGACATTACCCCTGCCAGCAAGATGCTCTCTCAGTACTTCTAATGCTATCGCATCTTTACCGCTTGTAGCTCTTCTCAGTGTCGCGCCTTATTGTTCACTGTGATCAACCCCGTCTTCCGCTCCTGCCCTGTGCCTCAGTGGGCGTCGATAGATGCGCACCCCTCGCCATCTATCTGTCAAATGCCAATTATCCCATTAGGGGAATCTGGGCCTGAGAAGACTACACAAATAGTAGTAAGAAAGAAAAGGAACTGGACTCTGCTCTGATCAGGCGTGCCATCGCCACCCTCACAGACCACGTGCGGAGCGCGGAAATCCGCTCCGCAAGGCTGCAGCATAAACCGCCTGCCCAGCAAGACATACGATCCTCACGTTCTCAACTACCAATGCCCAGCGCCAATTCGCAATCTGTTGAAATCATGGCATCTTCCAATAACGATTCACCACTTCTCGCCCTGCCGCGCGAGTTGCGCGACGAGATTCTTGGTTACCTGATCCTACCGCAGTACGTCTATACATCGACTTCGATAAAGGACACCCAGCATTTGTACAGATCGCGTCAAATACCCATGGATACCTATATTGATACACGCATTTACCTCCCTTCCCGTCCACCTCCAAACATCCTAGCAACGTGTCGGCAGCTACGAGAAGAGTGTCTAGAACACCGTCTTCTGCTGTCAAAGGTCACTCCAACAACGCCAGACTCGGAGGAGCAGCCCTTGAGTAACGTCGTGGCTGCGAGGCTCGGAACCGAATTTGCCGAAGAAGCAGAGCGTGCCTGCGACGATGACGCTCTGCGTATTACAGTGGAGGTCCAGCGCCAGCTACGCGGGGCTCACGGTTACTACGTCCCCACGCGCGAAGAGATGTCGCCTCGTTTCCTCGCACTACTTCCAACTATTGGCAGGACTAAGAAGCTTAGGCTGGCTATCTGGCCCGGATACGACTGGTGGAATGGTGGTCCGCAGGTGTTCATCGATAAACGCGGGAATGCTCGCGTCAACCCTGGTGAGGCAGCGAAGCCCAATGCTGCCTCAGTTGCCATCAGCCGGATCCTCCAGTACTTCCCTAACGTCGAGGAACTCAGGGTGGACGTCCTCATGCAGGCATCTGAGGGTGGTAACTGGGATTTGCCTGACAAGAAATGGGAAAATGTTCAGCCCTGGCTGGATGCACCCGTTACGCCTGTAGTAGGAGAGAGAGTGAGGCAAGTTACTAGAAAGCTAACCGGCTTCTGGAAAACATCAGAACCGGAGCCCTTCTACATTCAGCACGAGATTCGTCAATCGGGTAATACTTGGAAGGTCGACAGGAAAGGCGATATGGGCACCGTGAGTCGCTTTCGAGCCAGACCCGTTTATCCGTCGCTTACAATTCCAGCCGACGATGAAGTCCTTCTGCGATACCGGCAATGAAGCCGACATGGAATTTCTCAGATCGCTCGTGGTTGAAGAATCTTTCGTCCGAGATGATTAGAAGACATGAAGCTGAGGTCATGTCTAGACCCGCATGAGCGTCGGAAAATTACCGTGGCCCTATTCCCTAGTCCACCGGCGTTTATATTGCCCTCATCAAGCATCGGCGAAATGTTTCAGGCGCGCGGAATGACTTGTGGGGAAGCTTGACTTGACGGACAGGGATCCATGCGCGCGGAGCATTCCCGACGCATCGCAAGATCGATGCACACCACGAAGAACATCGTCTTTGGAGAACGAGCTGCTGATCAGCTTCTGAGGTTCTTCCGTCAGCTCCATCAATACTAAACTACCAGCCAAATCCACCAATGTGCCAAGTGGCCCTCCCACCTTTCTCGGATGATCGACAAGTCTACGGCCTGACCATGGGACACCCTTGAGAGGAGTAGCGTCTCGTTCGGGCATAGCTTGCTTGACATGTTCATTCCTTCGAAACAACGGAGTCGACTACGAACACAGATACTCCGTGAGCACGTTCTCCTCTTTCTATTTCTTAGCTCGTACGATGTCTGACGTTGTACTTAAAGCCGATCTACATCTTCCCAAGTCTCCAACACGCAGTCCAGACAGCAAATAAATTACCACACTCCTTTCTCGACTACCATCTGTCAATATGAAGTTCAGCGCGCTCCTCATCGCCAGCACGGCATCTCTCGCCCTCGCTGTCCCCACTGCTACCATCCAGAAGCGTGCAGACTACTGCGGCCAATGGGACAGCGCCGTGACCGGTGACTACACCGTCTACAACAACCTCTGGGGCCAAGCCGACGCCACATCCGGTTCCCAATGCACCGGCGTTGATGGTCTCAGTGGCAGGACCCTCAAGTGGCACACTTCATGGTCCTGGACTGGCGGGTATGTCCTCTTCTCTCTCTGACACCAAACTCATACTAACACCTCCTCCAGCCCCGGACACGTTAAGTCTTACGCCAACGTCGTAACAAAGATCACCCAAAAGGCCCTCTCATCCATCAAATCGCTGCCTTCGGTCTGGAAATGGTCCTACGCCGGCGACGACCTCGTCGCAAACGTCTCCTACGACCTCTTCACCTCCTCCAAAGCCGGCGGTGACCCCGAGTACGAAATCATGATCTGGGTCGGTGCTCTCGGAGGCGCTGGTCCCATCTCCGCCACTGGCAGCCCCATTGCTACCGTGACCCTGGCTGGCAACAGCTGGAAGTTGTACAACGGCAAGAACGGCCAGATGAATGTGTTCAGCTTTGTTGCCGAGAAGCAGATTAACAGCTTCAATGGCGATTTGATGGAGTTTGTCAAGGAGGTTACCGGCAAGCATGGTATGCCCAGCAGCCAGATCTTGACAAGTGTTGGAGCTGGCACTGAGCCTTTCTCCGGTAGCAAGGCGAAGCTTACTGTTACTGAGTACAGCTTGAGCATGAGCTAGATGCATCTCGCTCTTGGTTTATTGGGAACCGTGTAGATGCACATCGGCGCCTCTTCTTGTACATACTTACGTCTTACTCTGCACATACTTCTCTCGCGTACTGCACATACAATGATCAAAACATTGCTCTGGCTTCTTGCGTTCTTTTGTGGTATCTACACTTCTTGCTCGACTTGGAGGATGGTATCGCGGGCCGCTCTTCCTCGTCTCGCTTCTGAGAACCGACGTTCCTGCTCCACGTTACACGAGGCAGCCACCGTTAGCATCGTCTAACCTAACCCGGTGCACAATGCGACAGCGTCACTGGAGGCCTAACAGGTAAGCTTCAACAAGCCTTAAGAAGCTCCTCAGCCAAGCTGCAGGTGGATATGAAAGAATCACACCAGCGCTGATTGTTAACCTCGTCCTGCAATACTACTGCGATCTATATTAAAGAGTAACAAAAACATGGCACCAAAAATCGCAATCATTGGCGCAGGCCCCGGCGGTTGCATGCTCGCACGCCTACTACTCACCCAATGTGACTGCAGCACCACTATCTTCGAAGCAGAAGCCTCCATCAATTACCGTTCGCAAGGCGGCACCTTGGACTTGCGCGCCAACACCGGTCTCGCTGCAATAAAACTAGCAGGTCTGTGGGACGAGTTCCAAAAGTATGCTCGCTACGACGGCGAGAGTCTGCTTGTCACCGATAAAAACCTCACGACATGGTTGAGAAGAGGTGGACGCAAGACAGCAGACAGAAAGCTGAGCCCAGGAGACGCACCAGAGATCGATCGTACAGAACTGAGGAGAATGCTCATGGAGAGCTTACCTCATGACGCTGTTCGCTGGGGCTACAAGCTCTCGCGCGTCGAAGAAAGCAGTTCAGGACTGCGTTTGTGTTTCGCGAACGGCGAGGTGCTAGACGGCTTCGACTTGATCGTAGGCTGCGACGGCGCTTTCAGCAAAACACGCAACCTCTTAACATCAGAGAAGCCATACTACGCCGGTCTAGGCGGCTGGACAATGTACATACCCAACGCCTCAACCGCCGCACCAGACCTCTACAATTTCGTCAACAGAGGCAGCGTCTTCGCCTACTCCGACGGAAAATCGCTGTCCATACAACAACTCTCCGACTCCTCCATCTACGTTGCCTACTACGGTCAGCACCCAGAAGATTTTGCCCAAACATGCGGTTTCGACGCCCAGAACGACATCGAAGCAGCGAAAGCAGTACTGAGAAAGGGACTTCACGATTGGGCACCCCAGCTCCTCTCCGCAGTAGAAAAAGCGACAACAGGACTCGTGTGGCGAAACCTCTACCAACTCCCCGGAGGCTTCACCTGGCCACACAGACCCGGCATCACGCTCCTAGGCGACGCAGCACACGTCATGACGCCGTTTGCGGGGATTGGCGTTAATACCGCGTTTCACGACGCCATGGTTCTTACGGAGCAGATTGTTGCGTACAGTTCATCTACCTCCGCCGGCTTAGGTGTTAATGGGGTGGAGGCGCTGGGACGGTATGTAGAGGGGTATGAGAAGGCGTTGTTTAGGCATGCGCATGCTGCGCAGCGGCGTACCGAGGGCGCGAAGAATGCTATGTTGTTTACGCCTGGGGCGCCGAGGACGAGTATTGAGACGTGGGTGCTTTGGCAGGCGGAGGAGCAGGTGCCGGGGTGGGGGAGGGGGGTTGTTGGGGTGGTGATTTATGCGGGGTATTGGGTTTATAAACTGTTTGTGTAGAAGTTGACAGGAACAGCCAGCAATACGAGTCAGAGGTGGATTCCCTTCTTCATCCGTGGTACTGCGATAACCCAGAGGTGAGTATACGCCGTTGGAGCAGGACCGACGGAGGAAAGGCTTGAAGCGCAGCTTGTAATGAACAGCCACACCTTCTGCATTACATACGAATCATACGTGAAATAGTGTCCCGAGTGAGAAGTATCGCAGCTTCGAGTAACTCTTTTCGGGATCGTCAGCACGGGAATGAGAGTTTAGGAGGAAGGCGCGGTCATGTTTCGGAGCATGCGGGCTGCCTGCTCCGAAGCAAAACCTCGCGGAGCTTTCTACTCCGACTTTCGACACCGCTTCCCAGCCATCACTTATCAATACAATACCTCGGTAGACACCATTTTTTATCGTTTCCGATCTACAGATGCACCTGCTTCATTCATCCAAGTCGACCCGTCGAAATGTTGCTGAACCTTTCTCACTCCAGTGCAAGCTACCCGCTTCGGCTCCTAGTGACCAATAGGCGCAGAGCTCCTAGACATGTGCGCGGCGCCGTACTGCATCTCGGCAATAGCCTAGGAGCGCAACAAATCAAGAGAGCTGTATTGCTGCTGATGACGACTAACTACTAGGTTGCATCTTCACTTTCCTACATTGCGATGTTCGCCCCGCTACCGTTAATCCCACCATCCCGTGTCAACGCTACCGACATGGCAGCATGGTCCCTCCACGAGCTGTGATTGAAGGGTTGCGTTCCGTGAACTTCTGTTCCTGCAGGCATGACGCAGTAGAGACGCAGAAACGTCCAGGCGTAGCTTGCCCGGAATCCTGAAGCTTGAAAATGGCTCAATCTTCTCGAAAGCTACAAAAAGGCCCGGAGAGCCGGTAGCTTTGGGCTGGCAAGTTCGATCGGCGTCCTCCAGCAGCCGTTTGTCAATATGAAGCTTCAATACCTTTCGTTGCTGCCATTGGCATCTATCGCCAGCGCTAGCTGGTCGAAGAACATCAACTACCGCTCGCCTTCGGAGCATCACCCTGCCCTGGGTGTCTCAATCCACAAGGTTGTCAAGAGGAACGACCCAGCAAGTACCTATGCCGCCTCCAGCTTGAACTTCACCCATGGTGTCGCTTCAGGCGACCCATACCCCAACAGCGTCATCCTCTGGACCCGCGTCGCTCCTCAAAGCGACAACTCGCAGTCCAATGTCACGGTCACCGGCTACGCACCTCTTTTCGACCACGACAACGAAAAGTACGTCCAAGTTTCCAAGGCGCCAGTATGCGTGGAATACAAGGTCTACGACAACAAGAACTGCTCCACAGTCGTCGACTCGGGAAAGGTGTTCACAAGCTCCGATGTAGACTTTACCGTCAAGGTCGAGGCCAAGAACTTGAAGCCGTACACGAATTACTACTACCAGTTCAATGTGTGCGGTTCGGAGAACAAGAGTCCTCTTGGGCGTACAAAGACCACGCCAAATGCGGACGACGATATCACCGATGTTAGCATCGCTGTGTACAGCTGTGCAAACTACCCATTTGGTTTCTTCAACGCCTACGGAAACACCGTTCGCAAGGTGCGTGCTGAAGACTGGTCATTTTTTCTACTGAGCTAATCTTCGAACCAGGACTCTGTTGATTACGTCGTTCATCTCGGTGACTACATCTACGAATACAAGAATGGAGATTACGGCTGGGGCAACTCGCTTGGCCGCATTCCTCAGCCAGACCGTGAGATCTTCACTCTTTACGACTACCGAAAGAGGCTCGCGACTTACCGTACCGACCTTGATCTCATTGCTAGCCACGAGCAATTCCCTTGGATTCCTGTTTGGGACGATCACGAGGTTGCTGACAACACTTACCGTGACGGCATGTCTGAGCTCAACAACACTGAAGACTCTTTCCTCCGCGACGGTGGTGTCTCAGTCGACCAGCGCAAGATGAACGCCGTTCGCGCCTACTTCGAATGGATGCCAATCCGTCAGGTCGACATGGACGACAACCTGCGCATCTGGCGTTCGTTCTCCATCGGAAAGCTTGTCGATTTGATGATGCTCGATACCCGCCAGTACGATCGTTCCATCACCGATCTCTACTGGAACACGGACTACGTCCACGACATCTCCAACGATGCCGGCCGCTCTCTGATGGGCTCCCGTCAAGAGAACTGGTTCTACCGCAGTCTTTCCGAGTCTTCCGAGCGTGGCACAACATGGCGTATCGTCGGGTCTCAAATCGTCTTCTCGCGCGTCAACCAATCCGCTGCCTATGGAGAAGATAACCCGCTGAACTACGATGCATGGGATGGTTACCAATCGAACAAGAACCGCACGCTCAACCACTTGTACAGCAACAACATCAACAACAACATCTTCCTCGCAGGTGACAGCCACGCATCCTGGGTCAGCGACCTCATCTGGCTCGACGAGAAGGAGTACGACTCCAGCACCGGCGCCGGCAGCATCGGTGTCGAGTTCGCCGGCTCAGCAGTGACATCGCCCTGCCCCTACGGCGCGAACATCACGCTCGCAACCGCCAACAACTACTCTTCCATCATCCAGTCCTCCAACGCTGAGCTCCAGTGGCAGGACCTCTACTACCGCGGCTACTTTGAGCTGCACTTCACCCACGACGAGATGACCGCTAACTTCTTCGGCCTGCCGACTGTTGTTACGCGTAACGGCTGGGAGATTCCCATTGCCAACTTTACGGTCAAGAGTGGAGAGAATAGGCTGCAGAGGCCTGTCGCTGGTGGTATGGTAGAGAGTGGAAGTTTGAAGGGTGGAAAGACGGTGCAGACGAATCTGACTGTTGATACTAATAACGGTACTTGGTTTGTTAGTCAGGCGAACTTGTCGGTTTTGTAGAGTAGCGGATGACTCGGCTCAGTTACCCAGCATCCCAAGCCCGAGCTGAACCTAAAGTACCAAGAAATAGACACATAAACAAACTGCTCGCCGACATGTTTTTTGATTCCTTGGAGGTGATTACTTGAAACCATAAACAACGCTGGCTGGGCGTTTGAACCGTCGTGCTGCTAGAGATCCGAGCCCGGCTTGACAACTCGGTAGTGCGCGGAAAGTGTGGAGGAAGGCGGAGATCAGGCCGCTATCGGGTGGATCTTGGCATTTGTCCACTGGTGATGTCATCCTGTCAGCTGGAAGCACCGGGAGCTTCTTCTTCCTGAACATCACAACTAAAGTCTGACAGTTCACCAGACATACACGGTATTACAACAGATTGCGATGAAGACCAACATTAACTCACCACATCGGACAACTCAGTGATGAGTGGCATCCTTCCAGGGCACCCACGGCGCTGCAGCCAAGCGTACCTAAGAAGTTCACTAAACTTCTCCGCTGCGGACACCAACGTCAAGATCAATCGAGACCCGAAGGTCTATTTCAATTCTCTGGGGAAAACGATAGCGCCTTACGAGTACGTTTGGTCGACATCAAGGCCAACGCGAGCTAGCGCCTTGGGCACGTAGTCCTTTTCAGTCAGCACAGCCACGCGGGTAGGTAGATCATGGCTCAAAAAGGAAGACTTGGTGAAGGAGTAAGCCCGATCAGGAGCTGGGGTAAGACTACGGATCTTACTCTACCCGCACCAAGATAGCTAGGCGATATCTTGGGGGCGATCGTGGGCTTGATGGATGCAAGCTCGCCTTGCAAAAGTATGGGATCTTCCGTTACCAAGACGGTGGACGGCGTCTTCTACGGCACGTTCGAGCGCTGTGCTCATTGGGCGCACATGCTAGGTTTCTAATGGGCTCAACTCTCGTTGGCCAGATTCATGCAGACGGCAGTCTCGCATCGGGGTTCACTCCTTCCGTCTAAGTTCTTGTCAGCAGGATGGAGATACCAAGACCACTACCCATACCGCGGGTCACGCCTTACATCGCATGTACGGGCTCGGCCATGGCGGAAATGATCTCAAATCATACTGTTGACTTGGCAAAACTCACGTTGAAGATTTCACCAAGACACCAGTGTCCATCTCCAAGAGTCTTTACCACCGATCCATGCCTGCAGTGCGTCGTCCACCGATGTCATCGGGCCAGGGCAGAAGGGAAATGAAGTTGAGCTCTGATGGTGAAGTGGAGAGCCGTATGTGTATAAAGGACCGCACAGGATAGCTTCATTTGTTTCTCATCAGCATCTCACATCCTCCTCACTACATCCACATACCACTCTACAGCTTCCGCTACTTACCCAACATCCAACATGCATTTCACCACCCCCGCCCTTCTCGCTCTCATCTCCGCTCCCCTTGCCTTCGCCGCTCCCACTGCCGGCAAGCACGACTACAAGACCGACTGCAAGAAGGATTTGGAGGCCAAATGGAACGCTAAGGACAACGGCTGGAAGAAGAACGAGAAGCTCTTCTACTTCGACGCCGAATACGTCGTCAAGGCCACCCCCGACCAGGTCATCGCCAACACCGGCGCACCAGCTCCCGGTCAGCCCGGCGCCAAGGGCCTCTTCAAATACGGCATCAACATCGCTGAGAACACCATCTGCTACAACATCACCCTGAGCGGTGTCACTGGAGACTACCAGTCCCCTGCGCTCACTGCGACCCACATCCACGAGGCTGTCAAGGGCAAGGCTGGACCACCCAGACTTGTAAGTTTGCCGCCGCTACCAATTGCGTTCTGCATACCAGAGACGATTACTAACACACATCTCACAGGCCTTCCCCAACCCCACCGGCCCCGATGAGCGCCGCACTTCTGTTGGCTGCCTCAAGGGTCCCTTCACTGTTGGCGTTATTAACCCGACTACCCAGAAGGACCAGGCTGATGGCTTCCATGTCAAGCAGATTGTAGCTAACCCCAAGGGCTTCTTCACTGACTCGCACACTGCGCAGTTTGTTGCTGGTGCTGTTAGGGGTCAGCTTGGATACTAAGCGTTCCTCGGGACAGTAATAGTGGGAAGAAGTAGTTGTTGAGGATAATACCTAATAATTTGGTAGTTTCTAATGTTTAAGAAATGAACGCATTTTCTTTACAAAGTTTTCATGACGTGACTTTTCCGTGGTGGTTTCCGTGCTGGAGGTTCGCAAAGGGTCTTGATGCAACTTTGGTAGTTGTGTACCATGGTTAACATGTCACGAACCCTGGATAATTCGTAGGCAGCAGCGCAATTAAGAGAGACTGAAAAGATGTGCAAAGTCACATTCTGTAACAGATCTTTTCGTCGTCTATCGCTCATACGTACAAAAGGCTACAGCTGAAGTGTTTCCCACTCTTTACCTTCTCGTTCACCAACGTTTTCAGTGAGTACTTCACCTCTGGTCTTAGGCATTACTGACTCATAAGAATCCGCTCAACGTTTCAACACCAAAAAAATGCAACCTTGGGACATGCCTATTCTGTTGATCCTGGCTATGCGCAATCAGCGCCGGAGAATAGAAGAGCAACTGAAGTTGATCGAAGAGATCAATGAGATTAAAGAGCAAACTCGAGAGATTAAAGAGCAAACTCGAAAGTTTAAAGAGCAAACGCGAGAGATTGAAGAGCAAACTCGCGCTCTGACTTGATTCAACGAAGATGTCTTACGACGTCTCGATGTGCAAGAGATCCGATACGGCATAAAGAAGCGTTGAAGATGGGTTCGGTCGCGTACGGCTCGTGGCTACACTCTCCTCTCTTGGAATGATTTCGGAACATCTACGGTGGTGAAGTAATCACTCCTCCGCATTGATGAAACTCAACTCAACCCAGACTGTACATAGAAACCATACTCCTCTCAACTTGATCTGGTTACCTGTCTGTCATTCGGCTCTTGCCTGATGTCCAAAAGCCCACGCTCGTATCTCGTGGTGAAGGTGAACAAGGTGTGCAAACGCACTTTCCCTTCTGGGCCATGCCCTTGTGTTTGCTACCACTAGCGCGTCTCGTCTCTCACCACTTACTACTACCGAGCGACTTCCAACACCAGTCTCTGCATCGTCTCTTCTGCGCATATGACTGCCATGGCGCTCTCAAGCCCCGCCTCAGATACCGCGGTGTCAGCGACCTCAACACCCGACGCCGACCTCTCCAGCGCACTCGGTATGCTCGCGATGCAAGACCCCTCGATTCCGACATCGGGCAAATGCCACATCGATAGATGCGCCGTCGAGACTCTGATACAAGTGGCTGAAAGCCTGGACTACAAGGGTCTATGTTCCTTGTCACGCGCCTCGAAGCGCTACACAGAGGCTGCGCAGGATGTCCTCTACCGCGTTGTCGACCTTCGTCCAGGCGGCGAAGATTGGGAAAATTGGGAAGATTCAGACAACGAGTCCACATTCGACCAACCCACCAAGTCTGCTCTCGCCGTGTTTCTCTGGACTATCAAACAAAAGCCTCACTTGGCGCCCAAAGTCCAGGATCTATGGTTCCTGCCGCGCTCGACACTTGTCGAGTATCCACAGCTCATGTATTCCGGTGTGTCACCTGTCGCTCTGATGAGTAAGCCCAGAAGCTATGTGGTTGAAGTCAACGAGAAGAAGCTCGCTTGCGACCTCCTGGCTCGTCTCACCGAGTTGCGTTCTTTGACCATTACCGCTCTGGATGAATTCCTCTGCAGAACCGAGTTCGACGATCCTGATAACTATGTTCTTCCGTATCTGAAGGTTGGAATCAACAAGACCGTCTTCGGAAGGCTCTCGATTCCCTTGAACAAGCTCGTAGCTCTACCCTGCTTCTCGAAGCTTACATCTATCCACCTCTCTCATGGTTATCTGGACTGGCAGGTTGTTACACTACCTACGCTTCATACCCTATGCATAGGAATTCGGGCGAAGTTACCGATGCCGTCAGTCAACGCCGAAGCCCCCAATATTACATCTCTCACACTCGAAGCTGAAGCCGGAGGTCAAGACAGCAGGTTCCTGGGAGCGACAACGTTCCTCAGATGTCTCCCGAATGTACATACATTGACTTTGGGTTCTTATCTGCGGGAAGTGGGTCACCCCAGATTTCCTCGGAGTGATGAAGACCGTTTCCGCTGCTCGACCTTTGGCAATACGGGCTCATTTAGCAAACGGGTCGTGCAGGCATTGCTTTTTTACGGATTCTCCGTCGAGAACTTGATATTCAAATACGCAGAGCCTGTACATTTCGGCGACGATTCAACTGTTTGCCTGGACGTCAGGACCTCCGGACCATTACAGCGGATCCAGATTGCAGAATGTGCTTTGGTGGATAGTCACAACTTCCAGCGACTCGAAGGGTCCAGTCCGTCTCACCAGCTACCTCGTCGCATTCGAAGTCTAGTCATCACCCATCCTAGGTCTCCAGGGCCAGATGACGGGGATCACAAGTCCAAGCTTACGAGCTGGCTAGGAGAGCTGACGAAGACCGACTTTCTAGACCTGGAACGAGTTGAGGTTGTGTGTTCAGTTGGATATGGAGATGATATTGGGTTCAAGCAGCGTCTTGAGCAGTCTGCAGAAGTTCGCTACCTCAAGACTATCGGTGTGGCAGTGGTGGTAAGGAAGGAGTGATCGACAGTAGGGTGCGTGCCGGCGTTCAGTCGCCAATCGAGCGTCGGACATAGCCATCTTTGAGATGGCACTAAGAGACACCTAAGAAGTACTCGCTGGAAGTCTTGTCGAACGACTTGCCTCGTGTTAGGTAGCATACACCTTCCTCCAAGGTGCATTGAGCCAGGCATTAACAGAATATCGAGATTCTACGTACACAAAGTCCATCGTGCGCGTCTTCGAATAAGTGCCTCTCTTGTTCTGGTCGTTAATGTGTGCGACCTATGATCGAACACGTGCGTCAGGTACGGAGATGATGGATGTCTGACGCTGTGCCGCCTGACGATAGTGTCAACGTGGCGATGTCGTTGTTAGCAGCTGCGGCGCAAGGCGACCCGTTTCAGGTTGCCTCATCAAGTCGTATCCGCAAGGCATCAGTATTGATTATCTTACTCAGCTGCGTCTCTCCCCCTCGCGCATTCCTCCACAACCTCCCTTGTTTGCACCTCCACCCATCATCTCATTTCGACTCATCGCGCAGTCTTGCATCACGCGTGTGCGCACGATCCCTTTGTGTGAGGGAAGCTGGACAGCGCCCCCTGGCACCATCGTGTTCCTCGCATCGCACGTATTCCGCTAGCGTGCTAGGCACGCTCAATTACACGGCACCCCACATTTTACCATGAGCATCGTCATGGCATCCGCATCGATAAAGACGAGCGAGCTGTCGCGCTGGCAGCCATGGCTTTCAGAATACAGTATTGCTGGCGTTGAGCTAAAGGGCTGGATAACCCTCCTCGCGTTGTTACTTCCCCTACTATGCGTCGTCGCTTTCAGAAAGTACCGCAAGATGCAATACCAGAACAAGAAGCCGTTCCGATTCTTGGACCTACCACAAGAGCTGCGGGATATGGTGTACGAGCATTTCCTTGACGACCCCATCTATCCGCCACCGGCGCGCAACGAGATCCAGCGCTCAACGCTGAACTGGATGCGACCCGCGCGCTGGACATCGACATCGACATCTTCGCCCGTGCGACACGAGAGTAAATGGATATTCCTAGCGAACAAGCAAGTGTACTCAGAATACATGGACATGATCTGCAAGCGCAAGACCTTCCACTTCAGCGTCACGCCCCAGACATACAAGCCCGCCACCAGCACCCCTCCATCTGCATTCCCCCCGCCATCAACACAAGACAACCGAGTATGGAACATTTCCCCCGACCTGCTCTCCAAAGTGCAAAACTGCTCTCTCAAGCTCGTCACAACATCCTCTATGCTCGGCGTCACAGACCCGCGCTCCATGACATCCTCATCCTGGACGCTCGGCCGCCGCATGCGCGAGCAACTCAAACACATGTCCAACGTCAAGACCTTTACTCTCGACGCTAAAGCCCTCGGTGATCCCCTCTGGAACCCGCTTTGGATCTGGTACCATGCTTCCCAATCGCTCAAGATGCTCGGCACGGAGTACTCTGACACCGTGCCGCGCGGGCCGCAGCTCACTGGCATAACATTCAGTTTGGATACGTGGAGCCCGGGCGAGAACTACCTGAAGAGAGATGAGGCGAGTGGGGGGCAGTGGGTGTGGTATTGCATGAAGAATCATCTTATTGGGACGGATATGGGTGCGGACATGACGGTGAGGGAGTTTTGCGCAAAGTTGTATCAGGAGTGCAGTATCTGTAGAGTGGATGAGGAGGGGGATACGACTGTGATTTGATGTTGCACTGGGCTGGCCCTGGCGGTATTTGTGCGATGACTTCTTCATTGTATTGGTAGCTCCGGCGTCTGTTTGTAGCTTCTTTCGTGCGTACCGCATGCGCATGATTGTATTCCTAGCACTATTCTTATATCATTCCAGAGAAGCTGTTTTCAGCCTTTACTTCTTCTGCTCCTCCATCATCTCCTTTGCAGGCAGTGTCGCATACCGCGCCATGACCTCGATGTTCTTCTCCTTCATCATCTTCTCATCCGTCTTACTTATCTCAGCCAGCGTCTTGAAGTAATCGATGTAGAACGCGGGGGTATACGTGTTGAAGAACTTGGATTCCTCGTTTGTGGGGTTCGAGAAGGTATGGGGTGCACGGATGGGTACAGTAACGTAGTCGCCGACGTAGGCATCTTGTATGGCGCCGTCGGGTGCGTGGAACTGTGAGGAGAGTTAGCTATCTGATCTGGTAAAGCAGGATGAGATGAATGGGAAGGTAGATACGTACCCGAACCATTCCCTTGGTAACAAGGAACGTCTCGTCGTGCATCTCATGCCAGTGTGCTGGTGGTCCAGGTGTGTTGGGAGGCAGTGTGAACTCTGCAGAGCCTATGCGGTTGTCTGTTCGCGATCCATCTTCCATGACTCTGCAAGTGATTTGACCTAGTTTGAGTATCTCGCCTTGTTTCGCAGAAACGAAGTTTATGGGGCGGCGTGGCATCTTCATGCTTGCCATTGCTTGTCTGGCTTCGTCGTCCATGGTGAGCTCGAAAGTGGGACTCTGGAGTGGTGAGGTAGGATTGAATGTCTTTTTCGCTGCTTCTTCAGGCAAAGGTGGGCTTAGATACGCCGAGAGACTCTAAGTTAGTCATATAAATATGTGTGATGGATGAAGAGGCTCAAATGTAAGCGCTGGACTTCACTACTGCGGAGAGCCGGCGGATGGCACAAGGGCATGTGTGCCCTACAGGTTGATCGGAGGTCCGCGCCAATGGACGACTGCGGAAAAACATCATTTGACTACAGGTAGACAGCAAGTATCCACAAGGCAGTTTCATACGTAAAGTTTGTGAGATGATGCGTTGTCTGAACTTCGATGGGATGCTGCCACCGCGGGGATTGAATGATGCCCCGCCAGCCGCGCCTAACTCAGGGTTAGCGCGGGGCCTTTCCCTTTTCGGTGGGCCTGATCCTTCCCCACCTTTGTCCGCCCTGTACGCCCTTCCACTTACCTGCAGCGTACCTGCATGGCTGCCTGTCACTGAATGTCGTTGTTACGCGTCTGATCGCTGCCTAGGAAGCAGCATATTCATCAAGACTAACCTTTCCACACCTGAAGTCTACTAAACACCAGCCAGCCCAACTCAACCCCCAGCATCTCTGAACAACCACAACTCCCTTCAAAATGTCGCAAGAGATCCCACAGAAGATGCCGATGAAGATGTGGAACGTCCTTGAGAACAACCCAGAGGTCATGAACCACCTGGCTCAAGACCTCGGTCTGGACACGACAGCGCTCTCTTTCTACGACATCTACTCACTCACTGACTCCGACATGCTGAGCTTCATCCCGCGACCAGCGGTAGCACTACTTGTCATTATACCTCTGACACCAACCTGGGACGAAGCGCGAACTACCGAAGACAAGGACAAGGCCGAGTACGAGGGTAAAGGCGACGCCGAACCCGTCATATGGTTCAAGCAGACCATAGGAAACGCTTGCGGAAGCATAGGCCTTGTGCACTGTTTGCTCAACAGCGACGCTGCAGACCACATCCAGCCCTCTTCAACACTAGCCCAGATCCGCGAAGATGCGCTACCAAAGTCCATCTGGGAGCGCGCGAGAGTGCTCGAAGACTCCGACGCGTTCGAGAAGGCCCACGCAGATGCCGTGAAACTGGGGGATTCTACCCCACCTGCAGAGATCGAGGAGGCGCACACTGGTCAGCATTTCGTGGCGTTTGTCAAGGCGAAAGATGGGCACCTGTGGGAACTTGAAGGCGGGCGCATGGGTCCGCTTGATCGGGGTGTGTTGGAGGAGGACGAGGATGTGCTTAGTCCGGCTGCGGTGGAGAAGGGGATTGGACGTTTGATGAGGATTGAGTCTGAGAAAGGGGGAGACCTGAGGTTCTCTGCGATTGCCCTGGCTCAGGCGATGGAGTGAAGGTGTCGCGTCTGGTCCATCTGGTACGCCAATCGTCCTCCGCATGTGGGTTTTTGCTTCACGCCACTGCAACACATCTCACAACCAAGGCATTCATGCTCTTTCAATCACACGTCCTACATTCACATGTTCGTTATGCAAAGATATGTCTTGCATCGTGTGTTCTCCTTCCCCATCTACTGAAAGTTATCGCATACTCATTCTTCGTACCCCGCCTCCCTCATAAACGGACTCTTCCCACGTATGCTCTTCCCAAACCTCAACAGAATCAAAGGAATGAAACTCAACGCCAACGCGATAAACCCCAAAAGACTACTCGCCCAATTAAATCCCAACGTACGATACATACTCTGCGTCGCAAGCGGCAAGAAAGCCGCCATAAAGTTCTCCAGAAACGCAATGCCGGCGATAGCACTCGCAGCGTACTTCGCGTACGCATCAACCACATACGTCGTTACTCCCGCTGTACTGCAGAACATACCAAAGCCCACGAAAGCGAGCGATATACTGGGTACAATCCACGGTAGGGAGGAATAGGACGTCCATGCGAAGTAGAACAATCCGCCGCTCAGACCGATGAACGAAGCTGGGATGCTGAGATAGAGTCGCGCTTCTGGGATCGGCTGCCCTGGAGTTTCGTTGTTGCGTCGCGCGGATGCGAAATAGATGCGGTCTTGAACTAGAGATGCGATGAGACCGATGAGCTCCCCGATTACGACGGCGGACTGTACGAGACCTGTGCCGAAGAAAGACCAGCCATACAGCTCTGAGAAGACTTGTACGATGGATTGTGTGAACATGAAAGCTGTGCCGATGCAGAAGGCGCTCCATAACCCAAAGGAAAGGACTACACCTTCGGTACACAGCATACGTGTTGGTCGAACGAGCGTCTCCTTGAGAATTTCGCCAAAACTTGTGTGCTCTCTCTCAGCCTGGGCATACACCTCTTTCCCAGTCTTGGCACGAATATGACGTGCACGCTGGGCGAGAATGACATCTGGTCGCACCTCAGGGAGAAGGAAGAACAGTACCGGCATGAGAGCGCTGTAGAAGATGATCTGACTCAGGAAGATCCTACGTCCAGATTAGCCCGAGTCCCGCGCAAGCAACTAAAGCACGACTTACCATCGCCAAGTCGTATACTGTACAACCAAACTACCAAAAACAGGCCCCATATTAAGCCCCGCAAGCAACGCGAAGATATAAAGCGACGTCCCGAAACTCTTCGCCCTCCCATCCCTCCAGATATCGCTTACAATCCCCGACGTGATATTCGCAAGTACGCCGGAGCAGGACCCCGTAATGATTCTCGTTACAATCAACGTCGTGAAGTTCTTGGCCAAGGCTTGCGGGATGATGAAGATGATCAGTACCGCGTAGATGGCCATATAACTCCACCGCACACCAAAGTTCTCCATTAAGGGCAGTCCTAGTAGTGGTGCTGCGGCGCCTCCTAGGTTCCAGCTTAACACCGGCCAGTACGAGTGCGGAAATGCTTCATCGCTGACGTTGAAGCTGGTGTTGATTTGCTCGGCGGCGGATGTGAGCATTGTGCCTGAGACTTGGACGACGAAGGTCATGGTGCAGGCTAGAAGGGTAGTCTGCCATTTCTTCGACGGGGAGAAGTTGAAGGGGTTGGATGGGTCTGTTGGTGAGATCCAGGTGATGAATGTAGGATCGGACTTCGAGGTGGGCGGTGGTGTATCTACTCCTGATATATCCTGGTTCGGTCGATGATCCCGTTTTTCTTCAGTCGTCTGCGAGCTTAGACTTGTCGAAGACGGTGTTGGAGAAGCCATGATGGTGTAGAGGCCACGGCTAAGACGGACCTAGCGTTGCCGGGTCTGGCTTATACGTCGGGGTTGTTGGAGGCGAGGGTGCGACTAAGCAGCAGTCACCCAATGCTTACACACACCTTCACACCCCTTCCCAGTCCAATCACAGGTAATATGCTGTTGTAGCTCGAGTGCGACTCATGTAACCAGACGCGTAGATGCAGCTATCCGCAGCGGCACGCGCCTTTTGCCGTAAAACTACCCTTTGTTGGTTTCACAATGACCCCAGAGCTCAGAAGCCGAAAGACGTTCTTAGAACACAAGCTTTCACAAGCACCAAGCCCAAGAAACCGATGTTACCTGGAGCTTAGTAGTTGAGTGGAGTATGCGAGACCAACAACAAGCTCGCCCCAATTTGCTCGGCGGTCACCATGGCAGGTTCAAACAAAAACCTGACTCTCGCTGACATCACGGTTCATAACATGCCTGACTAAGTTCACTGGATCGCTCGTGCGGCCTTGTTAACTATAACGTAACGAAAAGTGGAAGCGAGGCAAGCGCTGGCTTGGCGGGCCGTCGGTCTGGCATTGTGGGGCGGGGGCATCTAAGATCGAGGAATCCTGGGGATGGGGATTCGTGCGCATGGTGAGTGAGGCTCTTTGGAGGGTTGCGAAGGTTTTGGCGATGGAGGATGGTGATGATAGAGAGGATGTGATGTAGGCGTTGAGCCGGGATGTAGCCGAAGATTTTGACGCTAAACTCTATTTGTTTATCCCGACTTTATCAACTTCTTATTCCGGTCTTCTTACACATACCTATAGATGTACCTCCGATCTGGCCGCTTACACATAGTCCTCCCTCGTTCCCTTCTCCGCACTCCGATAAATCGCCTCAATCATCTTATGCCTCACAACAGCCTCCTCCCAAGTCGTAACACTACCCTTGCCCTCTCCAGCCCATGCATCCCAAGCCCTACCCACATTGAACGAAGGGTCTGCAGCGTTCTCGACCTCCACCTCTTTCAATCCCTCTTGGCCCAGGGCGATTTTGACTGTAGGCTGGAACATCTGCACATGTCCGTTCGGTCCTTCCAGCACAAGCGTACCCTCGGATCCGATGATCTCCCAGTAAAAGTCCCGTCCAGTGCGTGAAAAACCTGGCGCATAGGTTACGTCGACGTTTCCGCCGCCGTTGATGAGTTCTGCGGTGATGGAGACGAAGTCGTGAGAGGTTTTCGCCTCCTTTTTCCCGAGGGGCTTGTAGTTTTCGTCTACCACTTCGAGCTCGGGGTATCTGTTCGACAGCACAGCGGAAATGGAGCGTAGTTCGCTGGAAAAGACGTAGCATAGAGCGTCTACGGCGTGGCCGAAAGGGATCGTGAGGATGTTTGCGCCGTTCTCAACGGGGTGCATGTACATGTAAGAGGGCATAGTTGTGCCGCCGAAGATCATGCCCTGTTGGTTCCGCGTTAGCAAGCTTGTTCATCCTATAGAACATGTGATTCCCATTCAGTATCAGAAAGATAGACATGAGAACTCACATGACCGAACATTGTCGTCCCCAAGATCTTGCCCAGCTTCCCCGACTCAACAATCTCCTTCGCTTTCAAAATCGATGGGTTCTGGCGTGCTTGCAAGCCCACCATCGTCCTGACACCCTTCTCTTTAGCCAACGCCGTCAATCTTTCTGCTTCTTTCTCGTTGCGAGCTAATGGCCATTCGCAGAAAACGTCTTTTCCCGCTTCCAGAGCCGGACGGATGAGATCATAGTGTTGGGGCACGTTGACGCTAACAGCAATGATGTCTACGTTGGGATCTTGGGCGACTGAGCTGGGAGAGTCGTGCGTGGATACAGAGTCTAGAGAGTACTGTTTGGCGGAAGCCTGGGCTGAAGCGAGAGAGCTATTCTGAAGGGCGGTGAGCGCATAGTGCGGAGTGCGTTGGAGGTAGGGAAGATGGGACTTCGATGCCCAGGATCTGGTGTTATGTCAACTGCCGATGCTCATGAGTGCAGGAACAATGCGAACGTACCCTTTAGCAGACAGGCCAATGAGGCCGATGCGCTTTTGTGAGGTGGCCATGATAGGTTAGTACGGTACGCGACTTTGAAGGATTGTCAGTACAGTAAGCGGTGAGCAATCAGATGCTTACTCAAAATAGCGAATGCGTACCAGTTTCATATATCAAACAGCGGAATAACTTTGCATTCCGCTCTTTCCGCAACCATGCATCCAAAGCGAGTACGGCCGATTGGTGTCGCGTCATTGTCGCGTGGCATGCATGACGCCATTCGCAGCTCCCCCGCTTTTCGTCCGGACGCGCTTGACATCCAATATCTCAGTTTGTCTACCATCTCGCAAAATGCATGTCCGTGAATCAGGCATCACGCAGAGAACGACATTGAATGTTTTCGTCATGATTCCTACTAACACAGTATATCTCAATGTACAACTTAGGCATGTAGTTCAGGCGTCAGTCAGGTACAACTCAGAAGCAGCGACTCGCCTCGTATCTGTGAACCGTATATCCAACCATCTCCATGAGGCCCTCCTATGATGCCTGATCCATTTCCTCATCTTCGTCTTCACCGTAACTGTCCTCATCATCGCCGTCATTACCATCCTCATCCGACCTCTCAGGGTAACATCCATACAGTTGTGCGTGATCATAGTCATCGTCCGCAATACGTGCATGCTCATGTCCCCGGGTATAAGCCTCGTTCACGAAATAAGGGCGCGAAGTCGCCAAGGCAAGAGAAGGCTCAGAGCCCACAGCCAGACGACTTAAAGCTGCCGCACTGTTCGGGACAAAAGGTTCAGACGATGGAGATAGCGCACTTGAAGCCGACGTCCCAAAACCATACGGATTCTCCGTAGCTTGGAAGTCCCCGGTATTGCCAAACGTGCCCGCCACCTCTTGTCCCGTAAACGGCATCCCAGTCTCATTCTGCACCAACTTCTTCGTACTCCATCCGTTGGCCTGAGATAGATCTGCATAGTACTTCTCGTTCTGGCACTGCTCACAGAAGTACGTTCCGTGTCTAGCTTTCAACTTTCCGATCCTATCGAGGCAGTCCTTGTGGTACCAGCGCACTCTGCAGTCCTTGTTCATACACTGTGTGATCTGGACCTCGTTAGTGCGAGCGGGTTTGCGGCAGGAGCAGATTAAGTCGGTTTTGGCGGGAAGATGCTGGAGGTGGGTTTCGAAGGCTTCTTTCGTGACGCCAAATGGCGCGGTATAATCAGCGGCTGGGTCGCGTTTGCGGTACATGGGCGCCTTCGGTGAGTGTTTCTTGCCTGCAGGTTTTGACGGAGGGCTTGGCGTTTTCTTGTTTGACGATGCTTTGCCTTTGTTCTTCGCAGGCGTATACTCGCCGCCCGGTCCATATGGGTCACATTCCTGTTCTGATATGTCGGATGGTACATCGCTCAAGTCCGTATCGTCGCCATCGACGTCTTTAGTCTTAACCGCGCGTTGAGGTGTCGAGGGGCCCTCGGGATTTATCACCGTGAAGAAGTTGCGGATGTCGGTGCCCTTCGCTTTGGCCATACCCTCTCGCCTTATACGGTGATTGGTGAAGAATCCGCGGACAGCGTTAGTATCGATATCGCGACCGAACCTGCGACTACCACTGCCGAAATCCGGGATACTGTCTGGTAGCAGTGTCTTGCTGCCGAGCTTTTCGTAATCTTCGTGTTGTACAGACTCCGGATCTCGATGGACGTAGATACGCGTCTTTGAGATGAGCTTCTTTGGGGTATCAGGAGTCGGCGGCGGAGTGTTGTAACAGAAGGTCAAGGATGGGAGTTGGGAGTAGACACGGTTGAGACTAGTTGAATCCAGCGGGGTTGTGAAAGAGCGTGGAGAGCACTGTGGAGAAAGCGGTTCACCAGCGCTCCTTGTGTCCCCAAAGAAGAGGACATTGTACGCAGTTGTCCATGGGTCCTCGCGATCCTTGAGCAGAGGGAAGATTCCAAGACTGTGGTAGGACGTGTAGTCAACGGGCTCTGTATGGGGAGTTTCGTCTGGGGCGCCATCGAGGTATAGCGAGCCAGTAGTTGAACAGGCCAGCCCTTCAACGCTCCAATCGTCCCTCAAGTCGCCGCCCTCCCTCAGATCGTACAAATCTTCCTTCGATGTAGGACGCCGAATAGGCCGGATTAGGGAGTGGAAGTGTCCAGCTCCTTGAGGTTGATCGAAGAGCCCCTTTATAGACAAAATCAGTAAATGCTTTCATGCATGCGACAAGGTTGTCATGATGTTGGGTTATCGGCCGTAACATACATATATAGGATGTTCGACGAGACGCACCTCCGCATGCCTGTCAACAAGCTCTCCGATGCAGCCCAGACAGTAGGTGGGCAGCTGCTGACCTCGAGACACCAGCTTTCTAACCACCTGTGTCCACAATGGATCCTTCATCCTTGGTCCGCTGCGGCGAAATGGAATGATCCTACCGGCAGCTACGATGATATCTGAGGCCGGCTCAACAGTTCCCCAGTCAAGCAGCGGCTCGAGTGTGACGACGCGAGAGTGTTGAGCTTGTCCAGTGGCCTTTCTCTCTGTATCCGGACAGGAGGGGTTGCCGCAGGTTTCCTTGGAATTGTCATTGAAGATGAAGACGACGTCGCACATTGTTTGATATCGCGTTCCGGATCCTCTTCCTTCGAGGAGCTGTATGACAAGCTCTGCATGCTCAGCGAGAACCTGATCACGGCTCCAGCGATAGGTTTGGGCAGCGCTCATGAACCTCAAAGACTGATGGCCTGGCTTTGTAACGCGAGAGGATTTCTTCCAGAGCATCGTTTGCAGCTTGAGATATTGCTCGTCGCCATCGTCTAGCGTGGGCGTTGTTATGCCCCGATCCTGAAGGAATTGAACGAATGCTTCGCTGGCTTCCTTGCCGATTTTAGGAAAAAGGTAATGAACGCTCCAAAGGTCATCTTGATTAGTGTAGAAACCTTCGAAGGACGAGTCGCTAGAGCGCTCGCTCGACGAAGCCATGTCGCGCAGTAGGGTCTATGCTGTTAGCATAGGCTGAACTTATCCACAAGATGGGAGCATCGGTCACGACTGTCGCGTGTCTGGACGGGGAAGGAGGCGCGTGCGGGAGGTCGCTCTCATGCGAAGAGTCTCATACGAAGGGGACGGTTGCAGTGCCACGGGCCGACAGACTCCGCCTGTCGCACAACGAGCGGTGACAGGAGACGCTCGTACCAGTTTTGAAGACTTTTTCGACCTTTTGGCATGCTCTGAGTGGGCGCACAGTATGAAAAGAACGGTAGCGAAATGACATCCATTGGAACGCATGTGGAGTGGAGCACGTCAAACGAAACGCGAAAGAACCGCGCGCGGTGAAAACACACGTCTTGAAGTGAAAGTGAAAAGTGAAAAGAGAGAAACACATGTACGAAAACCACGCACCGCACTTAGCCAACCCGCATACCTTTGGGATTTATGCATTGATACAACCATACGCTCACATGGTATGGTCCAGGGACATGGCTGAGCTGTGAGCATATTGGTAGAAACGCAAGAGCCTTTGCTGTTGATATGGCCAGGTGTTAGACGTGCTTGCAACTCTCACTGGATTTTGGACGTCAATGTTGATGATGGAGGTACCTCACGAGGGCATATGTCTCTCGTTCGGGGTTCCTCCGTTTGCGATATCTTCCGTTTACAGAATAGCATTGATCTCGTTGCCGCTCACCATGCCCTCTACAGTCGCCTTCAATATCTCACCAAGGTTCTTGATCGACGTTGTCGAAAACCATGCCACATGCGGACTCAGGGTAATGTTGAGGTCCTTTACGTCTTCCTCCAGCAGGGGGGTATCTGCAGGTCCACCAAGTGGTTCCACCTGATATACGTCCGTCGCATAGCCGGCTATGCGCCTCTGCTTCAGAGCTTGCACTACAGCAGCTTCGTGTACTATGCCGCCTCTCGCGACGTTGATTATGACGGTATACGGATGCATCTTCTCGAGCTCGGGAGTAGAGATGAGGTTGAGCGTCTCGGGGGTTCGCGGGAGAGCTAGGACGAGGACTGTGGAGTTGCGGAGCACATCGTCAAAGGGTATGCGGTCGTCAGAGGCGTCAGGGGCTGGAAGCCCGGTGTCTACGGGAGGCGTCGCTGGTGTCTTTCGACTCGCGATAAGTACGCGCATGCCCAATGCTTGCCCGAGCGCAGCTATTCGCTTGCCTATCATCCCGTGTCAGCGCAGGACTTCTCATCCTGATTAGGATATGAAGACCTACCTATGCCTCCATATCCGATAACGCCCATAACCTCATCTCTGCAGGTCATCGGAGGCATGCCGTCCGGCAGGCGCATGTGATCCTTCACGCTACCCGCCGTCTTCCATTCGCTGGGGTGCGCACGAGTGATGCGATCCAGCAAGACGGTGCGCCTTCTGGATGCGAAGTATAGACTTATGGCATGTTCCGAAACCGCGTCGAGGTTGGCCCCCGGGCAGTTTGTAACGCGAATATTGCGGGCCCGGCAGGCGTCCAGGTCCACAGGGTCTGTTCCGGTCGCGGATATGGCAATATAGCGGAGGTTCGGAGTAACACTGGGGCGCAATGTTTCGGCATCAAGCTTAATGGTGGTAGTAATGATTATCGTTGCATCGTGGATACGCGAGTGGAGCTCTTCACGAGTCGACGTGGTCTTGTACGCTGTCAGGTTGTGGGTTGTGGAGGACGGGAAGGTAAAGCCGTGGATGGGGAGGGGCTGCTGATGCTCCTCAAGGGCTACAATCTCGTGATGCATGGCGACACAGTTACACAGCATTCGGCGCAAGGCTGGCGCTGCTCGAGACGCCCATTATCGCCATTTTATGCTGGCCATGGAACGCCTCATGCTGCCAAGTTGTTTGGGTCCGCTACTGCCACATGCGACATGTTAGGGCGCGTCGTCAACGGAAGGAGCGAAGGAGCGAGGGGAAGGCGCTGGGCAGGTGTAGCAGCAAATGCCGACTCCACTCTGGCATGCCGACACTGACATCTCCATTCACCCCTATCTCGATATCCGGGCGGGCTCCGCAAACGCCTCCCATGTGTTTTTCAGCGCGTTATGCACACGCGACCAGTGCCCCGGACTCTACCCACGAATACGGATCGTGTGCCGAGATGGACGCCCGCTGGACGCCCGCTACGACGCCAATCTCGAGCCATCGGCGACCCCCATTGGCGCGCAAGCCAGCAACTGGCAATGGAAGTAACATCACCCCACGCGTTCACTGCGATTGCCCTGCAAACTCTGCAACAGCCGAGTGAGGCTCAGCAACGTGCGCACCTCCAAAGACCACGTCAGGGTCCTTTCATCGCCGGCTGCTCGTCGGCACACGGCGGCTCAGCTTCTGGCCCACTTCTAGAAAAAACCTCAACACCTAGGCGACGGAACGCGGATGCATTAGACTGTAGTTCCCACTCAGTCGGTGATTTTCTCGGCGCAGTAAAACAGCCCTATCCGGCCACCCTCCACCAGCAATTGGCCCGCCAAGCTCCGCGTCTGTTGCCATCTGAAATTCGGGTGGGTAGTCTAAGGCGACTTGTCTACATGCTGGCTAGCGGGCCTGGACCATGCGCCGACTGACGTGCCTCTGCAGCCCTTCAAAGCCTGCGCTGATCCGCCGCTGGGGACATGTCCCAGGGCTTTGCTTTGCGACAACTCCCCAACTCTCCTTCTCTCTCAGGCCCCCAGACCCAGGACCAAAGCGACACGCCCCTCATGTCCGACTACAGGTACGGCACGCAGTCAGATGCGTATGCCGCTGAGCACGACCACACTCTGCGCAACGGCGCGCCCGAGAAAGAGACCAAGCTGGGCAACACCTACTCTGGATCCGGAGACGATGTTGTTCCCGCTGATGCCGACAACCTTCTGGCTGCCATGGGCTACAAGTCGGAACTGATCCGATCAAGATCCACTCTCCAGGTGGCCTTCATGTCCTTTGTCCTGGCTTCCGTCCCTTACGGCTTGGCTACCACCCTCTACTACCCTGTAGTTGGCGGAGGTCCCACCAACATCATCTGGGGATGGCTCGCCGTATCGCTTATCATTCTCGCAGTCGCCGCATCCCTTGGTGAGATCACCAGTGTCTACCCGACCAGTGGTGGTGTCTACTACCAGACCTTCATGATCACGCCGCCCGCCTATCGGAAAATCGCTTCGTGGATCTGTGGCTGGTGTTTCGTAGTTGGCAACATTACCATTACTCTATCCGTCAACTTTGCTACCGCGCTGTTCCTTGTGGCATGCGTCAATGTCTACGAAAGCGAACCTGGTGTTGGTATCATGGCAGGATCACCCTACCAGGTCTTCCTCATCTTCCTTGGCATCACACTCCTTTGCAACGCCGTGTCTGCCTTTGGAAACAAATACCTACCATGGTTGGATGTGAGATTCCCCCCAAACGGCTACCGGATGTGTTACTTACAGATATCTAGACTTTTGCCATCTTCTGGACCTTTGCTGGTGTGATTGCCATTATCGTCTGCATCCTTGCCATTGCGAAAAATGGTCGCCACAGCGCCGAATACGTCTTCACTGAATTCGACCCCTCCAACTCCGGATGGATCCCAGGATGGTCTTTCATGGTCGGATTACTGCACGCAGCCTACGCGACTTCATCGACCGGAATGATCATCTCGTGAGCCTCCCCTACTCTGCCCAAGCAACTTGCAGCAGATTTTCCTTGCCCAATGCACTTTCCCAAGCGACTATCCCATGCGACATTTCCTAAGCGACATCCCAAGCAACACACTCCATCGCGACATTATACGTGTCTACAAGCGGTAACTCTTAACAACAACTGTCCAAAAGCTAACACATTCGTAGCATGTGCGAAGAAGTTCGCGAACCTGCCACTCAGGTCCCCAAGGCCATGGTCGCGACCGTCGCGTTCAACACCGTTGCCGGCCTCGTCTTTCTTATCCCTCTCGTCTTCGTACTGCCCGACCAAGCCATGCTCGCAGGTCTTTTGTCCGGCCAGCCTACGCCTGTCATCATCAAGGAAGCCGTAGGGTCCTCCGCTGGTGCCATCGGACTTCTTGTTCCCCTCCTCGTCCTCGGTCTGCTTTGCGGTATCGGCTGCACGACAGCTGCGTCTCGCGCTACCTGGGCCTTCTCTCGTGACGGTGCCATTCCCGGCTACAAGCTGTGGAGGGTCGTCAACACCAACCTCGATGTCCCAGTCAACGCCATGATGCTCAGCATGGTGGTCCAGATCGCTCTCGGTCTCATCTACTTCGGTGCTGCCGCCGCTTTCAACGCCTTCTCCGGTGTTGGTGTCATTTGCTTGACATTGAGTTACGCTGCTCCCATCTTTGTCTCGCTCATGACTGGCCGTAAGCAGGTCAAGGATGGCGCGTTCCATCTCGGCATGCTCGGCACGTTCTGCAACGTCGTTGCCCTTGGTATGTTACATCACTATTACAATGTCACAACGCAATCGCTAACAACAAACAGCCTGGTCCGCCCTTGCAACTCCTCTGTTCTGCATGCCCACTTTCCGCGAAGTTACGCCTGCGTCCATGAACTACGCTTCAGTCGTCCTTGCCGCCGTCGTCGTCATCTCCACCATCTGGTACTTCGTCTGGGGAAAGAAGAACTACGAAGGCCCACCTACGCACGAGGATGCTGTCCTTGAGGCCAGGAGAGCCAGCATGGCCAGTCGCTAAGTTCCATCAAACTCTAGATGAGACACAAGAGAGGCGGAAATGATGAATGAGCCGTCTCCTGTCTCGCTACCCACACCTGAAGCGAACATTGACCCACATGTATATTTCCGCAATAGCAAATTCGATACCCCCATTCATTATCTGTTAATCAGGCCTCCAAGTAACAAGTTTGCCCTTGAAAATTGAAGCGCAGCGATCGCGCCCCCGTAACTTAACAGCCTTGACGTCAAGCTCCCTCATCTTTACACCTAGAACCGAAAAAAAGCTTGACCATCGGACCCGCGGAAAAAACGGCACCATGCACGCGCCGCCTCCACAGTCCCAATACAGTCCCATGTCCACGATATGTCACTACCTCCACAAAGTCCACAAACCTCGCAAGCAGGCTCCATGTTCCATTTCCGCCCCCATCAGGCCCCGGCACTCCTCGTCGGCCAATACCGGGACCATCTCAATAGTGATTAGTGAACCCGACCCACACGTCATTTGTAGTTAAGCGCAGCACAGCCGCGCAAAATTTTGATGGGACCGGTGCTCCGCCAGTACTCTTCGGTGCATGCAAGCGTCGCCGCTAGACAGTCCCGCTCGCCGCTAATGCATGTGGTTCCAGTGACCTGGCCTGCCGGGCTCTGGGACGGGCTGGACTCGATTGAACTGGACCCTCGTACACCTACGGTTGGATATCTGTATTCGCGCTAAGGTATTAAGGTAAGGGCGTGACGTTATACGTTAGGATTCGAGATGGACATGGGAATGAATAGGAATTAAGGCGGAATGCACATAGATCGACAGAATTTGTCACTGTGTAGAGAGACTGAGTTTCCATCTCGAGATAGTATGATAGTAGGATTCTTCGAGTATTCCTAGATATAACGCCAACGACCCATCTCAACACCATCCATCCTCTTCATCACGTCTCTCAACGTGGTTTCTGCGCTTGACTCAGCGAGTTCCTTGTTCACTGCTCGCTCGCGCTCGGAAGGAGGGATGCAGACAGGACTGCCCACAGGCGTCAAGATTCTAGATCGTGAGATAAGGTTACCGGTTGATGCATAGGGATGTCTAGGTCGTCGTGATATCCGTGGAGGAGGGTTGTCGACGAAAGGGTCTTCCAGGGAAGTGACGTCGGCGAAGGAGTGCAGTATAGGTGTCGTTGTATTGCCCTTTCCATCCATCTCATCCCCTTCTTCCTCCTCTCCATCATCATCCTCAACAACCCCATCAAACAACCTCCCCACCGGATTCCGATTCCGCACAAGAATACTCTTCCTCTTGCCTCCATCCTTCTTTCCCACCCCAAGTCCATGCCCATGTCCATGTCCATGTCCATGTCCCTGCGGACTAAGACTATCCCCAAACTCGGCAGCATCTCCCCTTCTCCCATGCCTGCCCCCATCAATACTCCCATTCCCATTCCCATTCCCATTCCCATTCCCATTCCCATTCCCATAACCACCACCCGGACTCGACGTATCCCCTTCCACAGGCGTACCAAACGTATCCCTTGAAATACTCGTTTTGATAGAGTCCGTAGCGATAGACTGTGTAATAATAGGACGTTGGTGCACAATCGTCGAGTCTTCCGGTGGCGAAGGAAGAGATAAATCAGCGTCGTAGTCGATCCACGGTGCGACTTCACGGATGTTGATGCCGGGGAAAGTGGTAGCTGAGGCGTGGGTGTGAGCGCTGCTGGCATTTGAACCCGCGGGACTGGCGTGTCTGCGCGGTTCGCCGCCTACCGTGGATACATCGGCTTTGCTGTGTGTGTTTGTGCGGTTGGGTTTCGCGGGGACGAGAAGCGTGTTGCTTTTGCCCATTGTAGCGGTTGTGGTGAGGGGGTCGGCTTCGGGGACGGATTTGGGGGATATGACGTCTTCTTTGTCGAGGACGTGGACGTGGGCTTCTTCGTCGAAGTGGAGGTGCTTGAATATGCCTTTGCGGGGTTCGATGGATGGGGGGTCTGTGGGGAGGGGTTTGGGGACGACGTGGGGTGTGACTGGAGGTGCTGTCTTGAGCGGGGTTGAGAAATCGCTTTTGTTGGCGCCTACGGGGAGGGTGCTGTGTGACTTGCGTTTACCGTCGCGGTTGACCTTGCGGAGACGCTTGTACTCGGCGTAGTCGTCGACTTCGGTTGCGGTGGGTCGCTTGGTGACTACCGCCATGGGCACTGAGTCGGTTCTCTCAAACAGGACGTCGAACAGGATATCGCCTTCTTTCCATTGCCCACCAGCAAGGTTACTGCTTTTGGCTTGCTTGATGGACCAGCCTCGGACGCTGTACAGGCCTTCGTATCTCACACCTGCTTTTGGTCCCCAGACGCTGTTGATGCTGTGGCTGCGAAGTACCCTCACAGGATCTCGACTCTTGGGTGTAGCAGAGGTAAGACGGAACTTACCCTTGTCATTCTGCGGAACACGATAGGTAAAGCGTTCTTCGGACGAGGCTTCAATCTCGCCCGTATCCTTGAGTAGAAGAGCATATGCACCGTGTTTGTCGTACGTCGTCCCGCCATCGCATGCCTCAAGCCCAATGATACCAGCATGGTGTGCGAACAGAGGATTGATCCACCACCTACAATAAACATCAGTCCATCTGCGAGTCTCTCTCCAAGCAAACGTTCCGTCAACTTACGTCCCAGCCACAAACCCCAAATCCCCCAATTTATGCGACCTCTTCGGATGAATCTTCTCCGGACAAGTCTCCGCCCAGCGCTTCAGCAACGCCTCCCTAGAATACTCATTCACACTAGCAATCCCCTCCAACCGACCCCCCCTCCCATACAAAAACGGATGAATCTCGCTAAACGGCCCAAACTTCGCCGTCCAACTGTCTACAATCTTGTCGCAGTCGTCGCACAACCTACTCGGCCAGCGTGTTGCCACGCCCGCAACGTCTTGGACGGCTTTGTGGATACCGGTTGCGCGCAGGACGGAGATGGTGATGTTTTGGGCGAGGCGGAGGGCGACGAGCGTTTCGTGGAGGGTGAGCACGTCGTCTGGGCGGAGGACGTCGGGGCCGTCGCGGGCGACGCGGAGGTCGAGTTCGTCGCGGATCCAGCGGGCTATTTGTTTGAGGCGGGGGCGGGAGAGGTCTGGGTGGACGGGGGGTGTGACGGGGAAGGTAGCGGCGGTGTGGGTTGTGGATATGGTTAGGGGGCTGGAGAGGCTGTCACGGAGGGCGGGTGTCATGGTGTTGGCACTGGTGCGTTGGGGGTAAGTCAGGATGTTGAGCCGTGTTGCATTGAAGAGTGGTAAGGGTTTGGCGGAGAAGGAATAGGTACGGCCAGTGTATTGAATGGTGTAGTGAAAGGGTGGCTTTCGTACTGGTTCAAGGTCTGAGGTCCTGGCACCAGCTGCCCTTTCCTCTGCCATGAGGGTTTGAGCGCCTTCCTACTTCTTTCATATATCTCAGTGTTTGCGCTTCTTCTTTTTCCGCTTCTCAGTCCCTTCAGCTGCCGGTGTCTCCACGGGCTTTACTGTCTCTTCAACCAATTCATCACCACTAAAACCATCCCATTCCTCATCTTCAGCAGCTGCAGTTTTGATGATCGGTGCCGAATGTGAACTGCCATCCCTAACAAAGGCAGCAACGAAGAAACCCATTGTGCCTTCTTCCGTACCCTTATCACACCGAATAGACGCTTCCAACACGTCATTCTTCAAAGATTCATCCACATCAATCTCCAGTTTCTCGTCCTCCCACACTCCGCGTCTATGCCACTTCTTCATCCCATCGACTTGCTGATCTCTCTTCAGAATCGACCAGCCACGTTCTCTTGCGACAGAAGAGGCTAGTGCTTGGAAGACAACGCCCTCGTTCTCTTCGAAATGTATTGAACATGTGGAGTACGTGATCTTGTGCGCGTTTTCAAATCGCATAGCATGGTTGAGTATGTGGAGCTGGAAGGATGATAAAGCTGTCAGTCGCTCGGCTAGCTTGCCGTGCATTGGTGTTTCTTCAGGTGTTGATTCATCCATATCCAAGTCAAGCGTCGCTGAAGGGTCAGCTTCCTCAGGCGCGTCGTCTCTCTTCCGCTTCTTGCCTTTCTCGGGCTTTTGCGGTGCTGGGCGACTGTTTGGTGACTCTGGTAGATGCATCTTGATTGCATCGTCACGTCCAACTATGCCAGTACCGGAGCAACTGGGGTCGAGCAGTATAGCACCGACATTGGCATACTCGTCGGATCCAGGCTTTGCCGCGATGAAGTCGCTACTACCCTTGACCTGAACGATGCTGTCCGCTGATGCGAGCTTGACCATCTTCTGCAACGTGAAGGTTCTACCCTTGTCGCGCTCGAATGCAATAACCTTCTGCTCTTCACCCGGTCGCCTGCGGTCCGATACGATAGCTGCCAGATGTGTTGTCTTGTTGCCCGGTGCCGCTGTAGCATCGATAACATCGCCATCGTCAGGCTGCGGGTCTAGCAGATAGGCAGGGAAGCACGAAGCCTTGTCCTGGAATATAATCTGACCCTTTGTGTACGCGACTGACCTGCTTAGATCGATCTTAGAGGGTAAGGCGAGTAGGTTCGGTATGTTGGGGTCTTCGTAGTATATCTTCGACTTCTTAGGCGCAGAAAGAACTTCGCTCAGATCTTCAGTCTTGACGAAGCCGGCAAATGTGGTCGATAGCTGCTGCTGCAAGGTCGTCTTGACGGTATTGATGCGCACCCAGCGAGGATGGCGGCTCTTGGGCGCATCACCCTCATCCTTCTCAAGTTCGCCATCATTCACAGCCTCCCTGAATGCCTCTATGGTCGCGTATCCGTGCCGTATGCGGGCTTTCGTGAGCTCGGCGCTCAGACGGGCTTTGTGTCTGGTGATGGCGAGTTTGAGGACATGGTTGGCGGCTGCAGCAACACCGTTCTTCGCGAGCAACAGATCGTGGGTAAGAAGGAGGGCAAGGATTGGCGTAAGCTGTTCAAAACACATTAACATCAGGATGCGACAAAGAATATTGCCAGTAAACTACCCACCTTCCTCTCCTCTGCCAGCAACTTGGTCTTATCAATCACATCCTTGAGCACAATGGACCATTTTGACGTTTCCGCAATGAGCGCAAATAATTGGCCTGGTGTGCTCTTCAAGTCTTTCTTGCCGTATATGCGCGACTTGAGAGACCCGCCCGTGTTCTCTGTGTTGGCAAGCACCGCCGCGGCTTCGTAGTAGAGCGACATGGAAGCTGTCGCATGCGCATGCGAGAGAAGAGTCGCGAACTTTTTGGCGTTAGGACCGAGCTCCGACTCTTTACCCACACATCTCCGCGCGCCTGGACCCACGCGACGTAGGCATTCGTGAATGTGCGATACGACGCAGCTGCTAGATTACCCATAATAGACAGGATATGATTTCACGAAACTTTGACACGCGGCATTGCTAGGCAAGTTATGACATTTTTGTTCGAAAATACCACTGGCCAACATGCCATGCCTCTGGATCATCACAGCACAACGGGTTATCTGGGTCATCTTGGGAGCATAAATCGTAATCCAATGCCGCGTGCATGCACGGTGGTGTTGTATTCTCATACGTGAGCCAGCAATCGTAACGCCGTGATATGCGTTTTCATGTATGTGGAAATGACCTCCAACGCCCCCAAAATATCCTGTATCTGATGTTTCTGTAGTTGAAGAGGCACCAAAGTACACAAATGCTCCAGGCAGCATGCTAACTGCGAATCGCAGGGGTATATATCAGCTATAGTAGATAGCGCGTGGACAAGTCATCTACGCCTTCTTGATCCTTTCCTCGTAGGCTGACCAAGCAGCTTTTCTGTATCGTTCTGCCTCCGCCTTGCGGTCTTGTGCGCGCACGATGCCTCGTCCGACAATGATGACGTCGCATCCTTGCTCGAAGATTAGCTTGCGAGGAGTGTTGTATTGTTGGCCTAGAGCATCGCCCAGCTTCTTGCCTTCCTGGCCTGGCGGTGGGAGCTGGCAGCCCGGTGTCATGGTGATGAAGTTGTCCTCTGGCTCAGTGTTCAAGCTTCGTTGCGCAATGAAGCCCATGACAAACTCGGGACGGCTGCGTGCGATCTCGACGGTCCGGTTCTGGTATTCGGGTGTCATGAGGTGGCCCTCAGAGCTCATCTCGGCAAGCAACAGAAGCGACCGGAGGAACGGTGGTGGACCAAGTCGGATGAGCTCTGTTGCTACGTCCAGGTTGAAGACTTCTTCTCCGTTGGCATTTGGCTCTGGACGCGGCGATATGCTCTCTGTGCGCATGGATATCGAGGTTGTCACGCTGACGACGCTGTGCTTGCGGTCGGCAGCCTTGATGCTCAGCCGCCTCTCCTCGCCCTCCATCTCGATGGGTGACTCAATCGCCGAGTTTCTTTGTTGTTGTACGAATTGATCGTCCTCTTCGTCATCATCGTCGTCGAGGCCGTTGATTTGCCGTGTGGCAGAGATTTCGGTGTTTACGGACGTGTTGTACTTGGCGATGGTGGCATCGGCAGCCTTCTCGAGCGCGGTGACGATGGCTGGACCAGGAATGACATGTGCGTTGGTGATCTCAGCCCAGAGCGCAATGCGGTGATGTCCCGAAGTGTACTGCTTCTGTACGGTTTCTGTGGTGTGTTAGAGATTGCCCCGCCAGTGAATATCCTACGAGCCAACATGACATACCACCAATGTCCGCAAACTTTCGGTCTTCGAAGATGAGGAACCATTTCCGCTTGGCAATCTCTCTCAGTGCCTGTGCTGTCCTGTCCGACCAGTCCACGACAATGTCGCAGTGCGTCTTGAGCACGCAGATTGAGTCACCAACATCTTCGGCCAGTTGGAGGAGTTCGGCCGACGTCTCGACATCTGCGGAGAGGCAGAGGTTCGTCTGCTTGACGGATATGAGGCTCAGTAGGTAGGAAGCCAAGGGCCCGGTCGTGGGTAGTGAGGCGCGCGCACGGTACGTGCTGGTGAGGCTCGGGTGGGAAGACATGACGGCGATCGGTGATGGACGCCCGCCGGATTTTGGCTTGTGTGCTTGAGAAGGGCCGATATATAGCCAACGCGTGTGAAGGAATGGATCGGCAGCGTGGTGTTGTTTGGCGAGTGTCTCCGCGGGGATGTCTCTGCTGAGGGGCACTGCTGTCGACGGAGGAAGGAGCGATGGACAGATCGGCAGGTGCGATGAGGCGTGTTATACAAAAAAGAAAGCCACCCAGGGATGAAGGGGAAATAGCAGCCAAGTCAGAAATATAGCAATGGAAGGCTAACGTCGACGGTCCCGTCGTCGCAGGTCGAGGACGCGGGCGCCGACAGGCAGTGCGCACAAAAATTGCGCCTGTTCCTGGCACGGCCCGCTCAGCGCTGGTCGCAGATCATGTCTAGACGCGCATTCGAACCGAAACCGTCATGCACCGCAGCCAGCGACCGCCCATAGACGCCAGAAATGCCACCCAAGCTGCGGCCTGCCCGCCTACCGCTCTTTGCACCACGGGCCTAGCCATGCACCTCTGCACTGACCGGATGAGCCTCCACTTCCCTTCGCCGCCTGCCACAGCTGTCTCTTAACCACATCATCCGCTTCACCACCTCGTATTCGCGATCCTGCACCGCCTCCTGACCGGCGCTTTACTCATGTTCAGGGCTATTCGGCCATACTGCTAGCGTTGCCAACCGACTGCATGTCGCTTCCTCCTGTCATTACCCCAGCCACCATCCCGCTGTAAACCACCATGCCGTAGCCAGCGCTTCAAGCGCCACCGTAGTGCTGCCAGACACCCCACCGCAACGTTACGCCTGTCATCCGATTATTGCAGCCTCCTCGCCGAATTGCTCAACCTCAATTGCGCCGCTCCGAGATATCAACACGTCGACTCAAGACCTTGGCAACGGCTGCACGCCTGCAGCTCGCCAACAGTCCCGATTCGTGTTCTGCCTGCGTGTGCTCCATCGGAAAGTGGGGCCCAGAGGCGACGTCGTATCATGCCCGCATCGCGATCCCCGGTTCTGATGAGTTGGTCGGTCCGTTGCTTGATTGTTGATATTGCCTCCCGTCGCTTTGGTGCTGCGTTCGCCTCGGAAGGATAGATATCCCGTCGCTATTATGGCCGTAGTGGTAAACGATGTCAAGCCAAGGAACCCTCGCTCGGCTTCATTTTGTTCGGATCGTGAACTCTACAGCTGACGATAACATGTGGAAATTAGAAGCCCAGAACACGCGTCAGATAGGTGTTCCTGACAAATCCAAAGGCTCTCAGGTTCTCTGGTCTGTAGGTTGCCAGTCTTCTGCCTGCCCTTCGTCAGTTCATCTTCTGTTTCCATCACAGCAAACATTTACATATCCCAAGGGAATCAATGTTCATCTCAGTATGTTTGCCGTCGTTTCTTCTCTTCACGAAGGCATCAGTATCAAATGTTCATACCACTTGTCTCAAACTCATTATGCCAATGTCTACGAAATCCCCGCTTTTGCGGCATGTTTCTCATGTCAATATGGTGTAGCATCACTGTGACTATTCTTACCACACTCCGAAAGTATAGACTTCGCTTCACGTGGAACAAAGCCAACATAGATCGTATTGAGTACCTTCAGACTATATGCTGGTGCTGGTAAGTTCCTCGCTGTAGACAAGCTCCACCATAGCATGGCTACATGAAGCGGTCTACAAACGACTTTGATGTTGCCCGTCACTACCATACTTTCCCTCAGCTCGAACAGGTAATAGCAGTGGGAGGACAATCCTTCGACGAATGAGAGCGCCGGAACTCGAATATGACAGCCTAGAGGTAATTTCCCGTTTGCACGTTGCGCGAATTCCGACTTCACTGCGTCTTCTTCCACGAGACACAATAACAACCCCACATTTATTCCCTCACAACAACTTTCCTGCTTCCTTCCCTCTTCCTTCTTCTCTTTACCCACAGCTTTCAACAACTTCATCGTCAATTCGCAGCTTTGCAGCTTACTTTCTCTTTCTTCCATCAAACCCACTTACATCTACCTCGTCAAGATGCCTCCCAAGAAAGAGGTCGTAGCGGGTGAGGCTCTGCTCTCTGGCTTCTTGGACAAAGAGACCAAGCTGTTGGCCGCGGCCTTCCTTAGTTCAACTGCTCCTGACAAGGTATATTACATTACATATGATATCTCCCGCATA
The DNA here is from genome assembly GCF_023758075.1 of Alternaria novae-zelandiae. Lineage (NCBI taxonomy): Eukaryota > Fungi > Ascomycota > Dothideomycetes > Pleosporales > Pleosporaceae > Alternaria > Alternaria novae-zelandiae. The sequence goes on along the minus strand of NW_026056970.1, from coordinate 1,191,695 downwards.
CTAACGTGAGTAGTTCGATTACGATATGATGGCTAGGCTTACAGGCAACACTGCTGGCTCTCTCAAGAAGATGTGTGAGTAACATTATATTAGCAGCATGTTAACTACGCTAACGAGATGCTCCATCATGCAGGGCCCCCGGTCAAGAAGAAGGCTCTCGAGGCCCATCCCTCGTTCGCCGCCTACTTGGGACAAGCCGGTGTCGCCGCCGCTGCTTCTGCCGGTGGTGATTCCAAGCCTGCTGCCGCCGCCAAGGTCACTAAGAAGCGCAAGGCTGCTTCCGAGGTCCCTGAAGATGCTGAGGATGGCGCCGAGGATATCGCTCCTCCCGCTTCCGCCGCTGACAAGTCTGAGGCCGAGAAGTCCGACTCCAAGAAGAAAGCTCCCGCCGCGAAGAAGGAGAAGAAGGGCCCCACTAAGAAGCGCGTTCCCGTCAAGGGCCCGAACGCCCCAAAGAAGGCAGCCAAGAAGGAGCCCGCCTCTGAGGAAGAAGTCGTCAAGGACAAGTCCGCCGAGGACTCCGCCGACGGCGGCGACGGTCTCGGTGAGTATTCCTACCTCAAAAACCTTGAGACCTGGTTGAACAATACTGACAGTGAGTTAGGCGGCGAGATGGAAGACGACATCTAGAGACGCTCATCACTTCTTGCAGGCGCTCTTGGTTCCTGACGTTGTACACACGCAAATGGTAGGCATTGCCACGCCACTGTACTCAAAAAAGGGACCGTATTCTTACATCAACAGGAGTTTCTGGGTTGCGCACGATAGCATTGTGTGTCCTTTGGGTATATGATGGGTTGTGTGTTGGCGAAAGGAGTTTCTGGGTGGATGGTATGGCATGATATGACAGTGATGATACCCCGGTGTTAAGGCTATGAGGGCTTTTGACGGCTTTTGTTGGGTATGGCACGCACTCTTCGCGTAGTCGAATCAACGATGATACATTCCACTTCTGTGTGTTCGTGAACGTGCCGTGATTGCTGTACCTTCTTTTACGGGCATGGTTGCTGTCGCGTTTGTCTTCTATACCCTGTATATTCGAATGCAAAGAGCAGCAAAAAAGAGGGTAGTATTTCGTATCTGCATATTGCTGTACGTGCGGCGACTTATGGCGTTGTGGTGTTGACATGTAAGCAGGCACACGGACCAGCCGCACAAAGATGTATCACGGCAAAATTCCGCGCTCTCAAACCCATCTTACAAACCCTCAACATGCCACCGACGCCCACGACTCGTACGCTGACAATCCAAATGCCGAAGCCGACAATGCGTTCTTTCCTTCTGAGCATGAATATATGCCGCCTTCAGTCCTTACAGCTGCCAGGAACATGAGATTCACGCGCACCTCATCATTCTTCGCAACCATCTTCGGCCTCCAACGAAGCACATCCGCGGATCTCTCATCCAGCAACACGACCTTCAATCCCCTCCAAGGAATCCAGCAATTCCCAATCTCGTCCTACAGCACCAACATGACGCGTCTCGCACCCGTCATCTCGCTCTCGCACGGCGGCGGCCCAATGCCCTTACTCGGCGACCCCTCGCACGCCGCCATCACCAAGTCGCTCAAGACAAAGGTAACCAAGATACTCAAACTGGGGACGCCTGAAGCGCCGAAAGCGATTGTGCTGGTAACGGCACATTGGAGCACGAGCAAAGTGACCGTATCCAGCGGCTCCAAACACGAACTCCTCTACGACTACTACGGCTTCCCACCAGAATCCTACGAGATCAAGCATGACGCGCCAGGCAGTCCTGAAGTCGCAGAGCAAGTAGCACAAGCCCTCAAAGACGCCGGTATCGAATGTGAGAAAGACGACAAAAGACGTACGTTCCCCCAAAACCTTCTCTTTCCCCACAGTTTCTAACAACACAACCACAGCATGGGACCACGGCGTCTTCGTCCCAATGAAACTCATCGACCCCACCGCCGCTATCCCCATAATCCAACTCTCGGTCCTCTCCTCCGAGTCCCCCACCCAATCCTACGCCATCGGCCGCGCCCTCTCCTCGCTCCGCACCCAAAACATCGCCATCATCGGCAGCGGCTTTGCTACCTTCCACAACCTACGCTTGATGTTCGATGGCACGTCACGGAACCCAGAGTTCAAAGCGCTGAACAAGGAGTGGAGTGGCGCTGTTACAGATGCGGCTATGACGGAGAGCGAGCAGGAGAGGGAACGCAAGTTTGAGCATTGGAGAAGTTGGCCCGGCGCTTATACTATGCATCCGCGGGGTGGGGCGGAGCACTTTTTGCCGTTGATTGTTGCTGCGGGGGCGGCTGCGGGGAGCAAGGGGAGGAGTTATGCGGATGATTTTATGGGGACGGATATGTGGAGTTATTATTGGGAGGAGTGAGGGGGTGATGCAGGGGAGGGTGATATAGGGTAATGGGTGGTAATCAGGGAAGTGAGTGAGCAATACAGTTTCTCCTGTAAATTTTCATATCAGGATGAAACTTTGGAGGAGAAACTGTATTGCTCACTTACTTCTCTAATTATCATCCATTACCGCTGTATGAGGTTTCATACAAAGGTGGTGATATAGGGTAATAGATAATAAATAGGGAAGGAAGTGAGCAATTGAGTCTGTTGATGATGTTACTCACCGGAGTATCATCAAAAACAGACTCAATTGCTCACTTGCTTCCCTGAGTATCATCCATTAACGCTGTATGAGAGTATGTCGCGTCAGTGAGACTTCGTTACCCTACAACATCTTCAAGCTGTAAGCATACTACCTATCATATCCACGCCCATCTATTTGGTATCGCATCTCCCTCAAATCCACTTTCATCCCACCCCTCCCATCTCACCCCTGAATAGGCTTCAACCCATACCACCCAATAACGCCCATCCCGCCAAACGCACTCAAACAACTAAACACCAACGCCACAATCCCCCTCGCCGTGAAACCCTCCGGTAACCGCCCCGGACTCCTATTCTCACCCCGCAAGTCCTCGTAATCAACCGTGTTGCCCGCTGCATTCCCTTGCGTGGGTACATGCCCCGTTTCACACACGTCCCAGTGCGATTGCGGGATTGTGTTTGAGGAAGAAGGGGAGAGTTGGGCTTGGACGGCGAGAGGGGCTTCGATCATTGTGGCGGTTAGCCCGGAGGCTACGTGCCATTCTATGTGGCAGTGGAAGAGCCAGACGCCTTTGGGGGGATGTCAGTAAGGTGGAAAGCATGGGATCGCGTAGAGAAAACGTCCTGAATGGGAATGTTGGTCTTGGTGCGTGGGAGTAAGTGCTTACCAGGGTTGTCAGATCGGAAACGTAGCACGATGTGGCCGTTTGGTCGGACGAGGACGGTGTCGCGTCGCATGGGTGTTGGAGGGGGTGTTGTTGTGTTGGTGGGGTCGTAGAAGCCTGCGTCGTCGTCGCTGCGGGTTACGACTTGGAAGGCGTGGCCGTGGAGATGGAAGGGGTGTCTAGAAAACGTTGTTAGTATGAATACATTATCTACACTTCGACATTGGCGTAGAGAGTGGACGATGCGGAGATGAGAGGGATAGACGCACTTTCCAGGGTCATCGTTGTTTAGCACGATCTCCACAACTTCGTTCTGAGCAAGGACGAATGCGTTTGTGTTGCTGCCGTAGATGGTGGGGTTGGTTGCGTTGGGCCCGGTGGAGAGGACGGTGTATAAGGTGGGTACCTTGGGGCTGACGTAGGTTACGTCGTTGAAGAACGCACTGGCGTATGTTAGTTCCAAATTATACAAGCGCACGTATGGCATAGTAGATCGAGAGACTCACTAATTTGCCCCATCGTCGAGGTTATCCATCTTCAAGTCCAGCGTGATGGAACGATCAACGTGATCAAACAGCTCTTCCTTGTCGTGCGGCACCAAAGCGAAATCATCAAAAGGCTCAAACTCTGATATCTCCGTCGCGGCAGGCATATCCTTCTTATCATCATAGACAAGCCATCCCGTGACATTAGGATTCAGCCCATCGGGTATAGCATCGAACAGGTCCTGGTCCATGCTTCCTACAAAAGCGAAGTTGGAATTGGTGTCGTTCTTGGCAGTGACGAGAACACTGTACCGCTGTGCTGCGGTCAGGTAGATCATATCTGCCTCCATGGGTTCTGTATACACGCCATCGACCTCGACAACGCGCATGGTATGATCCTCGAACCAGACGTACTGGGCAGCGAACGCACCCATGTTGACCAAGCGGAAGAGATACGTCTTTCCTGGTTGGATGGCGACAGTCAAGTTCTGAGTGTCATTGAGCAATGCGGCTTGGGGTACGGGCTCCGCGCCGGATGGATTGGCGATGTTGATGAATTCGCCCAAGAGATTGTGCATGAGATCGTGATACCAATCGGAAAGTGTTATGACGACTTCTTCGTCGTAGAGATCTTTGAATGGATCTTCGGGGTCGTGCACTATTAGAGGGCCTCGAAGACCATCTGGATATTGGCCGCGCTCATGGCTGTGGTACCAATATGTGCCGGGTTGGTCGACCTAGTTAGATTAAAGACTGCAATGACTATCCATCAGAGACTGCGCAACTCACGGTGAAGTTGTATGTGAAGGAGCTGCCTGGAGGGATACCGCATTGGGTGACAGCAACAGGACCATCCATGTGCGTAGTTCCATTCATGTACAAGCCATGGAAATGCAGACTCGTCGACTCATTTCCCAGAGAGTTCTTTGCGTTGACGATGACCTGATCGCCTTTCGTGACTACAATGGGTGGTAAAGGCCATTGGCCGTTGATTCCAATGACCGGGCGCGTTTCCTGCCCATCGGGATTCGCATAAGTCCATGCTATGTCGAAGTCATATGTGACGGTCGCGCAGGTAGCGACTGATAGTAGTAGGGAGAGCGGAAGGAGGAGGCTCGATAGTGAGAGTGCCATGATGGCGCACGAAGCGAGTGCTGAGGATCAGATGCAGTCAGACCTCGTCGCTGATGATCAGGCTGCTGTGAGTACGACTGTACTAAGGAAGTTCATGTGCTACACCCACGTTAGTGCCGATGCAAGAACACTCTCGTCAGACGCAGGACGTAAGATCCGACGTGCGGAGATCAGATAAGACTCTCTAAGCACTTAGCCTCCACTATCTCAAGCCCCCATGCTTCGGCGCCGAGTTATCAGATCATCAGCCCATGTTCTCGACGGTCTGAAGACGGCCACAAAGTGTCGCAAAGCGGGGCTTCTGTGTTTTTCCCTCACGAACTAGACTTACCTCGGCCTGACGTGTTTGATCATCCCAGTATCAGATTGAATTTTCCACGTCTTGGGTAACGACTAGCGAGTTTGTCGAGCTTGATTTGGTGTGGGGTGACATTCACCGGGTGTTATCGGTCCATCTGATAATCTGGACCATGATCGGCCAGGGTCTGGGGTAAGCGACGGCGCCGAAGGACCAATAAGCTTGCGCTAGTCCGCGCCACGAAGTCTTGATTGTATTTGGCGTGCTGGGCATGTGAAGGTGCGGATCAGATAACTCGGAGGTTGGAGAGGGTGTTGGAGCATCTGTCGTCGGAATCGGAGCGGAGAAATGGGACTGAGGTCGGGTGTAGTTGCCTAACGCCAGAAGATGACAACCAGAGATATCGCAGTCGGAGTCGCAGCCGACGCAGCACACAGCTGAAGCATGATCGGTCCGTCGTGATACCGGGAGAAACTCAAATTAAGAGGCAGGGTCGTCGTGCATGCCCGAAGTTCGGCTCTTGTCTAACGCTATCGACACGAACGGCAGGCGCGTGTTAGCCACCCTCAGCTTCGGGTGTCACTGCATGTCCGCCCATCTGATTAGATCCGTCCTCTGTTCTTTATCAAATACCCAGTGAGGGTAAGAAACTCCGCAACTTTGCCAATTTCAAGGTCCCTCAAGATGCCGAACGTCTTTGCTGTGCCAGGTACGTATGCGAGAACAGTCGGCTTCCACCTTGTGGTACAGACCATGCCATCATTGCTAACACCGATCAAGTCTTCTTCATTTGCTTCCGCGAGTGTCTGGAAACCAGCATCATCGTCTCAGTGCTCCTCGCTTTCCTCAAGCAAACCCTTGGCCCTGAACATGACGCGACAGTCCACAAACGACTCGTACGCCAGGTCTGGTATGGCGTCGGGGCAGGTGTTCTGATCTGCTTGGTCATCTGCGCCGGCGTCATTGGCACTTTCTACACTGCTGGTCGTAATGCCTTCGAAGCTGCAGAGAACATTTGGGAAGGCGCCTTCGCAATCCTCGCAAGTGTCATCATCACTATGATGGGAGCTGCCCTGCTCCGCGTCAGCAAGCTTCAAGACAAATGGCGTGTGAAGATTTCTAAAGTACTGGAGCAAAAGGATTCGAAACTACCTATCAAGGGTAGACTGAAGCGATGGTCGGAAAAGTACGCCATGTTCATCCTGCCCTTCGTTACTGTGCTTCGCGAAGGCATTGAAGCAGTGCTGTAAGTTACATCAGTCTTGCCCCTACATCGCAGAGCTGAACATTCCATCAGGTTCATCGCAGGTGTCGGACTCGGTGCGCCAGCGACTAGCTTCCCTCTCGCCGTACTCTGCGGTCTCGGTGCGGGTGCCTTGGTCGGATTCCTCATCTACAAGGGCGGCAACAAGACCTCTCTACAAATCTTCCTCGTCATCTCGACGTGCTTCCTTTACCTGGTTGCAGCGGGTCTGTTCTCCAAAGGTGTCTGGAACCTCGAACAGAATGCCTGGGTGAAGCTCGCTGGCGAGGGTGCTGCAGAAGCCGGTGCCGGTCCTGGTAGCTACGATATCAGGAAGAGCGTGTGGCACGTAAACGTGGGTCTATATTGTGACAGTAGCCGAATATCTTATACTGACTGCGACAACAGTGCTGCTCACCATTGGAAAACGGCGATGGCGGGTAAGTGATGCACTCTCATCCAGATGTTTCTTCGCTAACATCGGCTCAGTTGGGGTATCTTCAACTCTCTTTTCGGCTGGCAAAACAGCGCGACCTACGGCTCCGTCATCTCGTACAACCTATACTGGCTCGTCGTCATCATCGGTTTCGGGTTCCTAGGGTGGAAAGAAAGCAAGAGCAGCCCCCCTCACAGCGCGCAAGCCGAGAGCATTTCTTCCAGCGAAGAACGCGAAACTACCGGAAAGAAGTCCAGCGGTGAAGGCATCACAACCACGACAGCCGTACGAGAGGTTGATTAGACGACGTGAGATATCGTGGCCTCGAATATCGAGGCTGTGAAATTGTGTTGAGCGTATTTATAGATCTAGTGGGAGGCCTCGCTGTCAGCTCATTGGGACGATTGAGGGAAAAAGCTTGTTCGGGCCAAAGTGGGCCCTAATGCAACCCACTCTAAACGAGGCCTAGGCCGTCCCAAACATTCCCGCACCGAATCCAAGATAACCGCCCCCTGAATATCATCCGAAACACCCTGAGATTGTGGCCCTCATTGCAGTTTGCACATCGAACGCGTGTCGTTGATCTTTTGCTGTGGGTCCCCCGATTGATGGTTTGCGTTGACCTGACGATCATGTTGGGGGGACCGTTTGACAGATCTTCAGCTTACCTGCAAGGCGCTCAACGGTTTTCGTTACTAAAAACAAAAATACCTACGCATGGCGCAAGACAGCGAATATGACGGGCTGACACGACATTATTACCCATGCGCTGGAGCCGAGTTTCGTGGCGGAGTATACGCGTTCGGGTGTTGATGCACAAATTGAACCTTGGAAGTATACATAAAGTGGATGCTGCCTGCTCTACCACGCGTTTTTGCTCCTAGCTCCTCGCTCTTGCTTCTGTCAATCGTTATTTCTGTCATTCTTCGATCTTAGTTTCAACTTTAGACGGCACTGTTCACCTGTTCTTCACCAACGTTCTCCACAACTTCCGCAATTACCGTTACGATGCAGTTCAAGAACCTCGCTCTCCTCACTGCCGTTGCTGGCACTGCTGTCGCAGAATTCGCTATCATCACCACACCGTTCCCCACCAACCTCAACATTCTCACCGATGTATGTCTCAGTCTACCCAACCCATTACCTTGTCTTGTGTAATCAATGCTGATCCACGATATTAAGATCGACGGTTACGCTTCGTCCGTATTGAACGTAGTCGAGACAGGTCTCGCATCCCTCACCCAAGCCTCCAACCTCGCTGCCGCCAAATCCGCTCACGATGGTCTCAAATCCTTCGTTGCTACCGCTTCATACTCGATTCCTAGCGGCGTCACCGAAGTCGGTGCGCTCGAGACCCTCTCTGAGACACCGGCCTGGTACAGCGCGCTCCCCAGCGATGTGAAGAGCTACTACGACAAGTACAACCAAGAGGTGCAGAGGCTGGTCAACCAGGCTATCCTCGGCGAGAACGGCACTCTTGCTACTACCACTGGAGCGGGTGCCAGTGGTGCATCCGCGACAGGTGCGAGTGCGTCTGCGACCGGAACCGGTGCCGCCATGGCCAACGTAGTTGGCGTGATGGGCGCTGGTTTTGCTGCCGCATTCGCCGGTGTCATGGCCTTGTAAGCGTTGGGACGAAAGGTTGAAGTTGGATTAGAGGAGAGGGAATTTACAGGGCAGGTCGTTTAAATTTCTTCATTGGGCTGCCCTTGGCTAGGGATGAGGGTGCCGCATGAGGCGGGACGACATCCGAATTTGTAGACGAGTTTTAGTTATGATACCTCTGCTTCTTTTCTGGACAGTTATGAGCTGCGAACGAAAGGACGCTCTTCCCATTTAGTGATGTCTTCTTGTATTGACCATGTGTTTACTCGTCTATACCTTCAAATCTATGCGCCTCCCTCTTTTCATGCACATAGTACATGTCTATTGCCCTGCAGCCTCGATAAGACTCCCTATTGACCTTCACCCTTCGGCTGCGCCAACTTCGCAACCTCAGGATCCTTAGTAACCTCCTCGTACTCCGGTCTCGGCAGCTCAAACGCCTGCGTCGACCTCGCATACGTAATACCGCCCAACCTAGATATCGGCTTGAGAACCTGTCCAGCATTAGCAACCTCCAACACCCATAATCTTCACACTCGATACTTACAGCAGGATCAACAAGCACACCCTGCTCATCAACAGCATCCTCCCGAACCCAAAAGTTGACACCCTCCACAAACGCAGTAACACCCGTCTTCTTATCCGGCGTAGCAGGATTCTTACTCGTCCACTCCACCGTATTCACCAGTTTTCCCTCAATACTAAACACAGCCTCCTTGACACGATCCGGCTTGACAAACTTACTCTTCTCGGCATGCAGCCCGCTAAACGCCCATTCACTCACATCAGCCGGCGCATTGATGCTCGTGTAATTCGCCGCCTCGACGTACTCCTCCGTGATGATGTTGATAACAGCTTCCTTGGTATCAACCAGATTCTTCAGCGTATCCTTAGCCTTGTCCATGCCACCCGCGAACCCTAGGACGAACATGGGTGGATCGTGGTTCACGAGGTTGAAGTAGCTGAAGGGAGCGAGGTTGGTGCTTTTTCCATCTGCGCTGATTGTTGAGACGAAACCGATTGGGCGGGGGACAATGGCGGAGATGAGCAGCTTGTAGTTGTGTACTACGGGTCGGCCTTCTTCGTAGGGGTTGATGGAGCGGTGCGCCTTTTGCAAGCTCGAGGGCTCGTTGGGACCGGAACCGGGTTGCCAGTTGGGTTTTGGGGTTTGCGTGTAGTGGAAGGAGGAGGATGTGTCGAAGGGTGGGCGCGAGGCTTCGACGGCTTTGAAGTCGCCGTGTGGGTTGCGCTTTATTTCCTTTTCGGCATCTGCTCGTCCGGTTGCCATGATGATGTCTGTAGTGTGTTGAGACTTGGGTGAAAAACTGTGCTGTACTGATGATCACGGGAACGAAGACTTATATATCGATATTTAGGTATAGATGCAACTGCCGTTTAGTAAAAGATGATCAATCGCGCAAAAAAGTGCTCTACGGCAAATAGCGGATATAATTCCGAGCCTATACTTGCACAAGGGCGGCCGCGGAACGCCCACCGAGGCTCTTTAAGCGGCCATTGTACGGGTCTTGGTAGGTCGCTTGAGACCAAGTAGTTTTATCTGTTCTGAGGCTACTAGAAGATATATATTTCTGGCCCGTAAAGAAGGTTTGGGCATGGCCATTCCGACGGGTACACAGGGCGATTTGCCGCAAGGGACGGGTTTGTCAACGTCATGTACCCCACCATACATATCTCTCAGCTACCCCGCCATGAACGATAACCACGCCAGAGCTTAGTGGCAGGGTCTACCACGGAAGCTGGAACTGAGGGGCATGGTGATGATAGATAGATAGATAGCGTGACTGTGCACGCACGTCTTTCGATGGTGATATCTGTTTGAAACCCATCCTCTCGTAGCTGTCCAAAACTTCGCCATAGTCTTTGCATTCAAATACCACCATGTCTTCCAACGATGATTATCAAACCTACAAGTTGGGTGATTTCAAGCTGAAGTCAGGTGGAGAGATTCCAGACGCTTTCATCGCCTACAAGACCCTAGGTGATCCATCGCTACCTGCTATCATATACCCAACATGGTATTCTGGGAGTATGCGTAGCCCAGGCACCCTTACTGCGCCGCTGCTAATACGAAGATGTAGCAATATCCGACAATATCTGGCTGACGGGCTCGGACAAGACACTCAACCCTTCTGAATACTACATCATCATGCCTGCTTTATTCGGAAATGGGCAGTCATCCTCGCCATCCAATATGCCAGATTTGCGCCCGTTTCCAGAAGTGCTATTTTACGACAATGTGAAAGCGCAGCATGAGCTCGTCACAAAGCATCTTGGTGTGAAGCATGCTCGTGCAGTCCTTGGTTGGTCCATGGGTGCAGGACAGACGTACCAGTGGGCTACGCAGTTCCCCGACTTTATGGACCTCGCGGTACCGTTCTGTGGAAGTGCAAAGACGAGCTTGCATAACCAGGTCTTCCTAGAAGGCGTCAAGAGTGCCTTGTACGCTGCAATAGGAACAAGTTCAGCAGGAGTTGCGAAGCCAAGTCTGCTAGCTGCTCAAGGCAAAACAGAGCAATTCGCATCTTCGAACCGAGAGGTCGGATTGAAGGCTCTTGGACGCGTGTATGCTGGTTGGGGCTTCTCACAAGCATTCTATCGTGAGAAGCTGTATGAGACAGCACCCACGCTTGGATTCAAGAATCTGGACGACTTTCTTGTCAACTTCTGGGAATCTTGGGCACTCTCGAAAGACCCAGAGAATATGCTGGTCATGGCGCATACATGGCAAGCTGGTGACTGTTCGCAGCAGGAACCGTATAATGGCGATTTTGAGAAAGCGATGAAGGGTATCAAAGCGAAGACACTTGTCCTGCCAGCGAAGACAGATCTGTATTTTCCACCAGAAGATTCAGAAATCGAAGTTCAGAACATGAAGCCAGGCGTGGGAACATTGAAGGTTTTCCCGTCTATCTGGGGCCACTGGTGTGTTTTTTCTCCCGAATGTATCGAACACGTGAAGCTGACAAGCAACTTAGGGCCGGCGGACCGGGACAGTCGACGGAAGACGTGAAATGGCTGGATAACCAGATGCGGGAGTTCTTTTCGAAGAACTGATCTCGTAAACAATGCTACTGGTTTTATAGTTTGATAGTCTCGACTACCTTGAAACGATCATTGTAGGTATTACGTTGAATAACACATACTTGATCAACATGCCAGTCCAAAGCTGCAGGGATGACTTCATCATTTGGGCTGTGATCCACATGTTCCGCTATTCTCTTTCTAATCAGTGTGCGGAGTTCATCCAGGCGGGCCTCACTCTTCACCTGTCCTACAGAAAGGTGAGGGACGAAGGGCCGCCGATCTGCATTTACTTCAGCAAATTCCTGTTGCAGAACTGCTTGAAGCCGTTGGACATTGTCTGTAGTAGGACCTAGCCAAACTGTTTTGCTGCCCCCTTTGCCGTGGCTGAAGAACCCGGGTGGATCCGCATTGAGCGTTATGTGGAATGATCGTATGTCTTGAACGGCTCTTGCGACACGGACACGTATGTCAGGCTTGAGAGACGAGTGCGAGTCCTCGCCTTGCCCGCTAGTTTCAGAAGGTGACGATAGGAAAGGGTATAGCAGGTTTATATGCGCAGGCCATCGCTCGAAGTTCTTGTCGTGCGTGCGTCGGACGCCTTCGATAGGTGCAGCGATATTAGCGGGAGGCAATAGCACTAGTGCACTCTTGTGGGAGAGATGCAAGGGTAATTGTCTCGCCATGTTAGGCGATGGTGATGTTGAGTTGGCAAGGTTTGCCAATGTTGCGATGGCGACGGGTGAATGCCGCCGCTTCTAAGATGAGCCACAGTGGCGCCCTAGCGCCTTGGCAACGGGCTGCTCGAAAGACGGATGCATCCTCGACTTCTGATTGCTGTGCATTCACTTTCCAGACTTCAACTCGGGAAAGGTCGCGTCGCCATGTGGGAGCGCTGAAACTCTTATTACACTCATTTCCCAGCCGTCTCTCACGACAATCCACCCCGACACGCGCCCGATTGCGACTTCTTCCGCGCCAGCTCGCCGCAGCACCCCCGAAGTCGCGCGACTCTTTCAACCCCGATTCTCTCACCCTTCACCATGGACGGCCAGAAGAAGCCCACCCGGCAGTTTGGAGTCACCAGCGCCATATCAGAGGCCGCGCCAACTGAACACGATATCCGGCTAAACGACAAACTCATCGAGACGCTGAAGACTGAGAATGTCTTCGAGACTCCCGAGGGCAACCGCAGGAGGTACGGCGCTCCCTGAACACGTAGTCGCGCCAAGCTAATCTTCGCAGGGAGGAGGTCATCGATCACATTCAGAAGGTCGTCGAAGAGTTTGTCCGTCGCGTCGGCAAACAGAAGGGCGTGCAGCAGCCTATCCTCGATGCCGCCGGCGGCAAGATCTTCACCTTCGGTAGTTACGCTCTCGGCGTCCACGGTCCCACGTCGGATATTGATACACTCGTTGTCGCGCCCAAGTTCGTGACCATCGACGAATTCTTCAAAAACTTCCCTCCGACCTTCAGAGAGATGACCAAGGCCGAGGACATCACCGAATTCGTGCCCGTCGAAGATGCCTTTGTCCCCATTATCAAGATGGAATACCGCGGTGTGAGCATAGATTTGCTATTCGCGTCCTTGCCGAAGAGATCGTCGATACCGAGAACAATGGAGACGATCGAGAAGAAGGATTTGGAAGGTCTCGGCGAGTCGGCAACACGCAGTGTGAACGGCACACGAGTCACCAACGAACTCTTGGATGCGGTGCCGCAAAAGGTCAGCTTTCGACACGCGCTGAGGGCCATCAAACTCTGGTCAAACCGCCGCGGCATCTACGGTGCAGTCTTCGGATATCCTGGCGGAGTTGCGTGGGCTATCATGGTTGCGCGCATCTGCCAGCTGTATCCCATGGCCAACGGCGCTACTATCGTTTCCAAGTTCTTCAGCTTGATGTACAAATGGACCTGGCCGCGACCTGTTATGCTAAAGCACATCGAAGAGGGCGACTTGGGTCTCCGGGTGTGGAATCCCCAGGTCTACGGCGGCGATCGCGCCCACCTCATGCCCATCATCACACCCGCTTTTCCTTCCATGTGCGCTACACATACAGTGATGCCATCGACGCTGCGAATCATGAAGGAGGAGTTCGGGCGAGCGGACAAGATCCTACAGCACATCTTCTCGGGCGCCAAGGACTGGGATTCACTCTTCGAGCGCCACTCCTTCTTTACCAAAGACCACAAATACTACCTCAGTGTCGTTGCCGCGAGTCGGACCAAGGAAGCTAACTCGACCTTCTCCGGACTGGTACAGTCGAAAATCCGTCATATCGTCAAAGGCATCGACGATGGACAAACGGGCATCGACACCGCCCGCCCGTACATTCACTACTTCGAACGTTTCCACCGCTGCAAAGACGATCAATTTCATGAGGTCACGCAGGGTTCTCTCGAGTACATGATCCCGGCATCCGAAGTTCCTGCTGAGGGTACTGAGCCAGCGAATGGCGAGCAGCATATCATATACACGACGACCTTCTACATTGGTCTTACTTTGCCTCCAGGTTCGTATACTTTGTTATGCATCACATAGCACAGCTAACTCGGCCTGTAGATGCTACCAAGTCGCTCGACATCTCCTACCCAGTGAGCCAATTTAGGAGCTACATCACCGACTCCGACCTTTACGATGACAAAGTGATGTCGGTCAAGGTGGTCCATACGCGCAAGTGAGTATACCGCTTATCCATGTTTACAATTGCTAACTTGTCAGCACTGCGCTTCCCGATGATGTTTTCGTCGAAGGAGAGATCCGGCCAAAGAAGCCTAGCAAAGACAAGAAGAAGAAGGACGCGAAAAGTGCTAAGCGCCACTTCGCCGATACAGGCATTGACGTGCGTGACTCACGCCTCACTAAATCCTCTCGCCGCTCACCCGCGTCCCGAGAGTAATCATACGCCATTATGCTGACGATTGTGCTAATACAGGACAGCGAGCATTCGGCAGCAAAGCGTCGACAGGCCGAACTGGCTACCAATGGAGTCGCTACTCCAGCGGCAGCATAAGTTCGCTTTCAGCTAAGCTAGCACATGTTCGCTTTTTCTATACTCTCCATCATTCACTTGATATTCTTGGGGTTTCTGACATTCTTCTTCTCTTCAGTTCCGGCTGCTTCCCCGCGCGCCGACAAAGGTATGGCTCGTTAGCAACCTGCCTGCCTGATTACACAGGTCTTTATCGATCGAACTAGAGACGCCTCCGGACTTGCGATCCGACGCCGCATCAGGTGCAGGTGCGTATCAGTACATCCGAGGGCCTCTAACAAACAAAACCAGAAAAAAAAAGTAGGAAAAGACCGCCACAGAGCGCGTCACAAAAACACTACAAGAAGGTTTGATCACCCACTTTTTACCATAATGCATCACCCCCCAATTCTGCTGTTGGCGTTGGTTGGCGTTCAAAATGCATCACATGGCGTTTCACACGACGAGCGGGACAGGTGGTATTCGTCCGCGCGATTGGAGTCACAGAGAGCGAGGGGAGCGATCAATTTGCTTTACAAACACCGGGAAAGAGAGGAAACTCGTGGCTGCGAGCTGGGATTCTGTAACTAATACGCAAACTCTGTACAACCAAAAATCTACACCATTTGGGGCCTGAGTGCTCTGGCAGATCCATCGATGGCATCGTTGTGTATGAGAGATTGTGATGTGCTGAAGTTCTTCTATAGAATTTTGTTGGACATTAACAACACATGTCCAATCTCAATCCACTCCATGCCGTGGCCCATGTCGCAGGTACATAACATGTTAATAATGCATATTCCTTCGTGATCATAACAGTCATAACCACGCCAGTTCAGCATCGCACATCATCCCTCTACCACGCCGTCCGACGCCGCAGCAACCGCGCCAGTAGTACCGTCCAGTCCATTGATACCGTCCATCTCGCACACAACCATACCATCGTGGAGCCAGTACGGCATGTCGCGGATGTAAGGAGCCTCGGCTTTCTTAGCGCCCGTCAACGCTGAAGCGGCACTTGCCCAGTTGAAGTATTTGTGGCATCCAACGCAGAACTGTGGTAAATTAGCAAAGCATCGTGAAGTGGAAGATGGGGTCTTACCATGCTATCACAGCCACCATCTTTCTCGATAACCAACTGGCAATTCGGACACCTCTTTCCATCTTTACCCTGCATGAGCTTGAGCGTTTCTTTCTCGGCATCACTCATCTTCTCATCCACATGCTTCGCCGCATACTCCGCACACGTAACGTCCTTGTGCCACGGAACAAGACACTGGGCGCAAGACCGGAAAGCACAGTCGTTGCACGCAACTTGCGGGTATCCAGCCGCCGTCGCATCTGGCAAACCGATCGCAGTGCATGACGGTGAGAGACAGGTCATCGGCTTGGGACTCGCAGTTTCTTTCCACACTTCCAGCATTTCCATGTTGAACTTCTCGAGTGCTTCACCCGCAGGCATGTAGCGCAGGATGAAGTGGTGGTCCCAGGGCTCCGTACAACCGGGTTCTAGACAGCCGGCGCCGATTTGGCGTACACCGAGCGTGTCCATCTTTGCGGAGAGGAAGTTACCTATGCATGTTTTGCAGACGGGGTCGATTTTCCGTTTGCTGGGGTTCCGGGCTAGGTGGGCGATGCAGTTGAAGGGGACGTCTAGGTGTTGCTGCCAGCGGCCGCGCTTCGGTGGCACCCATTTGACGAACTCATCGGTGGGTTGCTCTTCGATGCAGATGCGGCATGTGAAGTGGGTGGGCGGTGGCTTGCGCGGCCTGGGGTTGGGGTTTGGTTTGCGCTTCTTCGCCCAGGGATCTGCACGTGGGCGACGCTTCCTCGTGGGCTTGGTGACCTTGGTGGCGTGGGCTTCTGAAGCTGCTTGTTTAGTCTGCGAGCGGAGGACTCGAGTGGTTGGGGTGGGTGAGGCTGCCCGTCGTGGCACTCGACGCATGGTGGAGTGAGGTGGTCAGTGAGGTGGTGGTACGGGTGTTGATTAGTGGTGTATCAGCGACCGAGTAAAATAGATTGGAGAGTGAAAAGCGTGGTATAGAAGGAGCCTCAACCGAATCGTGACTGACAAGGCTAGTTATATCAGGCTGAGGCTGCAGCTGACGTCGGTTGGCGGTATGGAACCGGAAGGCGCTGTGGATGCCTGGCTTCAATTGGCAGGCAGTGACTCACGGTAAACTTCTCAGCCGTTTAGTAGGAAGATTGTAGCCTGAGATCTGTAACTTGGCATCTAGGTACCGTGGACGCTTGAGCCAGACAGATGAGTATGTTGCTCAGCAGAGATCTAGATATCCCATTGGATAAGGCTAGCAGAAGTAGTAAGCAGTATTATATCAGGACCTATACAATATCACATGAGAGAGCGGCCTCCGTGTGAGACTTGGTGTCATCTATTGGCGCATTTGGCCAGTCGTCATTAGACCATGTTCGTTTGTCGCAAACGTCTCTGATGCCTGGTAGGCTGTCAACGCGCTACCAACGCGCTAGCGAGCATCCTGGTGGCTAGATTTTGTGTGCATCTTGCTGCATACACACCATTGAATGTTGATAAATGGGTAGTATTCGAGATGATGTAGACGTCCGAGTGATGTTTGCCACGACTCGGAGATCCAAGCTGTTCGCAGTCGCGACGGCTGCAGCGACCCCACTTTTAGGCTGCAGGGGTGCGCTGAGCACAGATCCCCCGAGCCCGAACTTTTTTTGCGACGCTTGCAAACGCAGAACGCTCAACTATCTCTGCAATTACCCCAGTACACGAGGTATCGCCACACGATAACCATGGCGCCCAAGGACGACGACTTCATTTTCACCATCTCTGACCACGAGGATGTATCCGACGACGGTGGTGCCGACGAGGCTGCAGCAACGGCCAAACTAGCTGGCGCTGGAAAGAAGAGGAAATACACTGAAGATCCTGATCTCCACGTTAAGCCGAAAGAAGTCGCGTCGAAGAAAGCGAAGAAGGACAAGAAGAAGGGAAAGAAAGGAGCCGAGCCCGCTCCAGAAATCGAAGATGACAACGCGATGCCAGAACCGACTGAAGATGTCGAACAGAATGACGACATTGCCAGCGACTTCGAGTTTGCGGTCGGCGACATAGATACTGGATTCGTGGAGGAGTTTGACGGCTGGGGCAACGACAATGGCACAGTAGCGCAGGAGTCGCAGAAGAAGGGCACCGCGGTCGATGTCGACGACATCATCGAGCGGAGGCGGAATAAGAAGAGCGCACAGGCAGTCATAGAAACTGAGTCGCCCGAGGCTTCTGTCAATGGCGACTTTGAAGGTTTCGGCGAGGACGACGAGCTCATGGCCGAAGACGGGTTCGGCATGGGCGCAGCAAGCGATTCAGAGGAAGACCAGGAAGACGAGGAGGCTTCCGGGGCTGAGGGTAGTGGAAGTGAAGAGGAGGGCGAGTCAGACGAAGAAGCAGAAGTACCGCATGTACCACATCCCATGGACCTTGAGGGCGCCGAAACAGACCACGAAGATCAGAGCGAGGAAGAGGACGCCGTCGAGGCGAAGAAGGCAGCCGCTTTCTTCGCGCCCGAAGACAGCGTGCAGATCAAGAAGAAGAAGGGGGCCAAAGGTGGCACTGGTTCCTTCCAAGCCATGTCGCTTTCACGACCCATTCTACGCGGTTTGGCATCTGTGGGCTTCACCGAGCCTACGCCTATCCAGAACAAAGCAGTGCCGATTGCGATGCAAGGCAAGGACGTCGTGGGAGGAGCCGAGACTGGTTCCGGTAAAACGGCCGCTTTCCTGATTCCTATCCTCGAACGTCTGCTCTACCGACCAAAGAAGGTTCCAACCACACGTGTCGCCATCTTCATGCCTACTCGTGAGTTGGCGGTACAATGTTTCAACGTCGCGACCAAGCTTGCCTCTTTCACCGATATCACTTTTGCACTGATGGCTGGTGGTTTCTCAACGCGCGACCAAGAGGCTGTGCTGAAGACACGACCAGATGTTGTGATTGCGACGCCTGGTCGTTTCATCGATCACATGCACAACACAGCTGCCTTCCAGGTTGAGCATCTCGAGATTCTTGTTCTCGATGAGGCCGATCGTATGCTCGAAGAGGGTTTCGAGACCCAACTGAACGAGATTCTGACGACTATCCCGAAATCACGACAGACTATGCTGTTCTCCGCTACCATGACGAGCTCAGTCGACAAGCTTATCCGTATCGGTATGGACAAGCCCGTACGCCTGATGGTTGATGCCAAGAAGCACACTGTAGCAGGTCTGACGCAAGAGTTCGTGCGATTGAGGCAGGGCAAGGAAGATAAGAGGCTTGCGTATTTGATGTACATCTGTGAAAAGATCTACACAGAGAAAGTCATCATCTTCTTCAGGCAAAAGAAGGAAGCGCATCGGGTGCGCGTTGTATTCGCTCTCTGTGGGCTCAAGGCTAGTGAGCTCCATGGTAACATGAGCCAAGAACAGGTAAGCAACTCAATCATATTTGACGTTTGATGCGGTACTAACAGTTACAGCGTATCCAATCCGTGGAGGCTTTCCGATCAGGCAAGTCGGCGTACTTGTTGGCTACCGACGTTGCCTCGCGTGGTCTTGATATCAAGAACGTCGCGGTAGTCATCAACTACGAAGCACCGCAAAGTCACGACATCTACATGCATCGTGTTGGTCGTACCGCTCGTGCAGGACGAAGTGGTCGTGCCTGTACGCTTGCCGCAGAACCTGACCGCAAGGTCGTCAAGCAGGCTGTCAAGGCCTCGCGCGACCAAGGCGCCAAGGTTGTCAGTCGACAAGTACCAGTGGAAGAAACCGACAGGTGGATGAAGAAGATCAAGGATCTTGAAGGCGAAATTGAGGAGGTCCTCGCCGAAGAGAAAGAAGAGCGTGCCATGAGCGTCACAGAACGTGACCTCAAGCGAGGTGAGAACCTGATTCAGCACGAAGATGAGATCAAGTCTCGGCCAAGGCGCACATGGTTCGAGTCCGAGAAGGACAAGTTGGCAGAGAAAGAGAAGGGTGCTGCTGCACTAAACGGGTCTTCACAATCTGCCGGAGCGGCTCTGAAGGCGAAGAAGGGGAAGAAGCTCAGTGGCAAAGACCGCAAGAAGCTCGAGATGAACGACGTCCGATCAGAAGGCAAGGTATGGAAGAAGGGCAAGGCGGATCGTGGTCTCAGTACTGGCAAAGCGAAGGAGAAGCAGGCTCACCAGAAGGCTAAGTCGAAGAAGATCGCCGCGAAGACCGGGTCGTTCAAGGGCTTCAAGGAGTAGGTGGTTTATTCAGGAGTGGCTACATAGCTTAATGATACCTCTGATCACGATTTATCGATTCATGGCCTCTTAAGATACATGAAGAGTGCGAGATACCAAAGTACATGAACAGTGTTGACAATACGTAGACATATTCGTACGTCGTTACGCAAGCAGACTCTCGCTGAAGACTTCCCCGCTGTTGTATTGCCCTCCTGCGTGAAACATGAGATACTACCGTCAGCAGCAAGACCAGGCAGATGGTGTGAAAACAATAACCATAAATTCACAATGTTCATTGCTGATGAGCGCACATGGTCCGTTTGGTCCGGTGACGGAACTGATGTGCGATTGACCTCATATGCCAAGCTCACCCCCTTTTCGGTCTAGGCGGGTAACCGGGAGCTGGCGGACGAACATGGCAGATTTATGGTACCTCAATTTCCAGGCACAACTACTTTTGCTTCCACCAGTTTCTTGACACGTACGCTCCTTCCAACACCTCTAACTACGCCTTCTTGTCCATCTCGGTCTTACTTTTTTGGCAGCCCTGTACTACCAAGCACCTGCATTCGCGACAGGGTTTCGTTATCAGCTCGGCTTATCGGCGGCTCATTCGACAACTTTCTGGTCTGGACCCGCACAGCTTCAACAGCTATTGCAAGCCCAACGAAGCGTTTGTTGGCACTCTGCACGCCCGTTCCGAACGATTCCGTCCGTTCACGCCCAGCGCTGGACTTGATCTCGCTGCACGTCATCCCATACGAGCACCTGCTGCCTAGCGCTCTGAGCATCAGCAGAGCGCGCATACGAGCCTCCACTCTCTGCAGTAAGCGCAGCGGGGTATACCTGTATACAAAGACACGCAGCTATAGCGAGTGTCTCCATTGAGGATAACTGAGAAGACGGATCCGACGCCATCTCGACCACCATGGCATCAGTACAAACACAAGCCAACGGCAACGGCGCCGCGGTACGGCCAGCACAGGCTGAGAAGGAGGGCGCGTACGAGAACATATTCCTCTTCATCCCAAACTTGATCGGTAGGCGCGCCCCTCTCTATTTAAGATACACGAGCTAACATCCCCACAGGCTACTCGCGCGTCTTCCTCGCCCTGATCTCGCTCTACTACATGCCCCTCCACCCACGCACATGCACCCTCCTCTACAGCATATCCTGCCTGCTCGATGCGCTCGACGGCTACGCCGCGCGGGCCTACGAGCAGAGCACCAAGTTTGGAGCTGTGCTCGACATGGTGACGGACAGGTGTACAACAACGTGTCTGCTCGTTTTCTTGGCGCAAGCGTTCCCGCGCTTCAGCATCGTCTTCCAGGGCCTCATCTCCCTCGACTTGGCTAGCCACTACATGCACATGTACGCGACGCTGAGCATGGGCGGTAGCGGCCAGAGCCACAAGAACGTGAATGAGAGCAGGAGTTGGTTGTTGAAGCAGTACTACTCCAATAACGTACGTTACTTCAACTGGGAATCTCGTGTGTAGCACAGTCGCGAAACATCCGCTAACAACCCACCCACAGAAAGTCCTCTTCACCCTCTGCGCCATGAACGAAATCTTCTTCATCGCCCTCTACCTCCTCTCCTTCAGCTCGCCCCTCCTCTCCCCAACCCTCTTCTCCGACCTCAACAACCCCTCGTCCATCCAGCCCGGCTCGCCCGCTGCTCCCAAACCCTCCATGTTCTTCGCTAGCCCCTTCTCCGCCGCGGCCATGGAGATGGCTCGTGCCAACAAGATGGACTCGACTGTTCCCTGGATCTGCATGTTGACGTCAGCTCCCTTTATGGCGGTCAAGCAGTGGATAAACGTTGTGCAGATGGTCAAGGCGAGCCAGTGGCTCGCGGAGGGTGATCGCGAGGCGAGGAGGAAGGCGGGTTTGCCGAGGAAGGGGGCGAAGAAGAGTCAGTAGACGATTCTCTGCTGTCAGTGAGGGAACACACGTAAGCGGGTCTAAAGTCCAGAGCTGGCAAAAGGACACACAGACTCGCCGGTAATGAGGAGTACCGCTCACCTGGTGGGTCATCTTTGGCGGGCATGCATGTGTGCAGATCAGATCTTCTGTATGCAGTGTTTCTCTTTCTTCATCTTTCCATCTTTTCTTGTTTTCACTTACTCATTTTGTAGTGATTTGCGACTTCACTTGTCTGCTTCATCAACTTTCTTCATTCGTTTTTTTATAGCTTCTAGCTTTTTATCTTGTACGAGTGTTCATCTCTTTTGCCTCTATAGATGGTCTCAGGCTTTGCGGCGCGGAGGAAAGAAAAAGATCAAAGTCTTGACAAAGGCCTTTGTACGCCAGTATAATAATATGTCGTTTGCTGTATATACATACAAACTGAGAGGTTGTGGCTGTGATACTCATGCTAAAGTCACGGTAAAAGGTGCTGTATGAAGCTAGAATTGCGTTTTCATTGCGCTATGAATAATACGTGTTTCCTCTAATCCCTACTATTCCCCATCTCGTTTTCCTTCGATACAACAGCAATGCGCAACTCATACAAGTACGTCCAACGGCTCCTCTCCAACCCATTCCAATTCATTCGTCCATCCAATCGTTTCGTCCTCAACAACACTAACATCAACGTCGTCTGGGCCCTTTGTCAACGCAAGTCTCGCTGCAGCCCCTTTGATAAGAAACCCTTTTTCTTCCGTCCATCCATAACGATGCTGCTAGCCGGGTGGACTGGGGGTTGAGGAATCCTATTTCCCCGAAACACGTCCCGCCCGGACCAGGTCCTGGAATGCTGACTCTAGTGCCCGCTTTACTTCGCGGTAGCTCACTATCAGCACGTTTTGCTCGTCGCGGCTGACGAGCGGTATCTTCTCGTCGGTCCCGGCGTCGAGCTTGTTCAAGCAGTCGAGAACGTGAGCGAGGTCAGTGACTGGGTGTCCGTTGGCGTCTACTTGGTGGAAGACGTAGTCGCGGAACAGTTTGAGGTAGTAGCGCTCTCCAGTTTCTGCCCATACCGATGATGGGTTTGCGCCGCTGTTGCCGGGCATATTTTGAGAAGCGTCTAGCTCTGGTCGCTCGTTGATCATATTGAGCTTGACCAGCAGACGGACCAGTCTCGATGATTCCAACTCTTTTCCGAGATTCACTGTAAGCGTGTCCTGAGCATGTAGCTCGCTGTCGAAAACCGATGCAAATTGGTCGGCAATACCTCCCAGGAAGGTGTCAATGTCTTTCTGCATCGGCGCCGGTGTTGTGGGAGACGATGGCGCTCCTGGTGCTGGTTGAGGGTTGAGCAGCCATTGCACGCACTCCTTGAGACGAGCTGTATAACTTCTAGTGATATAGTCCATCGACTTTTGCATCTGCAAGTGGGCTGTGGCGTTGTTGTTCGCGATGCAAAGTATCAGTCGTCCTAGCTGAACGAGGTCGTCTGCTTGCAGTTCGGGCACGGGACGCGCATTGTCAAACTGGACTATGTCCATAATACTGCATGCGTTGAGTCGTATCCGGTTCTTTGACGTCAACAGTATTTTCGAAGGTGTGATGAGGCGCGCTGCAAGACCCGAACCGTGTATGGCCTTTAGAGCCGATGCAATTTGAACAATGTAGCCCCATAACACTTGCTCCGGTACGTGCGATGATGCAGGTTGCCTCCCGTGGAAACGCTGCACCGGCTTGAAATGCTCATCAGCAAGTGACTTCGAATTTGGATGGTAGTCCGTGACTAAGATTAGAGAACTATCGCCAAAAGCTCGAGTAGTGAACGCTTCGTGGATTGTAACCACATTGCCGTTCAAAACGCGTTTCCATGGCTGGGCGGAGCGAATTGCAGTCTCGCTTGTAAGGCGGAAGTTTTCCAGACGGCGTAGCGCATACGTCTTGCCATCTTTGCTTGACACAGCTTTGTAGATCCAGCTGGCGTACCCAAATGGAGCCGTGTTCTTCTGGGGTGACATGTCTAAACAAAACAAGGAGTGAAACTGCTCAATGACCGGCAAAGTACTATTCGGCGCGACCTGACGTGCAATATCCGCCTTCTTTTGCAACTCTTCCCGAAGAGCGTCAGGTATGAAGAAATCATGTGCAGTACGCTGGTAAGCAAGCAGACCCGTCGGCTGAGGCCCTACCGGCCAGTACAGATGGTATGCTGGAGTTTGAAACGCGTTGGCGTTCTGGAAATACGTCGTCGAAGCATCTTGTGCATACGGGTTGATGGTAGCAGCTTGGTGGGTTGCACCTGCCAGGGTAGAGATGCTGGACGGTGTGCTGAAAGGATCGTAGCCCACATTAGGGTCCACCTAGGGCGTTGTGAGTCGAGAACTGGATGTAAGAACGTGCTCCAAGGTCACGAATTGAAGGCAGATATATCAAGTAAAGCCACGCACCATCTGCTGACCCTCAAAAGACTGCGGGACAAAATCTTGGAAGTCATGTGAATTCCAATCAATGGCGGGTTCTTTCGCGTGCATATGCGGGGTGGTGACGGCTGAGACGATCAGCATGCATATAGAAGTCATTTGCGAATGCCCAGGACTCACCGGAGCGTTGCGATTTGGGAGTGAAGACGGCAGCATTGGCCGCCTTGGGCGAGATGGCGGCACTGCGAGAAGACGGGGTCACAGATCCATTGGTGCTTGCCTGCAGAGGCGTGAAAGAGGGAGAGTCGACATTGAATCTCTTTTTGGCGTTCTCATTCTGGCCCAGCTTGAGGGTGTCGTGGATGTAGGGGCAGGCTAGACAGGGTCACCACAAGATTCGGCAGGTGCGGCCAGCAGCACTTACTGTTTTCGTACCGGCAATGTCCGTAGATGGTGACATTGCGGCAGAGGGTGTTCTTCGCTTCTGCATAGGCCAGTCAGACATGACATGTAGTATAAGGTGTGGCTGCGTCATACCGCGTCCCTTAGGGCGAGGAGAGACGACTCCCCGTCGCGAATCACCCGAAGGACCGCCAAAGGTTGTTGCCATGAATCGCGGCTGGCTCGTCGAGGCGGTGTTGGTAGCAATAGAGGGGTGCTGGCGCGTCTTGGACGCAGTCGGGGGTGAGCGAGCAGCGCTCTGCGCGGGCTCTACGGGCTGCGAGGTGGGGGGTTTGCGGTCGGAGCCGGTATCATCTGACGAGCCGCCTCCCCTACTCCATCGGCCCGTGGACTTGTTCGAGTGTTTCCGCCTGGTGGTGCGCGCCTGTTTCTGGGGCGTGGTAGGGGCGTTGCGCCCGGGGGGATTGGGAAGCGAGTCCCGTGACGACGACGACGTCAACTCGGAGAAGGATTCGGTAGTCGAGGAGCCAGAGCTGGCAATGGCAGTCGCATGTGGGTGGCCCCTGGCTACGGAAAAGAAGGCAGGGCGCGGGGGCGTCGTGGAAGCGTGCGGCGCGCCTTTGTTCGGCGGCGATGCAGGCTGAATGGTGGGCAACCTGTGGCCGGCGTGGTGAGAAGTTCCTGCGAGCACATTAGAGAGCGAGCCCATCAGCGGCGACACGTCGTGGGCAGAGAGAGACGGCGGCTGGAGGTGCCCAGGGCCGCCGTCAGACATGGCGGGCGGGATGTTTCGCGATAGCCGACGAGAGTGGCATGCTTGGGGCGGGACAATTGGATGGGTACCTTTCGGAATTGCGGGCTATGAGCCACCCCCAGCGAGTCCAGCGTCCTGTAGGAGCAGCAGCCGCGTCTCCATTAGCAGGCACAGTCCAAATGGCGAGGCAGACTAGACGAGCAGGCGCGCTGGGTGAGTGAGGTGTGATAGCTGCGGGCTACACCTATCAGCGAACACCCGCCTTCCCTGCTGTTTGGCGTGTTTGCAGCTGGTGGCTTAGTCATCCGCTCAGTCATCCAACTTTCCCCTCGGCATGCTTCACACATCACCACCTAGATACGACATCACCTGAGGTCAACATCAAACACTGAACACGAGTCTGGCTTGCATTGGAATTTGTCTTTCCACGAATATTGCAGGTCACTATACCTTCATGTCCCTCGCCTTTCTCTGATCTCGTCTGTCGCTCACACCTTTGACTCCGCCTCCCTCATGACTTCCATCTTCGCCGCTTACGATGTTTTCTTCTACCGTGACCGGCGCCGATGAAGAGTGTGTCGGAATATGCGAATCATCCGAGCACCCATGGCGTTCACATTGGTCTGCACGCTGCGGTCGTGAATGGCCTGGCGAGGGCACTGTCTGGATGCCTCTGTTTGTGCTTGGGGTCCAGGGATTAGCGGTTGCAGCTCGCTGAAGATGGCCTCATGGATTTCTCCTCGCTGACTCATCTGCTCCGGGTGAAGATCTGGCTCTCTGTTCTGGGGGGGTCGCACAAGTTCGTCCATGTCCGGTGAACGAGGCACTTGTGTGAACGTACTGCTACCCCCATTGACGACGGGCCGGGTCTGTTGTTGTGCAGCGACAGGTTCAGCACTCATGGTACGGCTTGCTCCTCCCACGGCTCTGGGACTGTTGAATCTTGACGGTTCACCCTGCTCTTGCCGCCACTGGAGATACTCCGGGTCAAGCAGAGCTTCTGCATTGGCTCCACGCGGCATCTCATCGAACCAACTAACTCTCATACTCTGGCTCTGAGCGGCCGAGGACCTGAACGGCGACATACCGGGTTGCCATCTACTACCTTCGCCCGGACGCGACGAAGACACTTCTCGCTGTCGTGCTGGGCGTTCTACCATGAACGCCTGTGGTGTAGGTACGACAGTCGATGATCCACCCAACTGGCTTTCGCTGGCCATGTAGTGACGGAAAATGCCTGCGTTCACAAACCAATTGTGTCTGTAGTCTGCAAGCATAAACCTTACTGCTCGTTCCGAAATACCCTCAAGCGCTTGCCTGGTGTCCCTCTCAGTTGCGATCGAGAGAAGTGAGAACAACCTTGTCTCTTGCAGGAGCTCCCGATCAAAGCTGCCAATAACAGCACCCCTTAGCCATTCGCTGCGCATAGCCCCGGTCTCGTCGGGAGTGAAGTGCCAGTTGTCAGGCATGAGTTTGTTCAAGAGGGCGCCATATTCGATAAGCAACCTTGTCTGGTCTAGACCTGGCTCGGGACGGTTGTCTGAAGCCGGTTGGGGACCAAGATGGAGACGAAGCTGCTCCAATCGCTCCAGGTCGCGCACGAACGCAGAGCGATTCCTCCAGCGGTCCTCGAGAGCGATGCCGGAAATTCGGTCTGTTTCCAAGATTTTCAGTCTGCGATAACGCTCCTCTATAGGTGTGTATTCGCCTGTTGCCGGGTCGGGCATGATACATGAAGGCACCGGTTTCAACTCGTGAACGGCTTCTAACGCACGTCGGAATCGAGGGTCGCTTGGCGATGCATCAGGAACATCAAGGTTATGGCGCCTAAGCTCGCTCAGGAGTAGGTTGTTGTGGTTGCGAAAAGCTACCACCGTGTCTCCCAGCATGGACACGGTGTTACTTAGTTCGTCTAAGCTCGTGAATAGGCCCGCCAGATCTCCTTGTTCATCGACACCAATTGGGGGTGGCTGTGTCGCCACGATTAGCGAATGCGCCTGGATTGCTTTTATAAACCATGCTTACAGTTAGAGGGTGGCGACTCGGAAAGAGCGGCAGGCGACAGTTCGGACAGCTGCTATGCTGTGTGTTCCATGAGTTGAGCCAGGCCAGCAAGCAATGCTTGTGGAAAGTGTGGCCGCAACGACGAATCTCGTCAACCTCCTGGCCCGACTGTAGCTCATCAAGACAGATTGCACACAGCGTCGGTATATCATCGCTGCTTGTCGTCGCGCGCAAGCCGATGCGGACGAAGTCCTCTTGATTCGCTGCCATTGCGACTTCCGGCGGTGTTCGAAAGTCAGTCAAGAGCTGTCGCGAAAATGAAACTGGAGGCAAGAGTATTGTTGGGGAGCTCGGACTTGCTGCCTAATTTTCCACTTCTTCGATTCACTTTCACGTTATTCGTACGCGCGTTTGCACCTTGTGGTCACTCGGCTGTCTAAACAACCGCCCCGCAAGCACTTATCAATATTGCTACTGGACGCTCGACAAACGATCATCCCAGGGAAATTCTCTTCTACAGCTATCAACCATTACGAGTACTCGCTATCTGCAACCTCGCTATCATTCAACATGTCCTTTTGTCCAGCTCCAACGGACCAACAAAAGCGGGAGACACCACAAAACAGCGGCGAGAAAGTCACACGTGCTATACGGAAGATCGAGCCCTGCATCGGCGTTTGGTACAATGATGGTTCAAATGCACCTGGCATGTTTCATCTCCTCCACTACGGCCATGTTGTCGCTATTGATTCGCAGGATACAAGATGCGCTAGAAACTGCCGATACCCCATAAACCCAATCAACCCACGATTCTCAGATACTGTTGTAAAGTCTACTTCCCACCCGTACGTCATCGACACAACTTCTAAGTTCCTTCAATTGCTAAATCATCCTCTTCTAGTCTAAATTTCCCCGGTCCCCTACCCTCTATCCACACGGCGGCGCGGCCGGATTACATCTATTGCGAGGTCTGCCACGGCCTTCCAGTAGATCACTACCACTCTCAAAAGCCAGCAACAGAATTTCCTCAACTTTCACCTCGACGCTCTCTCGCCCTTACACGAGGAGAAATAGTAGCGGCCCTTCAGATCCCGGACGACCAAGTGGAGACCTTATTGGCGGCACCGTTTCCCAAACCCGGTCTCCAAGAGCACAGCCTACAGTGTGGCCACAAGGTCTGGTGTGTTGCGCCACAACCCTGCTGTCAGAACTGTCTCTTTGGGAAACCCTGCGTGGGGGATCCCATATCAATTCATCTTCAGAAGGACTTTGGCGTCATCTTCTGTCAGGAGTGTGTCTTGAGAGCTGAACGGCTTTATACGAGATACGAGGCGAAGGAGAAGGAGTTGAAGTCAAGACGCGAAGGTTACCCTGGGCCGGGGGCTGAATTTGGTTTCTAGGTTTGTTGTTGGTTCCATTCTTCGTTCATGTTTTAGACCTTTGCACATGATAGACTTTGTTGGAACTCTCCATTCTTATGGACTGGTGCAGGCCAATCTCTCGTCTTCTCAATACCGTTTGTGATGAAAGCGCACGACCGATCATCTTGATGACGTTCCCGGTGGAGCTTAGTATCTCACTCTCACTTCGAGAGCGCGCGAGCTCCTACGCCAATTCTGTATTCACTATATCAGAGGAGTTGCGCTGCTTTAATGTTCTCAATACGGTCAGATGCCTGCTCGTTCTATTGTTCTACAGTCAAGGTAGCCTAGCGTACCTGGGCGCATCGAGCAATAACCGCTCACCTTCACTACAATTTGGCAGAATAGGCTACAAGGGTCCTCTTAGGTTCTCTCTTCTACAACTAGGCGTCTGTAACACCAACGCAACTACTCCCTCGTTCTCAACCGCAGACCGATCACTTACTTAGCTCGTCGCAGAATTGCATCAGTCGAAAAATCTTCGTCGGCAGCTCAATGGGTAAACAGAAGACAGTCACGACGGGAAAGCCGCCGGGACGTCCTCGCGGTGGCTCCAAAGGTGGTAGCCGTGGTGGCGGCCGACCGAAAGGCAGAGCCTTGAAGTCAGCGACACCGGCGCCAGAAGCTGAATCCGATAGACCGGGACCCAAGCTACTGTTGAAGCCGTCGGTGGGAAGATCGGATAGCCCAGCGCAGCAGCGCCATGCGACACCGACATATGGCGCGAGCGAAGATCAAGACGACGACCTTCCTCAGCAATCCGTAGAGGCAGCGCCGGTCACGACTCGCACTGGACGAGCGATCCAAAAGCCAAACCAGTACGACGCCGCTCAGGGTAGCGAGATCGATGCCTTCATTGACCAGGCTGAGGAAGATGCTAGAGACGATGGCAGAGGATCCATCGAGACTGATCCATGTGAGTGCTTATCTCTCTTGTGTTATGAGCCCAGATTGCTGACCTTTGTTCAGCATACACCACACACAAGGCACAGGAGCAGATGAAGCAGCTACCAAAGACAGCAAAGCCAAGAGGTCGTCCACCCAAGAGCTACAAGCCGTCTGGCGCCGCCGCTAGCAAAGCAGACGAACAAGACAGGGCGGGTGCATCGTCTGCAGAACCTCCCCCATTCATAGCAGACCGACATGTGTACTCCATTCTGAGTAACCTCAAGAGCAACGCCAAGATCCACCTCGACCTTCCCGGCCTCACCGATGCCGCCAACCCATATCAGGCCCTACCCTACAGCGCCAATACCCTTACCCAAATTTACATTGTCTGCTACCAAGAGAAGCTCTGGGATCTCTGCGACATGGTTGCCGACACATGGATCCGCATATTCCACGACAAGCGCAAAAAGGCAGAAGAAGACAAGGACAAGGACGGAGAAAAGGAAGAGAAACAGGAGGAAATCTGGCTCCCGAACCGAGCGCTCAATCGGCGCAAGCGAGTCGCACAACAGGCGTGGCGGAAAGGCAAGAACATCCCAGCGGAGTTTGATCAGTTTCCTAAAGACTACGACTTGGAGGTCACGGATCCTGAACTTGACAAAGATGTTACGTCAGTCCATACTGACCTCCTCAACTTGCTTTACACGTATACATCACCTAGGTGTGGAGCGAGACTCCTCTGGGCCGACGCACTTGCCCTGAGCGGCGATAAGACCGAGCGCATCATCGGCAAAGTCACACGTAAGGGCTTTCATCTACACCCCGAACTCCTCTTCGACATCATGCAAACAAGCCTACGCATGATCCGCAGGAACCTCACACTGAAGATCGAGGAGAGCACCGAAGGCGCATGGTGCAAGCGCTACCACGAGCACGGCAAGAACGGCAACGTTTGCTACCGACAGCGCGCATCGAGGGTTGATGAGGGCCTAGAGATGGCAATAGAGCAGTCTCGGAACAGGGAAGAGGTTGAAGGGGAGGGTGACGCTGATGATGTGGATTTGATCGAGGAGTTGGAGTTGGCGCTGTGGGCGCAGGAGCACGAAGGCACTCCCAGGGCTGAGAAGAGAGGGCGCGAGGATGGTGGCGAGGTTAGTCCGAGTAAGCGGGCTAGGTTTGTGGGGGAGGATGAGGATGCTGAGGGGGACTCTGAGGAAGATTGAGCGAGCTCGGCATAGAGGGTCCGCGGTTGCCTTTTCCGGGAATCCGGGCACGATGTCGACAGGATGGCACGACATCGGTATGCCAGCAATTCTGCAGATAACTCGATACCAAGGCAGTGCAGGTAGAGAAAAAACAATTACACTTACTTACGGTATGAGCTGAAGGCGTGATGTGCTGTTCACTGCGCACTGTTGCGCAGCCGTCGTCTTATCGCACCTGCCTTAGATTGTCCTTCACTCCATCGCGTCTACTCCCTGGTCGCCACTTCCATCGGGGCCACGGCACAATACCAACACGTGCTTCATCGCCTAACTGCCGCTTACAAACATCTCGCCATCTCATTTGCCGCCAACACACCGACATTCTCCCATCACCCCAGATCTAACGTTCAGTCACACTCTCCCCACAACTAGTTCCGGATAACCGTACAGGACCCTTCAGGCGTCCAGTGAGAGTGACATGTGAACCTCGTACCCCGGGTCCCATTTCTCCGCACGGCATGAATCAGTTGTTGTGATTACAAGACGTATAAATGGGTCTTATCCCCAACATTGGCGCCTTGGTCCGTCTTGGTTGATACCCACAATGAGCTCGTAAGTGCGTGCTTTCCACCCCATATGCTTTCCAAGGCGGCTAATCAGTTCAGAGGCGTTTGTCAGCGTCCGTATCCACCCGATTATTCAACACCTCCGCCCGCGGACATACGCACACGATGTCTGGATAGATGTGTTGAACGAAAGCCAATGTCTGTTGAGGGCGACCTAGCCGGCAACGGGGATTGAACACAACACCACCTCAGTAGATGTCTCATGCACGGCAATCACCGACACTTGGATCCTTGTGGCTTCGACGGTAGCCGTTTGTATACACGATGCATAAGAGGAAGGATTAGACCCACTGGCATCGCCGACCAGCCGATCAATCTCGCCCGCTGTGGACCAGAAGGATGCCCGCATGATTCTCAAATTTATCGCAGCGCTTAAGAGGAGAGGACATGACTTCGATGATGCCTACGAGAAAGACGATGTAGCAAGAATGTTGCTCTGTTGACGTCTAGGACAAGCACTTGGGCGTCCTTTGGCACAACGGCTTGCGCTGTTCACAAGCACTTGGTGAAGGCATGGCAATCTTGGTCTTCGCTAACCATCTCACGCGCACCTCGTGTGTGTGGAGACCCCAAGTCAAAGCGCCTGCGTTCGCACCGATAACCCTCGGAGCTCCGACCGGGGGTGGTGGACGTATCACACCTCTAGACCTGTCTGTTTCTTCGCATCGCATGACACGATGCACTGCGAATGCAAAGCTCTGTGGAGACAAGAAGAACCCCCGCGGTCTGGGCTTTCGTCAAGACAACAAAGCGCTTGGAGATGTTGTGCTTGCCGTTGTGGGTTCAACGATCCAGCTGCCACTACGGCAGAATACAACCTTCCTGCTGGACTTTGGGGTACAGAGCCAAGTACAGAGCCAAGAGTCGGATCATTGTCCTACGACCCATCAGAGGCTCCGACAACCAGGACTCGTATCAGCGCCAGAGCGACCGAAGAAGCGACACATTCTCACACCTGCGCACCGTTAGCTCTACCAGAATATCCTGCAGGCGCCGTATCTATGTCCGATAGTGTAGTCCACACGGCATATGCATTGGAGGGACGGGATACCATTTGGGGTAGTCACAACGCGGGCGCTACTGGAAAAGGCTGAAGGAGTTGGAGCCGCATCGCTTATGTCGACACACCGCCGCGAGACGAGGTCTCGTCCAGGAGCTTGACCTCAGAAGCCGACACCCTGCTCCGACGCTCCTCTCGGTCATAATTCTGCCGGCGAACGGTCTCGTCGCGAGGCAGCGTCAGAATAGCGTAGTAATTTATCCCGCGTGCGAGATTTTCCCGGGATGGTACCAGCCAATAGCGCGGCATGCATTTACGGCACCTCCCCGGCCGCTACGAGGAGCTTGACAAGCTTCTCTTTCTCGACTGACAGCTAACGTGGGAGACCAAGAGAAATCCGGGACACGAGAGCGTTTGGGGGATAATGCGGGGTTCCCATCGTGTGGTGGCCAGGTTCTTGACTAGTCCTTAGCTCGGCCCCAAGCTCCACAAGACGCACGAACAAGGAAGCTTTCTCCACCTA
This sequence comes from Alternaria novae-zelandiae, assembly GCF_023758075.1. Classification (NCBI taxonomy): domain Eukaryota; kingdom Fungi; phylum Ascomycota; class Dothideomycetes; order Pleosporales; family Pleosporaceae; genus Alternaria; species Alternaria novae-zelandiae. The sequence goes on along the minus strand of NW_026056970.1, from coordinate 1,158,842 downwards.
AGCCTGCCAACCTTTCCGCCTCCTTACTGGGCATGTAACCTACGTGCAGATGGCGCTGCCGTGAGAGACACGAGAGGCGACCGGCGTGGCCGCTTGATCGGTAATTGATCAGACGATCAGCGGTCCGCTTACTGCGCAAGGGTTAGTTTCAACGCCTGCAATGGCCGACGAGACGGGTCGACCTATTGAACGTTGGGAAAACCACAGTTGGGAAGGTCATCCGGCATTCCTGGCTCGGAAGACCGACGCCGACCGCTACTGGCGATGGACAAACGTGGAGTAGAGGCTTCCGGGGTTGACTCTGGGGTCTCATGGATGGTGTGATTTAACAGGCCTTGCATCTAGGATCTCCGCATCTCGTACCCCACCATCAGTTCAAGTATAAGAGGCACATGCGCCTTTGTACGATTGAGTCGTCACTGCCTTTCCTCCCTGTCCGACAGACGTAGGTTCCGCAGCTCAATCACGACCTTACTTCGATCTACCTATACCAATATCGCCCATCATGGTCGTTTGGAACCCATGGAAGGAGAACTTGAAGCACACTCCCAAGGAGAGCCTTAACTGGCGTCTCTGGTATGGTGTCTTCGGTAGGTCATGTCACCTCCAATGAGACTACACCCAACTAACTCGTCCTAGTCTTCGGTCTCATGGGCGCTGCTCGTGGTATCGACGAAGGCCTCATCGGTACTACAGCCGAACTCGACCCCTTCAAACGCAAGTTCGGACTCGAAGAAGACGGCAGCAAGAGCGAGCACGAGATCGCGGAGCTCCTATCGAACATCACATCCATGGTGCAGATGGGTTCCATCTTGGGTTCCCTGATTGCCTTCTTCATCACCGACAAGATTGGTCGTCTCTGGGCTACTCGCCAACTTTGCATTGTCTGGGTTATCGGCATCGTCATCTTCCTCACCAGCTCTATCACTGGTTCCGTTGGACAAATCTACGCCGGCCGCTTCATTGCTGGTATCGGCATCGGACAGACCACCGTCGTTGCTCCCACCTACCTAGCTGAGACTGCGCCCAGGGCCATCCGTGGTCTCTGTGTCTGCGCTTTCGCTGGGTCAGTCTACATCGGCATCATGCTTGCCTACTTCGCATCATGGGGTTCATCCATCCACATCTCGTCTGCCACTGATGCTCAATGGCTCGTGCCCAACAGCATGCACATCATGTTCGCCGGTCTCATCTTCACCCTCTCTTGGTTCGCCAAGGAGAGTTCTCGTTGGTTGATCAAGGTCGGCCGCCACGAGGAGGCCCTCGACAACCTCGCGCAACTCCGTAACCTCCCCGCCGATCACCCTTACGTCACCTCGGAGATTATGGACATCAACGACCAGCTCAACCGCGAGCGCGAAGCTACTATGGGTACATCTTGGCTCGGACCCATCCGTGAGCTCTTCTCCAGCAAGGCCAACCTCTACCGCCTTCAGCTTTCTGTCCTGTCGCAGTTGCTATCGCAATGGTCGGGAGCCAATTCCATCACAATCTACGCTCCCAAGTACTTTGAGATGATGGGCACCAGCGGTCAACAAGAGAAGCTCTTCGCTACAGCCATCTTCGGTGTTGTCAAGTTTGTCAGTTCCATGATCTGCGCCTTCTTCCTGATCGACTTCCTCGGCCGCAAGCGCTCTCTCGCCACCGGTATCACACTCCAACTCCTATCCATGCTCTACATGGCCATCTTCCTACTCATCGACACCGGTGTCGCCGACGGCGTACCCCAGAGCTCCAGCCAAAAGCACGCTGCCATGGGCGCCATCGTCATGATCTACTTCTCCGGTTTCGGTTGGGCGCTCGGATGGAACTCGATCCAGTACCTCATCAACTCCGAGATCTACCCTCTCCGTCTCCGTGCTCTCGGTGGTTCCATCGCCATGACATTCCACTTTGTCAACCAGTACGGTAACTCTAAGGCTGTACCTCTCATGTTCATTTCCATGACCCACGGAGGCACTATGCTATTCTTCTCCTGCGTCACCGCCGTCGGTCTCGTCTGGGTGTACTTCTTCCTGCCCGAGACTTCTGGAAAGTCGCTCGAGTCTCTCGACGAGATGTTCAACCTTCCTTGGCACCTTATTGGTCGCAAGGGTGCCGAGCTTACAAAGGGTTCTGGTGGCATGGCTGAGATCATGGATGAGTCGGGTGAGAAGGCTGTTGAGTACCAGATGGAGAATGCTGGTGGCGCTGAGCAGCAGACTCACCGCGTGGAACAGAAGGTCTGAGCCACTGCGGCAGTCGTACGAATACCCTGTATATAGCATCGCACACATCAATAGTGTTGATGGATGTATATGAATGAAGTCATGAACACAAAGCTTTTCTCTCATGCATGTGCACGTCTGATAATCTTTCGATACACTAACAGGTTACAACTGCCACGATTACAATCGCATTGCTTCCACCCCATCTCCATGAAGTATGCAAACTTTTACAGTTGAATTGATACCTGTGTTTCCTAAGACAAATGCTAACTTCGACTGAAACATGATCAACCTCTTGGAATAGCTAAGCCAATACCCACAGTAGGGAGCGACAAGCCAACTCAAAACCCGGCGCCAGGCGAGTCAAAGCCTAAAGCTCAACCCATGTGAACGACTAGCTTTTAGTACCCTAGAGCGATGATAGTAATATGAAAACGCCGTCCCCAACGCCTCGCTCGTTCAAACCATGATAACCTACCCCATAACAATGACAATGAAAAATACCCGTGCAAAACTTTTGGGAAAGAAAAGGAAAGGAAAGGAGCAGCCAAACTACTCACGCCCACATCCTGAGCATCTAAGCCACCAACACACCGTCGCACCTAAACCCCACCAGCCATCGAAGCCCGCTCCTCACGCCTCCCCCTTCTCCTACCCTCCCCCTCATCCGTCTCCTCCGCAAGCCACAGCGCAACCTCCAGTTTCGTTTCCGTCACCTGCTCCCCCGCCGCCTTCCTAAACACCTTCATCACCTCCCCCACAACCGTCACGTCATCTTCCATGAAAGTAATCTGATGCAGGAACGCGTAGAGGGAGGTGCTACCTAGCTTGATCTTCCGCTGCATCTTAGCGGTATCCAGACCAGTAGTAGTAGTTGGGGGGTGATTAGCTAAGGAAGCGAAGGCCTCGCAGATATCGCCTTTGGTCGTTGTGCCGTCCCAGAGTTCGAAGTCGAGGGTGGTGATGAAGGTTTCTAGGGATGTGGCGCCGAGGAGGGTTGTGCGTGCTTTTGAGGCTGCGCGAAGGATGGATGGGGTGGAGTGGGTGGAGGAGTGGCTAGAGGCTCTGAATGATTCTATGGTGTCGGACTCCGAGGATGAGTCGGGGATGATTACCGTTTGCTCGACGGTGATGGGTTCGGTGTCAGGGATTTTGGAAAGAACAGTTTGCCAGAATCCCTGGATGGGAGTCGCAATGACGATGGACGACTCGTCGCGCGTTGCATCGTCTGTACCCAGCTCCTCAACAGCAGAGATAGGCTCCTCAGTAATGGGAGGCACCATGTTGGTGAACATTGCATCAACGGCATCAGGGTCAGCGGTCCAAGTCTCAATATACTTGTGGGCCTTCTCGAATTTCTTCTTCCTATCCTGTTGTATGGACACCGAAACGTCGAGTGGCGCTACATGCATAGCCACGAGATTGTTGTGAAAGTCGCGAGTCTTTCTTGTCTCACCCGAACCGTTGGGCTTGCAGAGAAGAGAGGCGATAAAGTCAGGCTCTTTTTTCTCCGTAGCGATGGACTTCTTCTTATCAACTTTAGTAGCCTTCTGCTTGGCCTGTGAGATCTTTTGCTGCTTGGGCGCAATGACTGGCAGCGAGAGAGGAGTGACATGAAGCGCAACCAGCTTCTCATGAAAGTCGCGCGCCTCCTTGGTCTCGCCTGGGCCGTTAGGCTTGGAAAGAAGAGAAGCGACAAAGTCCTGCTCTTTTTTCTCAACAGTGACAGTCTTCTTCTGATCAGCTTTAGTAGCTTTTGACTTGGCTGTTGGAGTCTTCTGCTGCTTGTGAAAAGTGACTGGCAGCGAAGGTGGAGCGACATGAAGCGCGACGAGCTTCTCGTGAAGGTTGCGAGATTCTGTGGTCACACCAGAGCCATTGGGCCGGGCAAGCAGTATAGCAACGTGATCAGACTCATCCGGGATTACACTGGGCTCTGTATCCTCAAAGGTAATTCGGGCATAGTCGGTTCCTTGGAGCTTTTGAACCACGGGGGACTTCGTCGTGGCCACCTTCTGAGACGTCTCAGATGTCTTAGCGGCCTTCTTCTCCGCTTTGCTAAGCTTCGGCTGCTTGGCTTCAGCGACCGGCAGTACGATGGGAGCGACGTGCATAGCGACCGACTTAGCCTCTTCGTCGCGGGATAGGCGCGAAGGGTAAAGAGTCGAGTTTGGCATCGACAGGATCGCCAAAGGGCTGCAAGTAGACTCCTCAAAAACAGCTGTCTGGATCGGCTCGGTTGACGTGTCAATTGCCTCAGCAAAAGTTCCAGACATTGAAGCCTTCTCATCCGGGTCATCTATCGGAGCAGTGACATAGATGTGGGGCATTGCAGTGATACCGGCAGCTTCGGTGGAATCGTCATCGTCTTCAGGGACAGTGACCTGCTCAGGAGAGGTAAGCTCTTGGACTAGCTGAGGAGCGTCTTCGTCTGACCCAGTATCGGGTTCCGTGGCCCTATCTGACTCAACGTCGGTGTCAGACTGGGCAGTCGCGGGCGCATCAACGGACCGGAAGGTAGGTTCAGTTTCGTTGTCTGCCATGCGCTGCTCAGTACCATCGTCGTGATTGTGGGCGGCACAAGACTCATGCGCAGAATGGTTGGTATGAACGATGCGCTCAACCACACCATCGACGACGCGCTGCTCGACGATATCGCTGTAGCTGTAGCTTGGGCGAACAACCCGCAGAGGGGCAAGACGTTTCTCTTCAGCACTAGCTTTCGTTTTCTCCATACTCGCTTCGATCTCGTGAGTCCGGTTGGCAGGAGGGGGAAGCGGTTTTCGGTTCTTCTTCGCCGGTCGTCGTGAAGGTCGGTTAGCTTGGGCCTTGAGGATCGCGTTCTTGCCCTTAGACATCAACTCTTGCGCCGCCTTTTGCTTAGCAGCTTCGAGCTTTCTCTTCTGGATAGCAACATTTTCGATGCGCTTGGCTTCTTTTTCGGTAGCTATCTTCTTGAGAGCTTCCTGTTTAGCGACATCGACAGAGATGTTGGTCTTAGTGCTGTCGGCGGGGGCGGCACCAGATACATCAGTGTTGGCGTTGGTAGCAGACATCTTGTTAACTGCGTACGTGACTGATTGAAAGCTTGTGGGTCTGTGCTATTGCGGCCAAATATGGTTGAGGTTGGACAGCTTTTGAACAAAGGTATCCGAAACAAGTGAGTTGGTAGTTCAAAAATGTGGGTTGAGTGTGAAACAAACCAGTCGAAGTGTAGGGCTGAGAACGAAGTGTTGCTCAGATCCTTGTACGAAAGTTGAGGAGAGAGCTGTTATAGTGAGAGTTACTCACCAAAAGGGGGTGTTTATATGGAACAGGCGTGTAAAACTCCACTAAACGCTCAGACCAGGCGTGAATGGAGCTCGTGCTTGAGGTAGTGACAGAAAGCTAGATCGTGACCCGACTATGCGTTAATGAAACAACAGGTGATGGGCATTAGCTTTCACTGACAAGGTGACGACCACCTGCAAGACGGTGGACTCATCCGCACTCGCCAGGTACTTTTGGACAAGGGGGTGTCTCAAATCACATCTTGTCTCTCTGCGCTCGTAGCTATGTAGAGACTATCCAACTCTGAGTTAGCCTTCCATGATTGAGTCTCACAGAAGCCGCATCACCTTGGACAACGATGGTGTTCCGATAGAGTTTCTTAGGTCGATGCGCCAACGGGGCGATGACATGAGGAGTCAATCGCGTCAAGAAGCTGACCAGATGCGGTCGCATTCGTCCGCACGGCGGAACATAAAAGTGACATGCTGCGTCACGTCGCGTGTGCCGCAGAAGCACTCCTAGCTCTGATAACATCTTGAGACAGCACTGTTAACGTTCAAAAAAATATGAGGCGGCCGTCGCTTTGCAATTACCAGCATGGTGGTGGGGAGTTGTGGTGGTTGAGGTTTGGAAGTGGCAGGCGAGCATCGACTCCCATCTTGATTGCCCCTAGGCTCGACCCTATGATGCATGCCGTAAGCAAAAGCAAAAAAACATCTCTCCAGCGGGGAATTGAACCCCGGTCTCCCGCGAGTTGCCTGATAGGTGACAAGCGGAAATACTGACCACTATACTACTGAAGATTGATCAACCAGATGGTTGAGTAGGCGGATCGATGGTGAAGGGAGCAGCAATCCAAATAATATTGTCGTTTAACAATCTTTGCCTCCAGCGCTGCGCTGTATCCAGTCCATGCAGAAGGAACCGATTGAAAAAGAAGACGTGGTTCCCGCTTGCAGGTGGGGCATGAACCGGACCGGTGGCACCTGCATTCCCAGCCCCAAATTCCCGGCACTCACAAACCGTGATAAAACATCCACAAACATCACAACAGCGACAAGACCGATACCCGCTGCCTGCTCCAGTCATCACGTCTTCTCCTAATTAAGTGTTCCTCGGCCTATCCGATATCAACGCAAGTGTCCTGCCCCTGAACCCGAAGCGCCAACGGGCCTCTTGGTGGAGACCCCGAAAGAAATGATCCCGAATCTTCAGGCAGTGAGATCGCGGAAGGACCTATAGCTGATGAGTGTGTACTGTAAGGTAAGATGCGGTGTGGTTTTACCGATGACACGCATGCCCATGTGAGGCACTGGAAGCTGCCCCTGCAGCTCGAACCAGGTGCGCGGATCAGCATCGCGAATGATACCGCATCTTGCCACATACGCATGCCTGTATTGTGTAGAACGGGGATCGAGAGAACACTCTATCATTGTATGAATTCGAGTTGAGTCACGAAAGGTGCAGTGTGTTATCATCGCAAGATACATATGCAGATCTATCAAATCTGCCTAGGTGGGGAGGGGAGCGCGCACAAGATATTTGCCAGAAAAGGCAGTGTTGACGCCCATTCGCGCATGTCCGTCACCATGATCCGGGTATCGTGGAGGCTGGACCGTCGGCTCATGCCGTATCCTATCGGCGTGGAACAGTATTCTCGTGGCGTGTGATGTTGTACTATGCCACGATGTAGCGCTGGGTTACTACGTGCACGAGGCTATGCAATGGGCTGTAGGCCTAAACTTGCTATACGCGACGCGTGTGAATCTCTCAAATCTGCGAGAGAGCGTCCTGTAAGGTAACAGAGTCCAGACGTGATGCGCTTCTGCTCAAGATCAATAGTCTGACGCTGTGCCGTTCGGCTTGTTCTATTGTAGGCGGAACCGCGTAGACACCAACCCAGGCAGACTGCCCGTGCCATGACCCCGACTCATACCGCCAACAACTCGCAACACCATGACAAAAGGTCCATGATGAGGTCGCAACATTTCCCATTGCGATAGGAGCGACGACGTCATGTCTGACCGGCAACAGTGTCTACCGGCGAGCACAGAGTGGCTAGCGCTGCAACAGAAGGGAAAGTGAAGGATGGAAGCAGGCAAATCAGAGAAGAAGCGGTGGCTCATAAAGTAAGCTGCACTACCCAAGGTGCGGCGCGGGTCAGCGAGATTGAGCAGACATGGGCAGAGGGCTTGGCTGGGAATTGGAGGTGACGCGTTCTGGAATCTGGGGTCGCCCTGGGCAGGCGGGAGAGACAAAGAGAAGTGGAGTCGCGGGCTGGAGGCCTTGATTCATGGTGTTGTTGGAGCGTCGGAAGAAGTCGCGATGGTCGCGACGAGAGGCCCAGCCGCTGATCAACAAGCAAGTCTTTATTGCGATGTCAAATGCACTGCATTGAAGACGCTCACTGCCATCTTGATCTACGGGGGGCATGTCGGCAGGGGTGCAGCAATGCTCAGCAGGACGTCGAGTGGCTGAGCGGGCATGCAGGCGTCCTCCGCCTCAGCGAAGTACGAGCACGTTGGCGCCCTCTTCTCCCACCGCCCGTTCAGCCCACGTCTTCGCTCGCTACTGCTCTGCTCTTGTTGCTATTCAATAAGAACGAACGGCATCTTGTTCTGGTCGCTCGTTGTTGTTTTTCCCACCAGCTGGAACCATTGCGCCGTGCACCTGCCGCTTCGCCCCGGCTATCCACCTGCACTTGACGGACCGAAGCGATCTGCACCGCGTCAGGCTGAATAGCAGAGAGCCAGGCGCCAGTGAGGCTCATATCGCATTCTGGAATTCGACAATACCTAGACTCGACGTTTGCCACAGTCACTCGTTTATCTATCGTGCGCATGCCGACGTCTTCTTGGTTGCTCGCTCCCACTGCGCGAGAGTCATAGCAGAGACGCCAGGCACTACCCGAGACGCGAACCAGGCACCCCGCCGCCCAAGGCGCGAACCACCGACTCAATGCGCTCTAGCAACAAGAGCTATCACAACATCAGCGAGTCGGGCCATGAGAAGAGAGAGGGCACGCCGTGGTACTGGCGCCTTATAGCCCTGGCTGCGTCATGGATGATACTCGGAGGGTGAGTGTTGCGATGCGTCTCGAGGCGGCTCAGACGAAAGCATGCTAACGCCTCGAAGCTACCTCATACTGCCCGGCCTCTACAGAAAAGACTACGAGCTCAAGTTCAGCCGAGCAGTCCTCTCTGTCTTTGTTGTCGCGCTGCTTACAGCCGGCTACTCGTTCACAGCACTGCTCTGCTTCGCCTGTCGCAATGAGCGCTTCCAAGCCGACGGCGTCTTCCTGTAAGGCCTCCATGCCTCCACCAACAGCGGAATACTAACCTCATATGTAGACCTGCGCTCACATCTTCCGCACTCGGCCTTATCTCGATAGCCTACAACTTCGTCTCCTCGCCCAACTATCACTGGGGAAATGCCGCCATAAGCGGCACCGTCATCAGCGCCGCCGGAACAATCCTCTACAGTTCCCTCCTCCTCTGGACATACCGCCGCATAGTCAAGTCCAAGCGACAAACCGACACACGCCAGAACCTCTGGTCCGACCAAAACTACTACAACAATTTCATCCCAAACATGTACCCTACGGCCATGCGCTCGCCCTCGCAGCCACCCGCCGCCCTATACTCCGAAGACGACCGCGTGAACCAGCAAATGGCTCTTCTCCTCAAGTCAGGAGACCCGCGACCGAGTCCTGACATAAACACCACGTTCAGAATAGACCTGCCAGAAGACAGGGAACTACAGGCAAGGCATCAGCACAGTCAGGAGTTGGTGGGTACGCCTGCACAAACACATGGCGATTGGGGCCGCGACCGGTCAGACAGCAGACCCGATAGTCTCAGCGAACAATGGACACAATATGGCCGCGGACGAAGCGAGAACCGCCCGTCCAGTACAGAGGGGAGAGGCAGTCACTCGCGCAACCTCAGCCGAGAAGAGCGGAGGCGCGAGATCGAACTTGGTCAAATACGCGTATGATCATCTCTGTCTTCAGGCTTTGGTTTCCATCTCGATCGTTTCTTCACGCAAAACTACGCATTCTCTACGCACACGGATAAGCGTCGGTGTTCCGGGCTCGGCGCTTTTGGAGTTTTCTTTCGCGGATTTGATACCTTTGTGTATTTCTATCATTATAACTGGGACTATCCGGGTTGAGGGGGACGATGTACATGTTGCATGATTGCTTTGGGGCATATTATGGCGGAGTAGATTCTTTGTGTTTTGTGTTGTTGTTCTTACTATCTAGTGGAATCGATACTACTACTACGACGTCTTTGGTCGCTGTCACGTTCTGCTTCTATGTCGCAACAATACTACCAGCGTCTTTATCGCCACTTCTGCGACCATGGCACGACTCGCCTCCCTCGGCTGCATATCTCCCTGGCCCCATAACACCTCCTCAACGCTAATCCAAGGTCCCATACCTCGGGCCTCATCTACACACACAAAGAAAAATCTCATCATCTCGAAACACCGATTTTGTCTCCCCGAACCCCAGAACGAGGCTAGCCGCCCCTATCGCAACGACCGCATCTGCAACCACGAACAGCCTTATCAACAGCCAGCCCCGTCCCATAATCACATAATCACATTCTCGGGGCCGCCGCTTCTGTAACCCTCAGGAGATAGATGATCGGGGGGTAGATAATCGGGAAACCGGCATGTTCGCGGGGCGGAGCCGACTCGGTGACCTTCGGGCTCCTGGGGTATCTGTCATGTTAATTCGCCTTTATTGCTATGTTGCTATGTTGCTATGTCATGTTACCTTATCGTGCAACCATTCGTTGCGCGGCTTTCTCCGCGATACGGGCGTGTATTGATATGTTGATTTGATGGCGGGGAGACTCACCGCAACGACCTTTTTTGTTATTTGGTAGGTTGGTAGATGGATATTGTGGCGGCGCCTAGATGCGAGATGGAGGTGAGCGTAAGCACGTATCCGCGATGCAGGGTGGGCGGGTCAGCTGACGTTCAAGCGAGCGCGTGGGTAGATTGGCTGATGAGGCGAGTGTGGACGTTCTGGTGAAGGTCTGTGGCGGTGTAGAGTTTGAGAAGGGAATAGACGGTACATCTGCTAGTTACCAACCCGCAGAACATGACATGGAAGTTACAGTCAAATGTTCGTGTCTTGCTAATGAAACTCGTTATCGCTATTTTGACCTGTTGTATGCTTCTAGGTCTATCATCTACCATGTGTTTTGGTAATGATTCAAAACTCTGTTGTTTCGGTTTCCTGTTCGATCTTTGTTGCAGTTCTCTATAGCTTGATAGCAAACTGCTTCAGGTACTCGTAATGCTCCACATTAGCGGCAACGGTATCCCGGATCTGCTTCGCGCCCTCTTCGCCGTACTTCTCCTTCCACTCAGCGAACAGTTGCTCATCGCTCTTTGGCTCCTTCTTCTACTCGTTGTTAGCAAACGTTTCTTTTCAACTGATCCTGTTATGATATAGCTTGTCAAAACTTACGTGTGTGCGTTCCCTCAGACGATCACTGTCCAGAGCATCCTCATGGAAACCCTTCCACTTCTCGAACGCCTCCTTAGCCTTGTCTTGGTCTTTCTCCGTGTCCCATACGAGCATGTTTGGGTCCCATTCAATTCCTGTAGTCTTGCAGAATGCCTCAATCATGCCGGACGGGTTGTCTAGCAGATCATCTGCATCAATGACACAGATCTCGACGCCGCCGGTGTGACCGTTTGCCTGGTCGTTGGCATCAGCCTCCTTCTGGCCAGCGAACTTGGGACCGATTTGTCCCTCAGAGCGCAGGTAGTCGAAGAGGCGGCGAAGCTCGTCGTAGCCGGCTTCATCCTCACGGAAGTTGTAGAAGCCAGTCATTTTGTCTAGCGGAGGGATAGTGCAGCGGTAGTAAGATGGGATGGAGAATTTTGGGTGACGGATGAGGAAGGTGAAGTGGTAGGTTGCCAACAAGTCCTTGGGAATAACGGTCGGGTTGTTGGGCTCGCCTTTGGTGTCGTATGGGTAGGGAGGCTTGGAGGGGTCGCTACGAGTGGTGACGGGCGAGAGCTCGGTGGTGTTTGTTCCTACGCCACGACGGTAGTTGGACAGAGATGGTGCGATGGTCGCGGGCTTGCCGACGGGAGGAATCCAGTATTGGGCCATGTCTTTGATGAAAGCGCGCTTGCCCTGTAAGAGGTGAGTATAGACTTCTTCTACGAGGCTGCATCTTGCGCCTCAGAGGTCTTCGTCAAATGGGCTGTCGTAAGGCTGAAGTCAAGGCAATAAGAATTGGTGGGAGCGGAATGCTTCGGCGGTATTTCGGGCATGTGAAAGACCACATTCCTGAGGTTTTCAAGCCGAGGGGTCGTGTTGGGCTCATCGGAATTGGTGCGCTCGCTTTGAAAGGCCGAGATATTGTGCAAGATGGGCTCGAAAGAACGTTTGGGATGATTGCAGTAGGGGCGGGGTTGATTGAGATCTGACTGGCGGGCGGATGGCTGAGGCACACAACACGCAATAGCGGCCAAGATGACGAGATTGCGAATATAAGATATCGATTGGATGTGTAGGAACGAAAATGTGAGGGGAAATGGTACGACGCTGAGGAGAAACATGAAAAGCATTAGTGAACGAACCTCGGAGTTCTCTCTCGCAATGCGATCAAAGATGGTCCTGTATGTGCTGTCCTCGTAACCAGACTCTTTCCTGGCCTTGGGGTCATTCTCATAACGCTCAGCAAGGCGCTCAGGTCCAAAGTAGTAGGCATCGCCGAAAGGCTCGTGAACACATTGCAGTGTGTCGTGACGGGTCATGAACACCTAGAGGATTGTCAGAACCCAGAATTGGGCGAGATACGGCGAAGCCAAGCATACCCGCTCAAAGGCTGTCGAGCAGGCCCTCGGATGAGTAGCCACAAAGATAGGCTTGCTCGTCATCGTCGCGGCTTCTCGACTCTGGTAGGATCTGTATTCCAAGTATCCTAGGCAAGTGACTGAGAAATACAGTCGGTGGTATTGGTGAAGAGCAAGTCCAGATATATTCCAAGCTGAACAGCGACGCACCTACCGCGAAAAGTAAGAGGGGCACTAGCAGATTCTTATACCTGAGCCCCAGACAGAAACTGCCGCCGATCAACGATTGCTAGATGGAGCCCACAATTGCTGTTCGTTGAGCAGCAATCCCTACCGGCAACACGGATTAACAGGTACTAGCGGACCCAACCATGCAGTGTTGGCAGCTTCAATCAAAGGGTCCGAATGGACGCCTCACATGGGCGGCAGTCACAACCGCGAACGTGGCGTGAGGGCGATGCAGGTAATGCGGTTGCCCTGTCCCGATGCCAGGGTGGAATTGGCCAAAAGAGTTCGTATGGTGTTTTCTAGCAGCATGCATGATGTCACTGGCGGGATTGGTGGACGGAAGGTGTCGTGGTGGGGAGTGCCGTGCCCCTCACTAGCATGGCTAAGCCCGAGGTGCCGACGGTCCCTCGCCAAACTCTCTCCCTTTTCAGTGCCGTTTGCGCCTCGCGCGCCATGTCGTTAGATACTATTATTGCGCATCTTTAGGCCTATCTTGCTGACGGCTCTGAGCCACAGCTACTCATGCAGCTAAAAGCACGACATATAGTGGCTGCATTTCGCAATCTAACAGTGCCTGCGCCAAACAAAACCGCTCGACACCACGGCTTGCTACGTGTGCCGCTTTGTACGTGGTAATCTATTGGAACGCTGCTGCTGTAACCACCAAGCGTCGTTTTACATGTTTGAGAGAGGAAGGAACGATGAAGATTCAAAACTTTTTTCGCGGTCCCACACCTCGGTTCGCTGTACCTACCTTACTGGTATCAGATTATGAGACCTTTCCTACGAATCCACAAAGGTCTGCGATGGCAGACTACGAGAGCAAGGGATCTGAGAGGAGAAGAAAAGGCCAACCTGGCACATAGTCACATTGACACACAATTACAGAACCGCTCCGGCAACCGCCCCTTCCCAAGTCCTCCAATCTACGGACCAACGGCCAACCTCATCTTCAGCAAATCCTTCTCAAGAATCTCCTCCTTCTTCCCACTGAACTCCTCCATATCCCAACACGCACTAACATACCTCCCACCGAGCCACTCCCTCCTCTGCGCCCCCAACCACATCAACGTATCACCCGCCAACTCCGGCGTATCAACAAGCCACTCGTGCATATGTCCCGGCATACCCAGCGCCAACTCCGTCTGTATGCCTCCTGGATGCACAGCCATAGCCAGCATACCATCCTTGCCCTCCCCGTGGTCCTGATCAATGAACTCGGTCAATCGGAGTGAAGCCAGTTTAGCTGGTCCGTACGAAGAGCTCTGCGGAACAACCATCACGGCGCCGATGGAAGTGATGTTGATGATGATCTTGGAGCCGGCGAGAAGGTGCAGCCAGAATGCGCGGGTTACGAGGTAGCTTCCTTTTACGCTGACTTCGTAGTCGCGCCACCACTCATCCGGGTCGGTGTCTGGGATACCGGCGAAGGAAGCGAGACTGCCCGCGTTGTTGATCAAGACGTCGAGTTTTCCATCAAACTTCTCGGTGACTAGCTTAGCAGCAGCATCCACGCTGTCTTTGCTGGTGACATCGAGGTCTAGTGCTAGGACTTGCGGTTCTGGACGGCCTGCAGATTTGGCTGCGGCTTGGATGTCTTTGACCACTGTGGAGAGATCGGATCGTGCGCCGAGTATTATGCCTGAGGCACCTGCTTTTGCGTAACTCAGGGCTGTGGCACGGCCGACGCCCTTGGAGGCACCCGTGATCAAGACATGTTTTCCTTGCAGATTGAAGTTGGACGGGGAGATGTATGGGTAAGTGTCGTGACGGTCTGTGGCGACAAAATTTAAGCCTGCCAGATGTGTGTTAGATGAATACTGGCGATGGGAGAGGCTGGAGTGAAGGTTTAGTACCATTGGAGGCCCGGCTTTCACCGAAATCTTGGGGCATGATGGGTTTGCTGGATTCAAGTGTGATGCGAAATAGCAGACTTCAGAGTATTCATTCAATTCTTGAGCAGGGTACTTGTAATGGCAGTGTATATAGTCCTGCAGAACTAGATGTTGTATGACGTAAACTAGGCCCCCACTCGGTATGGCACAGGACGCGAACTAGGATCACGGCGGTATGCAAGGAGTTACCGGACATAGCTATTCGGCAGTTGTCATAGAAAGAAACGCGTTGTATGAAAGTAAAATGAAATTCGTGAATTAATTAAATCTATACCCCATGCGCTTACTTGCTCAACGCTAGTATTCTTTCAATAGCCCTCTCCGCCGCGATCATAACACCCATAACAGGGTTCGTGGTCAGAGGCGGCACGATACTCGCATCGATGACGAACAAGTTCTGCATCCCGATCACCTTCGTATCCGTGTCAATGCAGGCCTCCATCCTACAACTGCTGCTCCAATGTTGCACATTGCCAAGTGTGAACGCGCTTGGCGTAGTCAGATAAGTCGTTATCTGCTCGATAGTCGAGTTCTTTGCAACGTTGAGCGGGTTGAGGGTAGCCGGCAGAGCTTGGAAGATGTTGTAGACGAACGTCGCAATAGCGGTCGCATCGCGGGGGTCGGCGTAGAAGTTTGATGAGGGAAGGGCGATACCCCTGGCATCAAGGTTTACGCGACCGACGGATCGGAGACCAGAAGTACCGTAAACGTTGAGCGTGATAGTTCCATTTTTCGTGAGCCTCATCGCTCCAGCAGAGTCAATGGTGCCCTGGCAACCCACTACATCATCGCCTTGTTGAATATAGTCCCAGAAGGCGCTCGTTTGGGAAGCAAACGTATAAGGACCAGATCGTTCGTTGAGGTACAGATCGACGTCGGATTGCGGCGGGTTGGAGTAGTCGTAAGCATACGAGGCAATCTCGTCAGATTGGAGCTCGATGAAGGTGTTTGGGTTATCGAAGACACCGTTGCCGACAGCGGTGTTGTTGATCCAGTCCTGAGAAGGAACTGTGACATGACCGTTCTTCGAGAGGTTTGTCAAGGTCGCTGCCTCACCAATACCAGACCACATCAACAGCTGAGGGCTGAGGAGAGCACCGGCTGAAGAGATAACCATGCCGCCTTCTTTGATGCAGATGCTGGAAGACTTCGCTGAGCCATTGGTCTGAACGTCGACGCCAGTCGCTACGCCGCCATCGCGACGAACACGCAGGACTTTAGTGCCGGTTTGGAAGGCAAAGTTCGAGCGCGCCAAGGCGGACTGCAGATAGGTCTTGACCGGACCACTCCTTTGCCCGTTCTCGTAGTACCAGATTGGGTGGCCAAATACCTTGGTCTTGTTGTGGTTCTCAATGCCATCGTTCAGGCCAACCTCTGCGAAACCCGCGCCATCAACGAGCCATTGCTTCGCAGCATCGTAACCGCTCTGCAAATACCGCTTGCCGTCTCTTGAAGGGCTGTCTGTGTTTGGTTGTTTCGCTCTGACCTTGTTGATTGCGCATTGCATGTCGTCATTCTTCCAGCCCTGGGGGAAGTAGCGATCCCAATCGTTCGCGGGTGGCTGGAAGAACAGTCCAGCGTTGATTGCGGAGTTACCACCGACGGTGCACCCTTGAAACGCGTTGACGACATCAGACGCGCATGTCAAGTTTCCTTCACCCGAGTTCGAGAAGATGGACTTGTACAGCCCGGGAACATCAACGCGGCTGAGTTCAGTTCCATTTAGCCACTCTGGGCGAGCACGACCGCCGGTCACGTAGTACGACGGGCCGCCCTGCTCTAGAAGTAGAGTCTTCTTGCCGGCTTCGCTCATGCGGTCCGCTGTAACGATACCCGCTGGACCAGAACCTGAAGAGTGTCAGTTTCGGTGCCAGATGTTGGATGCAGATATTGAAGCTTACCAACGACAATGACATCCCATTCACCACCAGCGCATTGCTCTGCCGCAGCATAGCTCGCGAACGCAGCGACCGGGAACAGGGCCTTCAACATATGAGTTGCTACCATGATGCCTTCTCTTTGATTTCGGAGGTGTTGTTTGACCTATGTTGCGAGGCTATACCTCCTGCCGTGACAAGGCCGAAGGCTGACTTTAAGCATTCCATCTCACCCTCAGCTCCTAGCAAGTACGCTTACCTAGCCTCGAGCTCTAAAGCACGGTGATGTACAAGTACCACCATGCTAAGCAAATTTGCAGCGTGAAGCTGGAGCCGACATCACCGAACACGAAGAGGTATGACGCCGTTTACGGGGTGGAGCGTGCGCAGGCCTAAACCATCGCCCAGATGCGGGCGCTTTACCTCTTCGCACGAGCTATGAGCGCATAGATCTCGCCCCGGTCGATGGCCGTAGAAGCTTGAGAATCATCGCTCCGACGGATTGGGTGCGTGGCGGTCGTTGCGTGGTTATTTTGGGACATCGGCGGCGAGCTGAAGGTGTGGCGAGGTTGCATCGTGAGGGATCCGGCCTGTCAGGAAGAAGCCCAACGTTAGCGGAAGGTGCGGCTGAGTTCGTGACTTTGCGTCAGTCATCCAGATTCTGACTCCAGTATTTCCTTCTGTCGACTCTACTGTAACTCGCATCGCAGACGACGAAATCGCGTGAGAAAGCTTGGGAAGCTTGTCGCATGCAAACTGCCCGCTCGGGCCGCTCGGAAGGATTGATTGTGGGACCTTCGTACGGGGCAAAAACTACCCGGCAAAACGTTGACATGCACACGGTGAGGTATCGCAAGACTTACAGTGTCATCGCAGGATCTCGACTTAGTCATTAACAGGTTTAGTCACCGTGGAGTCATGCGACGCACGGTTTTGTGCGAGCAACGACGCATCAGCGATTGAGATATGCGACCGTCTCGCAGCAACCTATCTTCATAACAGTCTAAACCTTACATACATGATCACCATTGCATACATCGCTGAGTTATTACGATTCAGATTTACCTCCTCTGTCACGATTGAGTAGCGGCTCTGGAGCTGTGGTCTCCCGAGACCGTAATGTTGAATGAAGCAGAAGTGCAAAAAGGATCACCAGAAATAATGTAACAACAGGGAGCGGCGACACATACGAACGTTGAACGATACTGCTGTACATACGGCACAGTGATCAGAATGACTGGTACCCACTCTGACAGGCGACTGTCTTCAAGAATGACTTGGTACCGGAGTCATCACTGAGAAGTATTTAATTCTGCTGGAAGTGATTACCACATCACTCAAACAGCTCTCAATATTCAATTCTACACACGCATCGAGTACCGTGGTTCGAAATCGCAACCACGAAACCCTGCTATCAATACCACTGGTTCACGCGACAGCAACGGCTGAAGAACGCATAGCACGGCATTTTCAACGATGGCGGAATCTCCCACGAAAGCACTTTCCATCAAGCAGTATGATGAGTACATAAGCTCTTTAACAGGTCAGTGTCCTTTTCAATTCTACATATCAATTCTAATCCGGGGCAGACTCTATCCACTATGTTTGGCAACAACAGACCCACGTTATCTTAAGGCCAGGAGAAGCACATGATGGCGGCTTCATCGCAGACATACGCGGCGACGAGGATGGTCCCAGTCTTCTTCCATGTGGAACGATCCAGAAACTTTTGAAAGAAGAAGCTTTGAGAGAGCTATTCGCTGTCGTGGAGAAAGAAGTCATTAAGACAGAAGTCATTAAGAAAGAAGTCATTAGGAAAGAAATCCTTAGGAAAGAAGTCCTTAGGAAAGAAATAACACGACACCAAGATCTGTTGCGAGATAAGACTGGCAACGATTATGCGTACCAAATCAACCCATCGAGCGATCAATCGACGTGGTCAGTAAACATACTCGATATTTCAATTTGGAATACAAAGAACGTGCTTCTTTATGGGCGAAACGAAGAGATGGAAACAGAGACCAGAGCCTTGGAATTTGTTAGCGATCTCATACAAGCGGAAGAAAGCCTTGTTCGTACAAGCGCTGCATCTCACGAACAGGTGCCGTAGGGGCTTCACAAGAATTAGAACGTTGAATTCCAATAGCGGTGGGGGACCTGAACGGGCGAGGCTGAATGTATGCTATCTGTTTCCAGAAAACATAGCTAGGGCGGAGCACGATCGGTGGATTTCTTGGTCCTGTAATATAACAGCCAATCGATTATTCTCGTCGACCAGAAGTTCTTAGTTGTCCCCAAATCAGGAGGCTACATTAAAAACCCAAAATTCTCCCGTGAGGCTGCTCAAGAACAGCACTCTCCACATCACGACCACTACTAGTCACATTGCATGTGACTGTTCATCTCGGTAAGAATTGCAGAAGAGGAACGCTGACGCTGATTAGTGTGTCATGCCAGCGGACTATTGTCCTACTTAGACTATGTTCAAGTTACACGCTCTACAGACTCATCGCACTTGCTGCTGGAGTCACGAACGATACCTAGGTAGAGGAGATGTCATCGCCATCATGACGGAAGTGCGTGCAAATTGAGTAGTCGGTGACTACACATACTGACTGCATCACGTCGACTCAAAATATGACAAGTCATACGAAGGTATTTAAACTCTCGCTGCTATAGCATACTCTTCCTTCTTCTGCCTCTATCCCCAATCGAGCGTGCGGCACCTCCTAACACCAAGCATATCGCAACAGCCTGCAATACGAACGTTCGAGAAAGCACATACAGAAACGCGGAAGCAGCGTTCCTTGCAAGATGTCGAGTGCAGAGCCAGCCGTGTCTACTGCTGGAGGCAACGAGAGTGACACATCAGAACAAGGAAGGAGCGAAGCGAGTTCATCCAGCCAAGATACTTCCCCAACCAACGAGAGTGACACGACAGAACAAGGAAGGAGCGAAGCGAGTTCATCCAGCCAAGATACTTCCCCAACCAACGAGAGTGACACGACAGAACAAGGAAGGAGTGAAGCGAGTTCATCCAGCAAAGATACGTCCCCGACCAAGGATACATCGCCAGAGGAAGAAGACGCTCCTGTTGAAGTTGAGGAATATAAATACATCACATGGACCAAAACAATAAGCTCGAAGAAGAGGTTCAAGACCAAGTACTCAAAAGAGTGTGACGAGCTAAAAGGTAGAGCATTGTTGAATGTTGTCGTTGGTGTTTGACTTACGCGTGCTAGCTCTCATTGCAAGACTATGGCCTAAAGTTCGTGGCTATCATCCTGAAGTTATCGTCCGCCACAAAGACGGACCAAATTATCTCGTCGACGTAGCTGATGCGGATGACAAAGACTCGGAGGATAAGATTACGCTATTACCGCAAGGCGAGCTCCCTTCGAAACCGAAGCTTAGAGTTGCAATCATGGACTTGATTGAGGAACTAAAGTCCCTGGACGAAGATAAGAGCTGGAATGCGGTTGATTTGGAGGACGTCGACGCCGTTGAGGCAGAAACTGGAATTCTCAAGGAGCGTTTGCAGGCCACATGTCCGGAACGCTGGGAGCTGCGGGGAAAACCGAAGGGAAAACCACCAGTATGGCATTCGATAATCGAAAAAACGAAGGATGGTCGACACTGGGAACGCATTGGTTCGAAAGACTTTGACTCGGAGCTCAAGATGGCTCTATGGATGAGGAGGCAAGTGAAAAGAGCGCTACTTGCTTCCCTGGATACAGCGAAGAACGATCAGCCAAAGAGGGAGTCGGCAAAGAAGGATTTGCCAAAGAAAGATTCGGCGAAGAAACCACAGAGAAACGGTTACTGGGTGAGGAACCAAAAAAAGTGAGTAAGGGTGGTGAAGACTGGTTATCAGAAGCTCATCAGCAGGGAGGGATCTCTCAGTTCAACACTAATTACCTGGCGGGGTCAGCGATGCCCGTGTCCTTTAATACCATAGTTGTAGTATTCCCCACGTCTCGATACATTGGTCACTGTTGTCGATCTGGCGGTTATGTGATTTGTTCTGCGCATTCGTCGCTTGCGTGCCTCACGAATCTCCATTCCAGTAGACCATCGCAGTGTTGCCTCCATGGCTAGGCCAGGGCTCCGCCGATGCCTGAAACTCTCGTAGTGACTACACGCATACGAACATAACACGTTATAATACTACAGACGTCATCAGCAAAGCACTCAGTATCTCTGCCGCTATCCGGAGCGACATCTGTCGTGAAATTTCCCATGGTGTAAAGCAATGAGATGTAACCGGTGATTCAATTACCTACATATCCTCGATTGTCCATGCCAACTCACTTAGCCCATGAGCTGCAACTGATCCGTTGGCGGCCACCTCGTCTGCGCGAAGCTCAAACACCGCTTGATACTCTGCAGATACTTCCGCGTCATCTCGTCGCTCATGATATGCGCCGCGTTCTTGTCGCTCTCATGCAGCTTTTCTCGCGCGCTTCTCTCGTGAATACCCACCATGGTGACACCAATGGGCCACGCGGCCTTGCCGATACTAAGACGTAGATAACCATCGTTCGCATCGACATATCTTCGCTCCTGCGCAGCGTGCACAATCTCGACAACCGGCTCGACGATACTGTCTGGCAGATCAAACTTCTCCAACTTCTTAAACAGTGGCCGCATGTTCTCGCGCGCTTGTACCATGGCGGCGTAGGCTTGCTTTCCTTGGTAGCTCTCCTTGACTTCGAGGTCTCGGCGTAGGAGTGTGAGGTCCCACTCTTTCAGCACCATGGTAAAGTAGCTCGCCAGTTGTCTGAAAAGGAACTCGCGACCCTCCTTGTCCTTGGGTACCTGGGGGCTGACCTTCATGTCCTTCTCCGGTACGAGTTGTAGTGTTGTGGGTATCGGACCGTCCGTCATGATGGCTGCCAGGCTGTCTGCGCCGACGCGCTTCTTGTATCGCTTCAAGCGTTGTTTGTGTGTCTCGCCGAATAGCCGCGCTGGCTCATCGAGGGCTCTTAGCTTTGCGACGAGCTCTTCGTCTTCGATATCTTCATCTTCGGGGACCGGTGTGCCGTCTCCTTCGCCGTCCTTCTTCTTAGGTGGAAGATCAGGGAGACCTAGCCGCTTTCGCCGCTGTCTTTCCTCTGCCTCTTCCTCTTCTTCCCTTATGCGTCTTGATTCCTCGGCCATGCGCATGCGCTTTTCCCGGCGCTCGGCTTCCCTTTCGGCTTCGTCTTCTTCGGCTTTGCGCTTCTTCTCGTGACGTTCTCGCCGTGCCTTCTCCGCGGCTTCTTGCTCGGCGACGTATGCGGCTTGCCGTTGTGCTTCGATTTCGCTGCGCTTCAGGTACTTTTTCTCGGTCGGTTCGGCTGGTGAGGCTGTGTCTTTGCCCTTTTTGATATGTGCGGACATCAACTTTGCGAAATCCATGTTGGCGACTGTGATGTTCGGGGTCTAAAGTGAGTCAACGTGTTGAAGATGAGTCAGTGTTGTTTGCGACGTGGAGGCTCACCTGCGCCTTCCAGTGGAAGGTACGTGCCGAGGAAGGCGCTAGTGGGAGCTCTCCGCGTCCCGGTCGCGTTCCTTCCTCCCCAAACTCTCCAAACACATTCACATCTTGCGCCTGACGTCACCTCCTCACGACTTTCCTAGCGAATTATCGCTACGTGCCTGCGAATTTCGAAAAATCTTCATACATTGACTAGCCTGATAGTCCACAAGGCTGCAGACCTCACAATGGCGGCTCCCGCGAAGATTGACCGTCAAACAACGACGCCCTTCCTGTTGCGCCTTTTCTTCAAGCAGAACTCGTTCCATAGGTGCGCATTGCTCCTAGTCTCAAGATTGTATGAAATAAACACGTACTGATAGCTCAAAGACTGGACGAATTTGACCCAACACTACCACGTCTCCCAACCAACGTTCAAATCTACACATGGCAGAGCTGTAGTCTGCGCGAGCTATGCACACTACTCCTGAGCGCAGTACCAACATTACTACCGCAGCCGTACGCCGGATCGCGCATTGCATTTCGACTCGTATACCCAGACATACAAGGCTCCAACCGACCAGGCGCGCCAGGGCGATTCATATCGCGCGACATAGGCTCCGTCATTGTAGGCGCGCGCCCAAGGGATGAGGACATTGATATGGACGGCGTGGAGGGAGGAAGTGTCACAGAAGCTCTGAAGCAACTTGACGGCGACGCAGACAAGACACTGGGGGATGTCAGATTTATGATAGGCGACTATGTGGCATGCGCTATACTTCCCCCGCTACCCGACGGTAGTGTACCGGCTGCACCTCCGCCACTATCTGGGCCGGGTCGAGGACCGCCTTCAGGGCCGTATGGCGGACGACCGCGCGAGAACGGCTTCGGTGGACGGGGAGACTATGGCGGCTTCGGCAGAGGTGGTAGGGGTGGTGGAGGCAGATTCGACGATAGAAGATTAAGTGGAGGTGGTGTACCGTTTGGTGAATGGAGAAGAGGTGAAGCGCCGCCAGATCGAGAGCTTGGCTTTGGAAGAGGGGGCAGAGGCGGACGAGGAGGTGGAGATGACTGGCGCGATCGAGGCAGAGGGCGGGGACGATGGTAGTACAAAGCTCTGACTATGAGTTCATGACGCAGCTGTGGCGACTCAGTAGGATTCTCAGCGCCGCAAAGGCCATGATGGCGCCCAAGCAAGCAACTTTACGAAACACCCAGTCACCGTTTGAAGCCGGTGAGTCACTATGACCGCTCGTAGGATGAGTTAACATTGAGGTTGACGGATACATCGTAGCATCACCCAGTCTACCGAGTCGCTATCAAGCTTCGGATTTGTCTACACGCTTCAGCAGCGTGCGATATCCCCTCCCCTCACCTCCTTGTCGCTGTAAAGTCTACCACATGAACTCGCCCTCACGAACCGTTCCATCGTTGTAGCCACAAGTCTGCCATACGAACTCGCCTTCCCAACATCTTTGCTTGTTGTAGCCACAAACTCCTCCGTATAACGTCACTGTTTGGAAGACTTCTCGGCCTTGATTTCCTCCAATAGTTTTACGTGGGCGGTCACTAAGTCCGGCACAGCTGGACCTCTCCGGTATTCCTCCTTTGTGTCGCCCACGATATAAACTACAGCGGTTATCTGGTCGTCTTCTTCCAAGTCCTCGCACTTGTACTTTCGATCGCATCCCTTTCCTCCACTTTGGCTGAGCTGACGTTCTTGGAGAAGGTCTGCATATGAGTTTGTCAATACCAGTCCGACATAGCGGCCATCAAACTCACCCTCAATCCGCCTCTTGTATCGCTTTACCTTTTTCCCGTCCTCCTGGCTCAATAAGGGCTTCTCGTCGATAGCCGGCTGCTCGTTGCACTTCGGTGTTTCGAATGCTTTCAAGGGCATACGCAGTATTTGGAAAACGGTATATTGGTAGTAAAGGATACATCGAAGCGGGTGCAGCGGTTTTGATCATGGTGATGAGTCTTTTGGTGTGAGTGTGTGTGTATGTGACATTGCTCGGAAGTGACTGCGAGTGACTCTCGTCATTGTAGCGTGAAGGACGTCGACGAACATGCGATCAATTTACGTGAGCTATCATAGGATCCAGCAGCATACGTTGATTCAAAGGCTTGTTGAGCTGTGAACTCAGGTTCAACTAGAAGTATACGAACGAGGTGGAGATGATGATGCCGCCCTGTTCAAAGTCCATGTAGGCGCAAACAGCCTGGTAATTACGGTCTATCTCCAACAGACAGTGGTTTGTATTCCTAAACATCAGGATGAATGATTCAATTTCAGCTTGGCGAACTCAAGTCGATATCTCATCAACATGTAGTGGCGATGAGATGTGTGGTGCATGTAGCAAGTATCATCCCAATTCGGTTAGTGCGATCTTGTCTGATAAGGGCTAGTTTTCCCTACGTTGCAGCGGACACTTCACCACGACGATTCACGCGCAAGGCATGTGTCCGCACCGTGAACGTTGGCGCTCACACCTACAATATGGACAAGACCTATCGTTATCAAGCGCTCGATCGTTGCCTCTCCCAAATACGGATCTTTAGTCTGCTCCCGGCATCTGATCATAATGCCCCACTGCGAGGCAAGCTCCACACCGAACGATTCTCACCGACTCCGCCAACTTATGAAGCCATTTCATATGTGTGGAGAGAATGGAATGGAGAAGAACTGCTTGAAGTGGATGGTAAGGGATTAATGATAACCTGCAATCTCGCTCTCGGTTTGAGACGCGTAAGATATAAAGACCGGACACGAGATCTGTGGATAGATGCGGTGTGTATAGACCAAAGCAATCCAGAAGAAAAGTCTCAGCAGGTTCAAAAGATGCATCAAATCTACACATCGGCGTCAAGGGTGCTTATCTGGCTGGGAACCATGGTACTCTCGGATCGGACGGATCACAATTTTCGGGAATTGCGGATGAAGGACGAAGATGCGAGCAGACATATCAATCGCGCCATGGACTATCTAGAACGCTTGCAGCAGCAGGGTTTTGAGGGTCTCGAGGATGAAGAGTACGACGTTGATGATAACCTCGGGAAGCTGTTCGGAAGCCAATGGTGGAAGCGAGTTTGGACCATCCAAGAGGGTGTGGTAGCCAACGAACACTCGCTCGTACTGTGGGGGTCTCGGGAGATCTCGTGGGCATATCTTATCAACCTAGTGGAACGTACGAACTTGTTACATGAAGAGATCAATCCCGGAATATCTTGGGAGCATCCAGCTTCAGACTTTGTACGGGTCTATCGGCATTACCATAGCTCTGGGACGACACCCCTGGAGAAACTCATATACGCGTCATATGGGAGATCTGCGTCCGACCCTCGGGATCTCGTATATGCTCTGCTCGGTCTCGTAAAGAGACAAACTCTTGAAACTATCGCGCCTGATTATACGCAAACAGTTACGTGGGCATTCCAAAGAGCCGTCGTCAGCGTTATCATAGAACGGCAAGATCTCGAATTCTTGTTGAACATCGTGGTGCGGCGATCGGAAGTGAATTAGACTGAGAAGCAGAATTGGGCGCTAAAGGGTAAAGTTGCAAACACAAACCTGCGCGGCTAAAATCTAAAAGCTAACTTAACCTTAGGTTAGCATTCTTATATAAGTACTAGAGTTAAAAAGCCTATTAAAAATAGAGTTTATAAACATATACTTCTTTTTATAATATATAGTACTAAAGTAAGTTTAGAAGTACTATATATAGAAGTAGAGTTATAGTAATAGTACGTAAAGAAAAGTAAGTATTAATAGGCTTTTCTTTTTATACGTTTAAAGAGAGTAAGCACTCTTTAGCTTTCTCTTATTAAGTATAGATACTTACGTAATGTATATTATTATATATAGAATTTTTTAGAGCTATAAATAAAATAAAAGTTAGTAGACTTACTAGAAATTATACTATAAACCTTAGAAATACTAAGTATTAAGCCTTAAATAACACTTAATATATTAGTTCTTATTCTCTTTATACGTTAACTATATAACTTCTATTATACTATAGCTATTATACTCTCTAAGTATACTAATAGCTATAGTTTTAACTTAACTATAAAAATAATACCTTAGAAGTAAACGTTAAAAGGCTATTATAACCTTAGAAGATATAAGAAAAGGTTTATAGGCTTACGCTATACTAGGTATATAACTACTCTAGTCTTTATAGTATAGTTACTATACGTACATCTTTATCTAGCGTAGTATAGACTATAAATATTAATACTATTCTCTTAGTATTTCTAAGAGCTACTATAAGAAGGTATAGAGAATCTTATATATATAGAAGAGAGTAAACTCTACTATAAAGCCTTTAAAGTGTTAAAGTGTAATACTACTAATATTTAGAGTAGTAGAGATTAGAACTACTAAGAAATAGGTATAGAGTATCTAAAATTATAATAGCTATTTAGTGTAGGCTAAAAAGAGTATATATACTAGATAGTAACTATAGTGTAAAATCTACTAAGGTATTATAGTAATAGAGTAGAAAATAAAGAGGTTATAAAAGCTATATATTTCTATGCATTCTATCTAAAATAATTAGAAGAAACTAGATCTT
The DNA here is from genome assembly GCF_023758075.1 of Alternaria novae-zelandiae. Classification (NCBI taxonomy): domain Eukaryota; kingdom Fungi; phylum Ascomycota; class Dothideomycetes; order Pleosporales; family Pleosporaceae; genus Alternaria; species Alternaria novae-zelandiae. The sequence goes on along the minus strand of NW_026056970.1, from coordinate 1,132,502 downwards.
AAGAAGAAATAGGCTATATATAAGGCTACTATAAATTAGCTATAGTAGCACTTTAAATCTTTATATATTTAGTTAAAGAATATTAGATTTTATATAGATAAAGTTATAGATATCTAAGCGTAGATACTAGAAAGACTAAAAGCTTAGAATAAAGAGCTAGGTAAATGTTAGAAAAAAGAAAAAGAAGAGCTAAGCGTGCTAGAGAGATAGAATAAAAGAGAAGTAGTAGTAGAAAAAAGAGAATAAGAGAATAGAGCTCTACTTATATAACCTTATTCTTTATATTATATTTAGTCTAGTAAATATAAAGAGTTACTTAGAAGAAATAAGATTTTAATTAAGAGGTCTAGAAATATATATTCTTACTCTTACTTCTAGAGTTTAGCTTAGTCTATCTAGTGTTATACTTAGTACGTAAAGTAGCTATCTAAATACAGCTCTTAAGCTCTTCTAGTGTACGCCTCTACTACTATAGCTTATTACGCTTCTTTTAGCTCTTTAGAGGCGCAATCTTAGTAGAAATAAGAGTTTAGAGCTTAATATTCTTATTACTATATTTATAGTCTAATTAATATTCGCTATATAAAATATAGAATAAAACTTATTCTCTATATATATATCTTAACTATTATTCTTCTTTCTAAAGTTACTAGTATAAGACTAAGATTATCTAAGAGATATTAAGCGCGTTCTAACAGCTATTTATAATAATATTCTTAGTCTTAATAAGGTATTTACTCTAAATAGCTATTTTTTATATAGACTTTTTCTTTCTATAACTTAAGAGATACGTAAAATAGTAGTAGAGTAAGAAGTATTATAATTATTATACTTATAGGCGCAGAGCCTTCTACTAGATATAAAGCTAAGTCTAGAAAGTAAAGTAGTTAGTATAGAGCAAGAAAGAGACTAGAGAAGAGATAGTAAAGCTTATAAAGTATAAGGTTTTAAAATAAAAGGTAGTAAGTAAGTAGTAGAATATAATATATAAAATAAAAATTAGAAGCTAACTCTACGCTATCTAAGGTAGCTACTAAGAAGGTAAGAGAAAAAGCTTATAGATTTAGAAGTTATAGCTAAGAGTAAAGATATTATAATAAACTCTAACGCAAAGAAGAAAAATATAATTAGAATTAATAAGCTTTAAAATAAAAGACTAGAGAAAAGGTAAGAGAGAACTTATAAATTCTAGCTAGTCTACTAGTTACTATAAAGTAGTAGTGCTTTAGAACTAGGTAGAATTTCTATAGTAAGTAGAAAAGTAGATAACTAGTTAGTATATAGTACTATAGAACAGAATCTTATAATAAATAAAGCTATAATAGTAGAATCTAGACATTACAAGAGTAGTTAAAGTAGTAGATTAGATAAACTTTAAATATCTAGTATAGACTATATTTATATACTACGTAACTACTTTTACATTTACTTATACTTCTTTTATACTTACTATATATAACTAGAATTTAGTTCTAGTATTGCGTATTAGCTATAAACGCGTTATTATAATAATATAGACTTATAAAAATAGGTAGTAGTACGCTCTTCTTTATTATTAAAAGTAATAAGTCTTATTTTCTATTATTTATAGTAATTAAATAGCTATACCTATTAATAATAAAAAGGCGCTCTAGAAATGCTATATAATATAACCTACTATATTAAAATTAAAGCGTCTAAACATTATCTTCTAGAATTAGAAAAGTAGTAGTTTATATTTTCTAAAGGTTTTAAGACTAATATACTCTACTTAGCTATCTACCTTTTTAAGCTCTACCTGTTTATTCTCTATATTCTATAAGAATTAACGTTAGAAAGACTAGAAAAAATAAGTGTTAGTTAGTGTATACTGCAAAAAAACTCTTCTTTATATACTATATCTCTAATATAGATATCTTATAGAAGCAGCTATATAGAAGAAGCTCTCTATCTTTAGTACTATTAGAGCTATTATTACCTATAGTAAGGCGCTGTAGTACTAAGAGTTAGTAGCTAGAATGTTAGAGATAATAAGGTATAGCTTATAAACTATAATATCTTATAGCTATAATAGTAAGAGTAGGTATTACTATTACTCTAAAAGCAAGACCTAGTTAATATAAGTAAGTATTATAGAAGCTATAGGTTCTTAGAATTACTAAAGCTTTTTTTTTATTATCTTAGAGTTCTTAAGTCTTTTTCTCTAACGTAATTACTAGTAGATATATCTTATAGTAGCTTCTAGAGCTAGTAAAGCTACTCTTAGGTAGCTAACTATTCTGCTTTTTATACTCTTTAATTTCTAGAGCTTTTACTATAGTTACGTAAGTTTACTAGGTTAATAAGGTAGAAGCTTATTATATACTAACTAGTGCTACCTAGTCTTTATCTAGTGTAGCACTATTGCCTCTATCTCTATTAATAGCCTTATTAAGTATAGGCAGTAAGAGTAAGTATAATAAAGAGTAATAGAGGCTCTAAGATTATTACTACTAGACTCTATTATTTCTGCGTAGCCTATATAGTGCAGAATTAATAGAAACCTTATATAGTAGCTTAAAGTTTATAGAAGCTAGCTTATTATCTAGAATATTATAGATATTCTAGGTTTTATTAGTAGTAACCTTAGAAATAGCAAGCTTATTCTATTACTTTTAGAACTTTCTACTAACTTCTTACGCACGCAGTTTAGGTAGCTTTCTATTCTTCTTTAATTAGAAAGCTATTACTAGTAATAAAATATATTAAAGAGAAAAGTAAAAGGCTATGTAAAGAAGAGTAGAGATTATAATAGATATAGAGCGTTATATCTATATTTATAACGCGTTAGTTATAATATAGAGTATGTAGAGAATTTTAGAGTTATAAGATAGAAAAATATAGTAGAACTATATAGTTTATAGTAATAGGCTTAGAGAGCGCTAATCTATATATAACGTAATATTACTAGACCTAAAGAGAAATTTATTAGTATTTATAAGAATTTTATTATAAAACCTATAATCTAATAACTACGCTAGAGCTTATACCTATAGCTTCTTCTATATACGTAATATAGGCTGTCTTTATTAGAGAAGAGATAGAGATAGTCTATCTAGCTATACACCTACTTGTTAAAAACGCTAATTATATACTAAATAATTATTTCTATATTAAATTTCTTACTCTAACCTCTCTATTAAATAAGCGTAATAATATTCTATATCTTATTTATTATATACTACTATGCAGCCTTTTATTAAAAGAAGTAGCTACTATATAGCTAAACCTCTTTACTAATATTATATAGGTTATAGTAGAAGTTTTAGAGAAAGGTTATATAGCTTTATAGAGTATTAGCGTATAAAAGCTTAGTGTTTCTAGTAAATAGTACTAGCTTCTTCTATTATCTATCTATAAGCTTTAGTTAGTTAGATATAGTAAATAGCACAAATAAGTATTCTCTCTTAATTCTAGAGGTAGTAAGCTACTCTACTAATAGAGTAGGCATATTAATCTACAGCCTCTTCTAGTTAAAATATAAAATAAAGAGCTTAATACCTATATACCTCTATAAGTATTATATAGAAACCTTAGTATTTATAAAGACTTACCTCTAGCTTATATAGTTTTGTAGAAGCTTAGCGTAAGTTTAACCTAATCTAATTTACAATTCTACTAGTAGATATATTACACTTAAATATATAGTACTTTATCTAGGCGTAATAGATAATAAAATATAACTATATACGTAAGCGTTATTATAAGTTACTAGTAGTATCTACTCTAAAGTCTTTCTCTAGATTTATTAAAAGAATCTTAGTTAATTCTAGCTTTATACTCTGCGCTTGCGTTATATTAGTATAACTACTTAAGCGCCTTCTTAGTAATAGCCTTCTAACTAGATAATAGTATACTCTTACGCGCCTAGAGTAGTTAGTATATAGAATATTGCTACCTTAGTATTATAAAGCTTTAATATACCTTTTAGCGTTTAAGAGACTATATATATAGCTAGATAGAGTTTAAGTTATATAGATTTTCTAACTAAGAGCTATTAATATTTTAGGTATACGTAGTATTAGACTAGCTAAGCTTATAAATATAGTAGTACGTAGTAGTAGCTTATATAGTAGAGATAGTAGACTACTTAAAAAGTTAGCTCTTCTTATAGAGTATATTATCTACTTTATTAACACTACTATTATGCGCTAAAACCTCTATATCTACTAAGAGACTATAGAGTTTCTTTCTATAGCTAAAGTAGATCTAAAGATATAGAATTTATAAAGTATACTTATAGAGCCTGCTAATATCTTAATACTTAGGTAGGCAATACTACTTTGTAAAAGCCTTTAGTTTTATAATTTAACTATAAACTTATTAAAACTAAAGAGTCTAGGTAAGAAGAGTGTTATATATAAGGTATAGCTTTTATAGGTACGTAGCGTATAGACTTCTTTTACGTTCTTCTAGACGCTAGTAAAGAGCGCAGCCTATTAATTACTTATTATTTCTAGATTTTTACTAGATTTAGCTCTAATATTCTTAATAACCTAATCTTATTTAGCTATCTTCTTAGTAACCTTAAGGTTAGTGCTGTCTAAAATATTACCTCTATTAGCGCTAACGCTACAGGTAATAGTCTAAATAAGATTATAAAAGTATTAGACTATAGTTATAATTCTTAGTATCTTAGAGCTTTTAGAAAGTAATGCTAGTATAATATATTATAAGTGTTAGTAGAGTAGCGTAGGTAGAAGCTATAGACCTAAGAGCCTACTTTTTATTAACTCTAGACTCTAACCTTCTTATTATAGTGCTACTATTTCTAGTCTTTTATTTAGTAATTCTTATTATTACTAGCTAATTAATATTAAGCACTAGGTGTGCCTAGCTAGGCTAAGCTCTTAGTAGCTCTTAGAGTCTGCACTAACGTTCTAATATAAAACGTAGCTATAGACTATTAGCTATAAGCTAGATTTTAGCTAGTCTTAGCTACTCTAGTACTATTAATAGACATTGCGTTTAGAATTCTTATATAAAATAAGATATTCTCTTTATTTTAACTATACATTTACTTACACTTATAACTATAGCTAGTAGATAATAAGCCTATAAGAAATAGTAACTACTACTTTATATAGTAGTAGCGCTGCTAATAGATATAGCCTAAAATATAGAAAATACTAATATTAGTGCTAATATAAGAGAGATGTATAGAGCTGTAGTAGAATTTATAGCCTATAGCTACTTTATAAAGTAAGACCTTATAACCTACACGTTTATATATAGAAGCTTTTTATAAAAACGCTAGAATTATATTATAATACTAATATTTACGCAAGGCGCCTAGCTAGATAGAATATACACTACTATACACTAGAAGAGCTTATAACTACTAATTCTCTCTATATACATTTATATTATGCAAATTTATTAAGATAATTTTAGTAAGCTAGTAGTAAGAAGTTAATAGATAAATATTCTAGTATTTATAAGAGTATTATACCTAAACTTAATAATAATAAGAGGTTAATGCTACTACTATAAAGAGCAAACCTATCTTAGTAGCTACTTACTTTCTATATAGAACTACACTAGTATATTACGCTCTTTATAGCTCTCTACTACTAGTTACACTAGAAGACTAGAGTAGATCTACTACTAATAGATCTTGCGCTAAATAACTAGTAATATATTAGTAACACTAAGTGTATTACTATAGGTACTTAGAGTATAATACTAGAACTCTAAATACTTTTAAGGCGCTTCTATAATAGCTCTAAGCGCTGCGCTATTATAGTAAGTAGTTAGCGTATTATAGTAGTGCCTAGTATAGTACTATATCTAAGAGAATAGAAGATTTATAGTAATAATATTAAAACTCTTATATATAACTAGAACTTTAGCTTAGCTTTACTACTATAGATTAATAAAATAAATATTCTAATTAGCTATTAGCTTTAGATTTACAAGAGCTCTACTAAAGAAGATTCTAACTTCTAGGTAATATACTTAAAGCACTAGAGTAAGCAAAACGTATATAACTTCTAGAGAAACTAATATAATTACGCTAATACACAAAAAGACTATAGTTATTATATAAAAGATGTATTATTCTTCTAATAGCTTTTAGCTAGAATACTATAGAATAGTTAAGTGTAGTAAAAAGGTAAAGACCTAAAAGTAGTTATCTTAGAAGAAGATTATAGAGAAAGCTTATAAAGAATAATAATAGATTAATAAATTAGTAGTAGTAGAGGTATATACTTTACTAGAAGATAGGTTTATAGATATATTCTTATATAGAGAGAATAGAAACAAGAGAGTACTAATAACTAGAGACGTAGACATTACTACAAAATAGCGTAGTATCTACAACTAGCTAGACTTTAGTAATAGTAATAGAGATAATAAGTATCTAGAGAAATAACTCTATTAATTACGTGTACTATTATTTTTATACTTTAAAGTATTAAAGTAGTATAAGAAAATAAGATATATAGATAGCTAGTGCTTTACGTAAGAATAATAATACAAGTTATAGATAAAATACTTATTAAATATAAGCTTATACTATAGAACACGTAGCATAACTAGCTATTATATTCTCTTTCTATTATTGTAAGTAGGCGTATAGTTTTTTATAATTAACTTATAATATAAAGTTACTTTAAAAAATTATAGTGTTACTATAATTACTAGAAAACCTTTATAATTTATAAAATATATAGTTAAAAGAGTAGTAAAACTAATAATTAAACTTTTAGAGTAGTAATAGCTATAATACTACTAATATAGTTATTTTATATTTGCACGTAGTTACTAAAAATTTTTTACGCCTTTAGCGTAGGTATTTCTAAGCTTTTTAGTATAAGACTTTAGTTACTTACGCTCTTTCTACAAAACGCGCGTTTCTTTCTATAAGAAACTTTACTCTTTTCTAAAGTTAGTAATTATACTAATTATTCTATACTTTTTATATATACTAAGAAATTAAGGGCTTTTAAGAGGTAAAGTTTTAACCTAACTAATTAATACTATTAAAATTACTAAGTGTAAAATAGCTAAATTGCGTATAGGTAGTATAAAGCCTTTAGTAGTAATACAAAACTAGCCTGTATTAAAAGACTAGAGATAAAGTTAGCTATACAAGAGTAGAAATTTTATAATATTATATAAGAAAGATTATAATTAATAGAAATTAAGGTATATTACGTTATAAAAGAGTAATCTATTAACTATTTTATATAACTTAGTATTCTAACCTTAAATATATATACTTTATTACCTAACCTTCTACTATAGTATTATATATATAATAGTAACTAGACCTTCTAGAAAGCGTATAATAGCGCGCAAGTATAATATATATACTAGTCTAAACCTCTATTAACTTCTAGGTCTTATAAGTCTTTACAAAATAATCTTTCTTCTTTACTAGTGTCTTTTCTATATTAGTGTTATTACTATCTAGCTCTATAGAGCGCTTCTTAAAGGCCTAAGCTAACTTTACTTTTAACGCCTTTGCTGCCTTTCTATTTACTTATAGTATTAGATAGTTATTAATATTAATAGTAGAAGCTAGAAATAATTAGTAGAAGTTCTATCTAAAGATTAGAAAAAATAAGAGTATGTACTAAAGTAACTTTCTAAAGTATTACGCGCATTAATCTAGCTCTATAGCACCTTTGCCTAGATGTTACTAATATTTAGCGCCTGCAGAATAGAATCTATTAGCTATATTTTTTATATATTCTAAGGTTTTACTACTAGAAAGTCTAATATACCTTCTTAACTATAAATTTACTAAAGTATATCTTAAACATAGTAAGAATTATAAGCGCATACTTACTAAAGAACTAGGTTAGCTTAATTAGCTTATTATTGTAGTAGTAGAGTTTAGCTATCTTCTAGATATTCTATTAGTAAAGCTAGAAAATAACTAGTATTTAGAGTAGTATACTACGTAGAGCTCTTACTTTATATAGATAGCTTTAAGAAAGGTAGTAGTAAAGAAATAGCTATAAAGGTAGACTATATATAGCTTAGTGCTATTAGAGGTATTCTTCTTAGAGAGTATAGACTAATATTATTAGTAGAAGTAGTAGAATTTCTAAAATCTTTAGAAAGAATAAGCTATATATATACTACTTATTTTCTTGTAAGATAGGTATTATAGAGTCTTTCTATTATAGTTATAAAATATAATTCTACGTAGTAGTATAGTTAGTAAAGTCTAGACGTAGATACTAGAAAGACTAAGATCTTAGAATAGAGAGCTAGAGAGATATTAGAAAAAAGAAGAAGTAGAGCTAAGCGTGCTAGAAGAATAAAATAGAAAAGAAGTAATAGTAGAAGAAAAAGAATAGAAGAATAGAGCTTTACTTATATAATCTTATTCTCTATACTATATTTTACCTAGTAGATATTAGTAGTTGCTAGAAAAGAATAAGATTTTAAATTAAAGGTCTAGAAATATACGTTTTTACTCTTTTCTTTAGATTATAGCTTAGTTTATTAATTCTTAAATAGAGTATAGAGAGGTCTAACTCTAGCGCAGCTCTTTATTTTATACTACTCTTTCTTACGCTAATATAGCTTATTACACTTCTTTACTCTTTTATAAGAAGTTTATAGAATAATCTTAGAAGAGATAGAGAATAGAGATAAAGTATTACTCTTATTACTATAGTTGTCTATTAGATTAATAAGGCCTTTAGAAATAAAGTAGTTATCTTTATTATTACTATTAATACGCTTAAGTGCCTCTTTATCTTCTTATATAATCTTAATATTACTAGTCTTAATAGTATCTAGAACGCTCTTACTAGTTTTAAGCGTAGTATTATTATTTTTACTAAGATTATTTATAGTAGTATTAGTACTATTACTACTTAAGCTAAACGCGCTTAAAATCTTAATAGCTAGAGTAGTAGCTAGTTAGATAGTAAGGTAGTTTATAATATAGCTATAAATTCTAGTAGAGGTTCTACTAGAAGTAAAGCTAAGTCTAGAAGGTAAAGTAGTTAGTATAGAGTAAGAAAAAGGCTAAAGAAAAAAAAGTAAAGCTTATAAAGTATAAAGTTTAAAGTAAAAAGTAGGTAAGTAGGTAGTAGAATATAGTATATAAACTAAAAATTAGAAGCTAACTCTACACTACTTAAGGTAGCTACTAAGAAAGTAAGAAAAAAAGCTTATAAATTTAGAGATTATAGCTAAGAGTAGAGATATTATACTAAACTCTAAAGTAGAGAATAAAAATATAATTAGAATTAATAAGCTTTAAAATAAAAGACTAGAGAAAAGGTAAGAAAGAACTTATAGATTATTACTAGCCTATTAACTACTAAATTATAGTAGTGTAGGTAGAAAAGTAGAAAATTAAAGAGTAGGCTTTAGAGTAGAAAGTTAGTATAGATATAGCTTATTTAGATAAAACTTTATAACTTATAAAGCTAGTGTAGTTAATATAAGACTAGTTTTAAGCTATAAAGGTAGAGTAGTAAATATAAAAAAAATAGAATAAATAGTAAAGAGTCTTATTACGCGCAAATTTAATTAACTTAGCTAAGACTATAGTTATAAGTAGTAGTTATTATAATAGTTGTAATTATCTAAAAGACTACTTCTTCTAGGTAGGTAGCCTAAGCTCTACTAGTGCGTAAATTAAGCTAATAAGTAATAATTAGTAAATACAAGGATTTTGCTGCGCGCGGTGAAACTTTACCCTTTATCTCTAAGCCTTCTTAGGCCCACGATTTCACGGAGAGTACACGCCTGCTGTCCACCTACCTCAAGGACTTTCTATTTCGCCGCTACGACCTAGTGCAGGAAGGCGCAAGCACTGGACGTAGTTTTCCTGGTGTTCAGTATGACGAGCAGGCGAGTACTATCAAGATCACTGGCGCCATCGTTGGACAGGTCGCAGAAACCAAGATGATTTTCACCGATTGCTACAGCGAACTGGCCAAGAATAAAGACAAAAGTTGGTGCTATGACGAATTCCTCCGTCAACACCTCAATGCCTTCGTGCCGTGGCTTTTACAAACAGTACAAGACTTTACTTACATTGCTCGAAGGGCATGGAGTAAGCGCTTCTCGCCAGACGAGGTCAACGCGAAGGTAGACAGAGGAAGTGTTTGGCGTGTTGCTGCAGGACGGAGCATGAACGACCTGAAGCGGCGCATCACGGATCCGATACCTGAAGCTCCCGTGGACGAATGGACAGTCCTCCAGCGCTATTCAGAGCTCGATACCTGGCGTCATATGCTTGCTCAGGAGAAGAGTGGTTTGGCTCGTGATCCAGAATCCAGCATTGCGAAGTCGCTATATCGCCAAATGGTAGCAATTTTTAGTACATACCGACTCTGGAAAGGATGTCTCTTCACCACGACAAGCGGTTATGTTGCATCTGCGGATAGGGAAGTTCAAAGCGGTGATGTAGTGTGTATCCTCTTTGGATGTCTCCTACCACTGGTTCTGAGACCACAGGAAGATGGGACGTATATCATCGTCGATGCTGCTTACGTGGAAGGAATAATGGAGGGGGAATTCCTCCAAGACAGATCAAGCTACACGGATACAGAGTTCGTCATCAGCTGAATGGCTCGGGTGAGAGCTGTGTCATTCCTGGAAGCTGCCTCGAGGTTTCAGGCCTGGCACTTGGGAGATCAACTTTGCACAGTGTATCTTCTGAATTTTCGTAGCGTCAAGTTCCCTATATTGCGTAGCCAAAGTGCTATCGCGGCTGAGCGAAGGACAACATGGGTCTGCCCCGAATCGTGAACGCAGCGAATCACCGCAACATCGATGCGCCCGAATCTATCATTCGATCACAGTACAACTCTCATGCCGGAAAGCGGCACATAACAGACCACACCGACTGGAATACCCGTTGGCACGCGAACGTCCTTCAGTATCCAAGCAACGTCTTCCAGCTCATGGTCATTTCCACCTCCATCAACATCATCTCAACGTATTGTATCACATTAGTTGTCATGCGGTGGTAATAATAGCACTGTTGGCGTGCTGCAAGCTGAGGTGGTGTGTTGGACCTTACGATTGAGGACGAGGAGGTGTGGAGGCGAAGCAGGCGGTGTCGCATGCACGCCCGCCCATACACACATGAGCCATCCATTGAAGCAACAAGGGACAGTGAACGTCATCGCACCTCGAGAGTAACTGTTGGTTCTATTGTTAAGCTCCAATTCACAGCTTAGCAGACACCATTGTTCTAGAAGGCTGGAAACTTGGAGTCGCACAGTCCACTTCCTAGCGTTGATAAGCTGGAAGGTCTGGAAGACCACACGGCTGAATCGACCACTACGACTGGCAGCCACTACCGGCATTCCTCCACCAACTCTGCTCGGGCCGCTGAACGGTCGACTGCCCGCCTGCATGCGTAGCATGGAACGTCTTTGCAAACGTCTACGCAAGGGCTTTGTCCTTTCGTCAGTGATGCGTCTATCGACCGCTTTCCTGCAAGCGAGGAGATGTTGATCAGACGATCCGTACTACACGCTAGAGGCGAAGGAAGAGCGTAGGATCGTTACCTCGTTGAGGGGTAGACGCCGTCTACGAAGGCGTGACGAAACGGGTGCGCGGCAATCCCGGCAATCACAGCGGAAGCTATCGCTAGCGGGGAGTTGGATGATGATGTTGCAGGATGCAATCGAAAAAGTCATCATGGCTCAATGAAGGTGCGACACGAAATCTACACCGCATGTCGCGCGAGGTACTGATCGCCAATACAGCATAAGCTAGTGGTGTGTAGCAAGTCGACCCATGTACAGAGGCTTCATGTGCAGATGCTGCCTTCTACCTAGAGGCCTTGGAATTGGGCGGGGCACAGACTTACGCAGCCAGTCAAGATTGGTGTGATGCGTTCGATTCGATCATATCTCGATTCGAATCATGCAAGAGCTTGGGCCTTGCTGCATCACGCTCAGCGCATGTCTGGGGCTCAGTGGAAGATTGGAGATGTGCGCGTGCCCAACCATCATTCTGATGGTGTTCAAACCTCATCCAGAAAGCCCGCATACTGATTGAAGCCATCGTATGCAAGGGCAATGATGAGTTGAAGCTACGGTCGGTACCTGCCTCAACGCAAAGGGTCGGCAGTGTCCTATCTAGCCCCGGGCCGAACGGTGAAGCGGTTGCTGTGTCGAACGATGAACAGCCTATCACTAAAACTCCCTGTTGTAACCTGTAAGGCCAGTCTCGAGTGTGGGGTAGTGGGTCATCTGCCAGCATGTAGCGCAGAAGCGCGGTCAGTTCGGATTGGGAAGGCGATATAGGTGAGATGCCCATATTTTCGACGCTTTCGGACATGTTTTCAAGAGAAACTGTACGTCTACGGCAAAGTCGTTCTACATCAGGATGTGCTTGTTGTTGGGTTCTTTTTTGGGGGTGTGAAGGACGTGTTGGGTGTCATCGTTCTTACTTGATCTTTCGCGTTTATAATATGTCATTTTAGTGTTTTCATGTCAGCAAATTTGTCTAGACAAAGCGTTTCGTGGGTGACCAGAATCAGACGCCGTCCTTTGTTCCTCCTGCGGTGTATCATGGTGTGGCCCAGAGGCGCTCTCGCCCCCTCTCTCGCCAGACTGATCCTATCTACGTGCGTTCTCACAGTCTTCGCAGCCCATATTTCTCCAAGATTTCTACCACGAGCTCCACGTATAGACATGCGACTATAGCGCCAGTGACGTCGCCGTTGGAATGGATACCCTGTAATTCTCTACTACAAATGCATCCTACTCCTACAACAACTGTGCGAAGCCCTACTTTCGTACGAGACTACTCTACGTGCATGAGTGAGCCCTCAGACTAGGCGGTTAATGCGGGTGAATTGCAGATTCTAATCTGAGAAGGGGTGCTGCGCCGGGTTGTGGCTTGCTGTGCCGCACTCTCGTTGGCTCCTCTAAGCGCTGCGGCGCGCGGAAAACTGATATGCCTTCCCATACGTCGATTCGAGCGGCGCACGAACCGCAATGGCAGACCAGTGTCTTTTCTTTCACCGCGATTATGCTGGTCGATCCAATGATGTTGTTCCGGTGAGCATGCATTCCCAATCTCAACGCATTCTCGAGGTTGAGGTTGGGGAGATGCAGACTTTCAGCGATTACAATCTCGCTTTGCCAGATGCGGGGAGACAAGTATCGGTGAAGGACCTGCAATCTGGATTGGTATTCCTCCATCGTAAGATCGCATCTGGAATCGTAAATCGTACGACACTAACGTCCACATACAGCGTACAGGACACCTTCAGTCAAAGATCATCCTTCGATCGTGGTCAGTGCGCGGGAACTTGTCTTCCTGAAAGTTCACTCCTGCTTTCGCCAGAGCATTGACAGCTTACTTAGGCATCCCTCACAGGGTACAACCCTGCTGCCATGCAGTGTGCTCATCTATCCGGCAAGTCAGAGAGCTAGCTAAAACAGCGCGTCTCTCCTCTCCACGGAATCTAACGAACCGGGCGTTTTCCGCTGACAAGCACCTGCATATCGCCTCTCCCTGTCCTCGGGGCTGTGTGTAATCGGTGAGGGTGCCCCCAATCTTTTTCTGCGAAAAAAGGTGATTGGATGTGTGTGATCTTCTGACCGATGTTTATTCCTTCCATGCATGTTCGATCGAGGAATCAGTTCAGACTGATGCATTAGCGTGTAGTCGGATCAAGCTGTCGCAGTTGTCGATGATTGCCATGCTGGGACGACTCGCTAGGCGCAACGAAAGACGCTGAAATCCATCCTCGGTGTTAGGGGCCGGATAACGAGTAATGTTAAGCGAAGCGCTTCATGAGGCGTTGTTCAACTGGTCGCAAGGTGGGCTTGTCCAAAACGCCGTTTTTGGCCTTTCAGGTGTCATACAGAAGAAAGTCAAGATTTCGATGAGACAGCAAGATGATCATTAAGGTTTTCAGGTCATTCATACAGCTATGCGCGCTAAAGAGATCTATGAACAGTGGAGAATTAGAAGAAATGGTACAGAAGCATGCCGAAGCACGATGATGACTTGCCTCCCCAGCGCCGGGTACCCTCAAAAAATAAGTAAAATAACAAGAAGAAGTCATGTAAACATCATCTTCAATAACATGAAGCACACCGCTTTCAATCAAAGCTTCGCTCTCATGTTCCTTTCCTTCAGCAGGTTCAGTTTCATCTTGAGACGTCTGATGAGCGGCCGCTCCTTGGGACCGAGAATTGCCTTCAACTCGGGAATGCTCATCTTGTTGTTCTTCCCTGCTCTGCCTCCACGGTTCACGTGCGTCCAGTAGTGATCGCGAAGGTTGTCGCCCCTAGAGAAGGTCTTGGGACACACTTTGCAGAAATGGCACCTGTCATTGCCATGGACAGTCCTGACGTGGCGTCGAAGGTGTTCCGGTCGTTGGAATCTTTTAGGGCATGGGACTCCAGGATGATCCTTGTCGTCTAGAGGGCATTGCCAGTGCCTTACATCAAGCGTGTGGTGAAGGGGATACGAAGCAGGATTCTCGCCCCATTTTCCGAGCTTCATGACGTTGGCATTCGCTCCAGACCGCCGGGAGGACGAGTATGACGAACCGTGCAACGAGGCTTCATCATCGCTCTCAGAGTCTTCGGATTCTGAGTCGCTTTCCTTATCACTGTGCCCAGCGTCACTAGGCAGTTCCTTCTTCAAGGGCCCTGGGTTAGCAACCCTGGCAGTAGTAAAGGGAGCTGGCGCGTGGTAGGGAATGTATGCCGGGGCTACTGAGGGGCCAGAGTGAGGGACGTATTGCTGAACCGGTTGCAGTGACATCTGCTCGCAGGCTGGACCACCGTGGTAAGGCAACGAAAACTGTTGCGAGCCCCATGTGGGAAGATCAGGGTAACTCGGTCTCCAGACATGTTCTGGTTCTGCTGCCCAGGCTTCGTGGTTGACTGGAGAGCGAACATGATGGAATGCCGGGCTTTCGACGTTATCGTACATTGGCATGCCGGTGTAAGGTGGCGTGGGAAGGCTCTCGTTATGGCTTATCGAAGAACTTGTGGACATTGGACTGCCACAGCCTGGTCCCTCGAGTAGCCATGGATCGAAGGCGTCTATCGGAGCGCTCAATGATCGGGTAGTTGATGTCTCGCGAGCAAGGTGGTGGAAAGACATCCGTTCATCGTACGATCCGTTACCATGCTTCATGGGAATAGGCTCATGTGAATCACATCGGGAGAGATCCTGCGATCCAGGATAGTCCACCACGTATTGGTAAGGGCTCGAAGTGAAAGACTGGACACGTCGTTGCTCCATAATGGCGAGGTAAGACTAATGCTCAGTCAGTGATGCTCACAGGTGTCGAGTACATAGACATACTGTGTAGGTAGGATGTGAATATGCAATGAACAATGTGAGAGTCGTATAAAGACAAGAGTATGGCAGAGTGCTTGGTGGATGTGAGACCTGAGGTTGATTGTTACACTGGCAGGACCTCGCCAATATAATATAGATCAGATGCAATAGTGAGCGCTCAACCATGCCACAGGCTCCGAGGAGTGGTTCATAGGGTTCAGCAGAGAAAGGAATGCTAACGATCGGTGAAAACGACGACCCAGCAGGTTGGTACCTGAGCGACTTGGCGTACTCGATGCCAGCATGCCGCTGCGTGCGTGCACAGCCTGACCGCGAACGAACAACGGCTCGAGCTAGCATGGGTAGACGAGCTAGTGTACGGCGTAGTCGAGCACTTGAGTCTTGAACGCTTCGGGCTTTGTTAGACGACCGAAGTTTTGCAGGCATGTATCCTAGTCGCAAAGTGCCTCATGTTTTTCTTGATAGCTGCTCCTCATCGAATTCCAGTATCTTGATCAAGGCCCCCTCCGACAGACGCACGCTTCTAAGATGGTGGTTGGTAGGCACCCTTTCAAATGTGTACAGCAAGCAGCAGGGGCTAAGCTTTCAGTTGGCCACGAAGATCCATCTGATCAGGGTCTCGATGTGGGTGTGGTGCGCTCGCCTGGTGGCTTTTGCTCAACCGTTATTTAGCGTGGGGCAGCGTCAGATACGTGCTTTGACGTGTGGCAAAGATGGTTCGAGCGCCCAGAGTGCGGATGTTGTATACAGCTAACCGTGGTGAGTCCTTAGGAATGCAGAAGACGCACGCCTGTGACGAAGATAGAAGTGTTGGGTTTGACAGCTGGTTACTGGTTGATGCTGCAGGGACCTACCGTCGCTTACCAATTGGGGTAGACGAACCTGGGCTTCCTGCATTGAAGGCCGTGCTCAACCCAAGCTCTTTGATGCTGCGGCGAACTTGTTTCAGAGGCGTATGCTACAGCCACACATACTATTTGCAACTCCACCTATTCTAGATGGTGTTAGAAACCAATTCTCACCACGATAGCTGGCGGTAGTGGTCAACGTGGGAGTGTCTGGTCCTCTACATCTCTCGAGCTAGTTGGCATCTCACCAACGCGCCCTACTATGATTAAATCCTGGTCATGACCTGAAATATGTTGAATCCCAAAAGGTGTGGAGATGTAACTGTCTGTACTGAATTAAGCAGTAGCCGCTGTGCCATAAGCGCTCTTGTTAGAATGTTTGGCCAGTTCGAGTTGGAAACCTGTAGAGTCAACATGAATGATCCTATATTTTGGATCGTTATGAGGTACAACCTGGCAGTCCCATGAGACGCAGTTTGTGAGATACATGTCTCCACCGTAGTTCTGACCTGAAAGGAATCACTGCAATCTTGCATAAGGTGACGATGCGATACGAGCTGCAATGCGGCACAGTTTGGGGGCTCCATCATCGTAGCGGAGATCGTTTCGAGTCAGCAGCTGATCGACACTTTACAACCCCAGCTTGATCTCATCTTCAGTCGCGGAAGCCCAACTGAGCGGCGTATTGGCCGCCTTTTCCTTGGGCCACGACAGGGAGTCGAGGTTATCGACGTACGTTGTGTGCGAAATGAGCCAGCCAGGTTCAGCTAGATTGTGTACATGGATCCCACAACTTGTCAACTTGTGGCCTAGAGTTTGGGTAGCGGACCAAACTACAAAGACTGTAAAAGCGGGAGCAGTGGGTCTTTGGGCTTGGATGACATCCGGACCCAAGTGTCGTATCGAAGGACCCAGTACCAAGATGGCAATTTCGAGCGAATGCAAAGAATTGGTCTGAGCAGCCGCGGGGGAAGCGCGTGCCGCAGGTAGACTAAGGTTAGCTTCCTGAATCGTCAGCCGAAAGCCCCTACCCTGAACGTGACGGTGAGTTGACCAGCTTGAGTGGTCGATTATTCGAGACGATCATGCGTCCTCCGCCACTCACAAGTGTTTGATCTGACGGCATTCAACAGGAGCGCGGCTCGTGTATTGATACTCGCGAGAAGCGGTAGCTTCGTCACTGGCCAGTCGACGCCACGCATGAACCGGCCCATCACGTGTGTGGGCTGCTCTAGATTTGTTGCGAGCGTTTGACTGCACTCTCCACCTTCCGCTTTCAGCAAGAACGATAAGACGATATCTCCGTTGACGCTAACGGGAATTATTCGAGGGGAATGCATCGACAGAAGGATTCCGTTGTGGTAGGGCCATGTTGAGCCATCCCCTGCGAGGCGTGCTGAATTTGTGCGCCTGAGAGGCTCTTCCCACACGAATTAAGCCTAGATGTCAATCGACGACAGGACAGATTGTTGTCAGGGCTGGTTGTCCATCGAATAGGCGATGAGCAGTAGTAGCGAGATGAACTTGTTAAGGAGTGACTTTTCTTGGGCGATCGAGCAGTAGCTGAGCACAGGAAACTAGCAGTGTATCGGTACCAGCGAGAAATGACGCGTGGTGCTGTGATATCGGAGGGGTACAGAGTCCTTTCGGAATAACTCCGTGCTCTAGCGTGTATACACCTGCGCATCTGAGAAGATTCCCAAGAATTCGGATGTGCCGTATGACTACATGGATGGCTTGTCAGCATCTGATCATGACTCGTCTTGAACATACAAGGTAAAGCGAAGTTTTGTAGGCTGGCCCCAAGCCGTCAGACGCAACCGAAGCCACGAGCTCCTTACCCCCGCATTGATACCAGTGCGGAATGCTAAAGAGTGCACTGTCTGTTACCGCATCCCCGACAAGACAGTTTTATCCCCGCTGCACATCATCGCGTGACAGTCCAGGATTGGTTGGTGATGTGACGTGATGGTCAGAGCTGCATACGCGCGCTTAAATGAAGGATCGCGACTTCGTGACGAATTTGAGGCAGAAATCTCGCTTCGCTGCAGCGAACCTGAGTTGGTTGAAATCGATCTCAGTAGGAGCTGTTGCTGCTAATTGATCCAGATGGGGTAGATAGAGCGATTGGCGACGTGATCGCGATGATGGGGAAGACGGAGGCTCCGAGTGAGATTAGCGGAAGGCTGGGGTACGGTACCAGATGGCCTAACGGGCAATGCCAAGCACACTAGCCTCAAACGGAAAGGACCTCTTCGCACGCAACAATCCATGGATCTGGCTGTACGCACCACGGGAGCTGTTCCCACCGGCTGATCTTTCTGTTCGCATTCCGTCACGCGGCATGCGCGTTTCCAAGCCAGATTTTGACTTGACACTCTAAGCGCAGCCTATAGGGGTCTGTTAGTGCTACATGACATGGCTGATGTACCAGACTGCAGACCCTCGTCACGATGGAGTGCTCTCAAACATCGAGTCGTCCATGCCGTAGTTGGGAAGACGCAATACGATTACAGAGATGTCTATTGTCTCGCACGAGGTGCTAAATGACGATGCGGGTGGCTCAGTGGGCATATGTCGATCGAGCTGAGCAACGTGATCAACATCCCCCTTTACTAATCACACATGTACTGCTCGACCCGATTCGCATGCAGCAATCCTCTGCGACTCATGGTCAATTGCAGCACTCTGGCAACTTGCATCAATCAACTTTGCTTGTTTCTTAAGTGCATGAGCCCAGACTGGTACCGGCCTTGGAACTGAGCGATTTACTGCGGAACCACAACATGGGTGAACCCTTCAGTCGAAGGTCATAGAATTGGAATTACCACCAGGTGTTTCTTGAGTTGATTTGGAGTTCATCAGCTTGGTCCTGGAACACGGCAATACTAGCGCGATCGACGTCAGCATCATCGAGAGAAATCGGATTCCTGGAGTACACATCTGTTTGCGATGCCTTTTCATCTCTTCCCCATTCAGAGCTTTTGAACGCTCTTTCCTGCCTCCCAAGATGCCCAGCAGCCGTTGAAAAAGCAAAACCACCGCAAACCCTCCACAGTCTCAATACCATCCACAGCTTTCCATCCCAAATCCTACCCAAGACCCCAGCGCAAAGACCACGAGACGATGTTACATCAAGGGCGCAACAAAGCCAGTTAGGTACGTGCGTGCCCACCCGGACACCCACTACCAAAACATGACTTCGTTACGAACTCGAACCCAACGCGCCGCACACGATGGCCCGCCCGTACCGTCCGTCGCGTCACGTTGTATCGCCTGTAGCCGCCTTCCGCTCCGCTCCACCGTTCACTCGCAGATCGCAACGCCCAGCGAACCGTCCCAAGGCTGTATACGAGGGTGTAGCACCGAGAGAAGGGCCGATGGAGATATACGAGAAACGCGTCTGTTGGAGAAGGGCAGATGGCTTGGCGGATACCAGAGTGATTGCGTTGTTTGCTGCGATGAGCTCGTGGGTGACGGTCGACACGTGTGTGGTTTTGTCAGGGCTGTTGAGGATTCTGGCGTGAGGGTCATACACTTTGCCCAAGAAAACTATTGCCTTTGCATAGCACAGAGATAACACATCGAAGCACAAGTACAAATCCACATATAAAAAGAAACAAAGCACCCTTTCCATGAACTTGATCCAATCTCATTGACTCTAGGTAGAAATGTGTAGGCGCCTCTATAATCTCACCGCGCCCCAGCCCCCATCCCAACGCCATTCCTCCTCGCATGGATAACAGCACAAAGACACCGCCCCACAGCCTCCAAATCACCCAGAAGCGTGACGTGACCGCGGTCGCTCGAGACGACACCGCCGCGAACTACACTATACCCAGTGGGCACCATAGCCGCACGAGCGAGCACCACACCGTCACCGCTCGCAAATGCAAGCTCATCGTACACGTCTGCGCGTTTGATGGCTTCTTTACTCTCTACCTTTGCGCCATATACCGTCGGTGTGGACTTGCCGTAGATGAGTGCGATGGGTGGGTATGCGTTCGACGTCGTGTGTTCAGGGCGGTGGTCGAGTTCTTGTTTAAAGGCTTTGACTTCAGCGAGGGTTCGCGCGAGATACTCCACGGCTTTGTCGTAAGGGATCGTGACATCGGTCGCGGGGTTCGGCTCTTTAGAGGTCTCGATGTTGTGTTCGTGGCCCATCTGTGGTCCCATGCCTGCTTGTTCGGCGCTTCCTTCTGTGACATTGTTCGCGGCGTTACGAGCTACGTCGGCTGCGTCTTTTGCGGTGCTGCTTTTGCGAGTGGAGAAGGTTGGGAGTGATGAGGAGACGGCGTTCATCAGGCCACTAACGCTGAAGTTGCTGTCTTTGGGTTGTTCGGGGCGGGGCAGAGGCGCTGCTATACATGGTGAGAGGCGGTGTTCTTTCCAGGTATTTACGTCGAAGAAGTCTACAGGGTACTCTTCTTTCGTGCGCTTGTTGATGAAGCACTTTCCGTCGAGGGGTAGGAGAGCGTATGATGTTCGGATGCTAAAGTTTACTTGTGCTGTTAGCACGCGTGAGGAGAAGAGCACATCGTCGCCGTTGCGGAATGGACCGAGGATATTCACGCAGCGTTGAGGCACACCGGCATATACAACACCGGCTACTAGATCGGGACGCTGGTTGATAGCATGCCGTGTGATCAAGCCGCCTAATGAGTGTGCGACGATAACGGCACCGCGCTTCTCTGGAGGGACGCCTGGCTGATTACAAGGCAGCGACTCTAAGAATTGTATCATCCGTCGACTGAGGAAGTGCGGAGAGAGCCGCCAGTCGTAACCGTAGTTGTGGACCCTGAGTTTACCATCCTTGACATTATCGCATGCATTCAGACGCTTGAACAGGCGCTTGGCTATATCGACGGGGCCGATATGGGTCAGCATGCCGCTGGGTATAATGCTCTCCTCCATGCGCTCATCCGCATCTGGGTCCAAAGGTACCTCCAAGTCTACCTTGCGTAGGTTCAACCCGACTTTTATGGGCACCCAGAGCTGTCGATGGGGCGGTTCTGCTGAGCGCAAGATGGAACCTCGATAGCCTCCCAGCACGACCAAGTCCCCTTCAAGCTCTTGCAGAGCCTGTGTGAAGTATGGATGCGGCTCAAAGTCGCTGTCCCCACCCTTTGACGGCAGGCGCTTCTTCCTTGTCGAATCGCGACGTGCTGCCGGTGCAGGCTCGTTTGCGCGGACATTATCGGTTTCGCGGAGTCTAGATGCTATACTGGCATTGCGGGTTCTGAATATCTCGCTGCTGGACGACAGGTTGAAGTTTGGGAACGAAGGGCTTGGCAACTTGAAATTCGAGTCTTGCCAGCTGTCTCTGAGGGCCTTCAGCCTACTGTTGACCTGCTCTTGGACACTCTCGAAGCGCGTGTCGTCGCCGAGCGAAGACGCGAAAGATCTTGTGCGGTATACGAGCAAAGAGCCTTCGGAATTGGACCGCCGTAACTTAGGCGCCGGTCGGTCGCTCGATATCTTGGGGGACGGTTGAAGGGTATCGGTGCTCTCGTCGCTGAACTCTCGTTGGGGTATCGGAGCGGTATTGGGATGTTGTGGTACCTGTACGAGGCTCCTCGATGCGCTCCTCGACTCTTTGGGTGTGGAGTGGCTGGCGCCATCCTGCTGTGGTATGTCTCGGGCTGGTCCACTACTGGCGAAGGTATCTCTCCTCCGCCTGTCGGAGGTGCGTGGCTTTTCGGTATCGAGCGAAAGTGCTGACAAGCTCGGGAGCGAAAAGTGCATGTCTTTGTAGGATTTGGTGATGGACGTGGGCAGGGTGAAGGGCATGTATTTGCGCATCGTGTCCCCCATGGAGCCGCTCGAGGATGCCCGCCGTCTTCCAATCTGTAGGTGTTCGCGGAGTGTAGCTCGATGGTCGCCGGCCTTCTCCTTGTGGAATGTCTTCGGTCCTGCTCGCCATGGTGAAGGAAGTCGCGTTTGAGGGTCGGATTGCCGCTCGCGGTCGTCATTGCTCGATGTGTGCGTGGGTTTCGGCCTCACGTCAGCTCTCTGAACATCTTTGCTCGGTTCTGGACGCGGTGTCGTCTTTCTCAGTTCCGGTGTGGCATCGGTAGCTTCCTGCCAGCCCTCGAAAAAGGCCCCGTCTTCCGTGTCCTCTAGGGCAGCAGCCTTTTCCGCAGCCGGCGTTTTCGGCGAAGTCAGACGCGTCTGCTGCTTTCCTATGCTGACTCCAATTGCTGACTGTGCTGTTTCGAGCCCGAACGCGCTTTCCTCCGGCGACTCGTCTTCGGAGGGTGTGAGGTCATCGTCGACGATAGAGGCGAATTGGATGTCGGCGAGGGCACTCTGGCGACGCTGGTGGTGGGTAGAGGCTATGGATGTCTCTGCCATGGCAGGCTAGCCGTAGGAATTGGTAGGTGTCTGGGCTGCAAAAGTGGCCCGAAAGTTGGCGTTGTCATGTTTACGGTACATGCTCCTCCCGCAGTGTGGCAGTGTCAGCTTTCCGCCCGCTGCCGAAAGCAGCGACATTCATGGCCGACCATCCCAGTCATCCGACCCAGCTTCATCTCGATATCAAGGACGGACGAGCGACGGTCTATTGTAGGCGACAACGGTGCAATGACGGCAAGCGCGACGCATATATTACCAAGGGCAAATGTCACGTCCAGAGCGTGTCATGTCGATCGCGTCACGCCAGGCCACGCCCACGCGCCACGACGCCACGTTTCGTCCTTAGTCAGCTCTTCACATGACGAATCACCCCTCATCCTTTGCAAACCATCCCGAGGCAGCGGCTCACCATAGCACACATTCGCTATCAGCAATCTCAATCTCCATCCTCCGTTATCGTCGTATATTGACACGCGAGCGCTTTTGCCAGTGCGATAGCTGTTATTCTCCTGGTTCCGGAAGGTTGCACGCAACATGTGGACTCTCTCACCCTACGAGATACCCACGGCATATTAGGCTCCGTGTGGTATCTCTTCACGAAAATTTCAATGGCTATGCAGCTCCTCGCGAAACTGTCTTCGAAGATCTATGGAAAATCTTAGCATGCGGCTCCGCGTCCTCCCGCTGATGCATGCAATCTAGCCTTCCGAGCCCGAGGTCGGATCGCACTCAGGAACAAGTCAGCCGATCTCCATCAGACCACCCCGGCTGCTTCTTAGTAACGCAATCGCAAGTTTGCGGGCTTTGTTCGCCAATTGAGTAACTTAACCCTAGGTGGAGCAAAGACTGGGCCTCATAACCCTTTGTTAGCCGAGCTATACTCTCGCGCCGAATGATCATCCCTTCCCGTACGACCGACAACAGGGCGACAACGAATGACAGACGTCACAATGAACTAGCATCAAGCGCAGAGACGTTATGCTAACGCAACAGCATCAGCAGTTATGTCATGGTGCGATTGAAGACTGGGCCAAGTCCACATCGTCACAATATAACTTCACCGCTGGTCCTAGCCAGCGCTCGTATTTGACTGTCCTGCATCTCCTCATCTTGGTCTCACCTACACTGTTTTCCATTAACTCGAGATACCCAGCTTAGCCGCAATTCTCATACAGATCTATCGCAAGGATGTCGATTCTACACCTCCCAGAACCACTGCCATCAAAGTCCATCGCCCTAGGGCAGATCACTACCAACCCTTTGAACCCCTCCTCCGAATCCATCAAGCCTTCAGTATCTTCAGAGTTTATACAAAGGACGACCCGCTCAAAACAAGAGGACGCTGCATCTACATCGCACTCCACCCTGACCGACGCATCACTAGTCTTCGACACCTTACGCAACGATACCAGCACACAAGACTTCCTCCGCAAGCTATCGCAACAAAACAAGCCAATCTACTTCGTCACCGGCCTCCAAACTTCCAAATCCCCAAGCCACAAGCGTGCGACCGTGTCCCACGAGCCCATAACCGAGGCTACGGAAACCCCGCAAACGCAACAAGTCCAACTACCCTTCCGCCGGATAGACTCGGCATCCAACATGGCCTCCCCTGGCGAAGAAGGTTCGGTCGTCGCAGTCGAGCTGCTTAAGGTAAAATGCCGCATTGGCGCTGTGAATGAACCACATTGTATTTCGGATGTGGATTATGTGTGGAGCTACCATGCGCTTGAGGGTGAGGACGAGGATTTGCAGTTATCTATTGGGCTGGGGAAACCGGTGGAGGAACAGGAGTGGAAGGAGTTGACGGGTAGTAAAGAAGAACGCGTGGAAAGAGACGCTGATCATAACTGGTCTTACGACTACGAGGACAGCGACGATGGTCTTGGTGGGTTCTGAGCGGAGATCCCTTTGAACAAACAGTTATCTTCCCAATACACCTCTCTTACCTAAACATTACCTTCCCATGACATCAATCCAAACCCTTTACACCAATACAGTCAACAGTACCCCTCTCAATCTCCTCCAATATCCTCCACAATAGCAATACCATAGACCTGAGTATACTCCGTCTTCGCATCTCTCTCCGCATCGACCTCACTACTTCCATTTCGCACATTCCTCTGCGTCAGCAACTTGAGCATCACAGCTTGACAGTGCTCAACATGCTTGGCCTTGAACACCTGCAACTCTTGATTCTTCGTCTTGTAGTCGCTGATCTGTGCTTTCATATCGTTGACAGTGTTTTCCAGAGATGTCTTGGCTTCAGTCAATGCGCGGACCTGTTCCTCGAGCGCAGCGGTATCCGGGGTGTCGATGGTAGTAGTTAGGTTGATGAAGTCGAGCAGAGAGGTACGGTTGGACGGAGCGGTCTTTTGTTTCTTGTTGATGGCGGAAGAGGTGGGCGCTGGGGTGAACATCTCGCGCTTCGGGAAAGTGGGCCAAGGGCTGGATGCGCGGAGCTGGTAGCCCGATTCCATGATGTCGTCTTCGTCTTCGGATATCTCGATGAGATCTTGGATGAGATCTTCCGGGGGCGACTTTGCTTGCTGTTCGCCATTGTCGGGCTGGAGGTCTGTAGGCGCTTGTGTTTGGCCATGTGCTATCGCGCCTACAGCAGAAGCGTCCGCTGTACGGTACTGGCGGTATCGCGTCGGCAACGCCTCTTCGCGTCCACCTCCCTGGAGTGTCCGTCGTAGTCGCGCCCACGCCTTTTTGATCACTGCCGCGAGCTCTTTAGGCCGTGCGTCTACTCGAGTCTGAAAGCCCTCGTCGTCTTGGAGTCCAGCGTCGATGAGCGCAACCCGTGCGCACGTGCTGATTCTAGCAAACCAGATTTTGCGTGTACCGACGTTGTCTTTACTCTCAGTGAGTAGCTGAAATGCAGGCGCGAATTCAATGGCGCCGTCAAGTGTTTCGGGCAGTTCGACCTCGAACAGGCTGTCGTCGAAGAAGCACATGCGCCACGGTCCCGACAGTGTCTGTATTTTGGCAGAGGGTTTGGGATGGCGGAACGCTGCCCATACTGGTGTGTTTTCGGCGTCACGGAGATGACCTAGGAGGACTTTACCAGGAAATAGGGCGAAGTGTTCCTTGCTGTCTGGCTCTAACAAGGTGACTGCTCGTTCTTCATGGGCCGCCATGGGACGCGTCTGGAACCAATGGTCGGTGGGGATGTGATCTTTCAGTACCTTGATGTAGTGTGTCGCTGTAGTCTTCTGCGGTTGAGGCTTCGATATATTGAGTGCGACACTGTTCTTGGCCTCAACAGTGTGCCTGGGGGCGGAAGCCGATGCAACAGGAGCTGCTATTAGGCCCGCCGACGATCGTATACTTGGCCTAGCTGCTTGCGATACGTTGTTTCGACCCTTTTCGACATTTTTCCTTATCGATGTGAGTAGGTCGGCGGGTATACCAGATACCGTGGCTTCCGAGTAGCCAGCCTCCAACATCACGATCTTGATCACTATCTTCAATCGCTCCTCCCAAGCTGCAGTACCAAGTGGACACGCATCGTCTGCGATAAAACGACACCATGGTACGAACTGAGACTGCGCAAATGGTGTATGATCCGTATTGTCGCCGCCGCGGTTGTCCTCGTAGTGTACTTCCATCGTTGTCTTGTGATTACTCATTATCCGGCGCAGATAGCCCCACACGCGAGTACCATCGTTTGTACCGAGGAGTACTTTACCGGGGTAGAATGGACGTCCATAGTATATGTCCTGTTGTGAGGCTTCTACTGTAGGATAGCAGTCGGTTGGGATGGCGTTGCGTAGCTTCGCGAGCACGGCCGGGTGCTTGTTTTGCTGGTCTTTGAGTACCGCTTTGTTGATGCGTACATCTTTAGTGGGCTGATATAACTGTTAGCCTCCATGAGCTGACTGTATGTCGCGATGCGCTAGTCTGCGAACCTCTTGAATTGTGGGCGCCATGCGGGTAAGTTGCTCTATGTAGTAGTTAGTAACTGCTATCGCGTTACATCCTTGATGTTCCGCCTGTCTCTGTGCTTTACAGAGTAGTTCAGCTTATTGGGGTGTTGCTTTGCGTCTGAGAAAACCTTGGAAGAAGGGACTTACCTGGTCTCTAGGTTGTAACAATCTACTTGAGTAGATAAAGCGCTATAGACAAGACTCTGTGTTGTCGCGACTGTATATCCGGTGTGCTTGTGCGTGATCAGATTGATAGCGTAGTCTCCATACAGTACAAGTTGTAGCAGACGAAAGAGGGCGCACTGTGTGACCAACGCGGCTAGCGTCGTTGGAGTACCTGGGAGATCATAACAAACGAGAAATATATTCACTGCATTGCGCAAATTAATCCGAAAACTGTTTTGTGCCCATACAAATGACACAGCCTGCTCGGTCCTGAGAAACTAAACGGGCTCAGCCAAATGCTGTCCTAATAGTGGATAGAGAGGAAGTAGTAAATGCACACTTTTGGAAAGCGACCTGAAAAGGAAAATTACATACAGATAACTCCACCACCTGCTGACTGTGCTGTATAGGCTGTATACACAGAATCGGCTGTGTCATGTATAGGCACATAGAGCCTGACTAACAGCCGAAGCGCTTCCAAGGACCACAACTTTTGCGCATAGCAAGCAACAACCAAATAGGAGTAGCATCGTCAGGATCGCTGAGTTGTCAGAACTCTTAGACGCACTCAAGCCATATCTCCCAGCGCTCCGCCTTCAACTTCAATACCGTATGTCTCGACGTACTGCCTCTTAGCGTCTCGGTTTGCCGTTTCTGGATCGGTTCCATCTTGATCACCAATGTCGAAAGCCATGACTTCGAGTAGAATGGGCTGAGCATGTTTTACATGCGCTTGTCTCAACTTCCTGAGACTGCCCATCTCCGCTTGTAGCTCCGCGCCGTCTCGCTCGAGTTTTGCTATCTTCTCGCGGGCGACGGCTAACTCACTTCGCAGAGTCACAGCGCCAACAGTCTTCTCTTTGCATAGTTCTTGAAGCTGTTCGTTCTCTGTCTTTTGTCGCTCGGCATCGGCTTCGAGAGTCGCACATCTCTTCTTGGAAGCGGCAAGCTCGTAAGATAGAGATCCTGGCCCAGTCTCACGAGCTCTCCTGAGAAATTGTATCGACGGCGATATCTGATCGAGAGTTAGAAGGGTATTAGGAGTTGTTTAGTGACTTACCGAGCTTACGGTCGAAAATCCTCTCGGGGCTGGTGTCGTGGCCAACGAGACTGAATCTCTAGCATCATTGCCAGCTTCGTGATCAGAGGCCATACGACGCTTTTTGGGCCTCATGTCTGCAATCGGGATGCTTGGAGAACTGTAAATAACATCAATACTGGATGGAGCATTAATATCGTCCGAGGCTTCTACGTCAGCGGGCCTTGCGGTGCTGGTGTCGAGTCTGTTCCGGTTTTGGCGAATGATCTCGGCGGCTCGTGGTGCTTTAGTCTGGATTGAGAGCTCGTCTCCGTCAATCATTCCCGCGTGGACGAGCGCTGCCCGTACACAAATGGCTACCGAGGCCCGCCAGGGATCGCGTATGTCTTTCTTCTTGTCGCGTGCTTCAGGGTCTCCAAGATATCGAAAAGGCTTGTCGAAATCTATCTTACTAACGAGATCTTCATCCCTCAAGTTTGCCTTTCGTCCGTCGTTCCAGTAGCACAGAATGTGTCCAGACCTTTTGGCGGACGCTTCTCCTTTGACGGACGCTTTGCCTTTGACCCTCGCCCACACCTCCTTTGGTGAACCACTCGGCGATTTTGCAGATGGCACAAATCCTAGGTAGACTTTTCCAGGGTAAATGTTGCCGATGTCTTCACTGCAGTTCTCAACACGTGGCCAGACTGTAGGCGGAAATGCCTCTTGTAGTTCTTGTATATGAGATGGTTTCATACCAGACTTCTTTGCAGAAGGAGCGTAGGCAGGACTGCTAGAATCTGCCAGGGGTGCACCATCCTCGTTGTCTCTATCCAAGTAGTCGTCCTCAGACTCAGGTTCCATGATCTGTTCGATGAATCTGTCTAGGTAGTCTCCCTCCGACGGTCGCTTGCCGTTGGCGTTGCGCATTGAAGAAGAACAGGCTTGGTGGGTAGGCTTGCGCTTGTTGATGACACTGATGATTGTTGCCAGGTCTGGAAACGTATAATCTTTTGGGTTCAGGTATCCACCTCCAAGGAGAGCAATCTTCACGACCGTCTTGAGACGCTTCTCCCACTCGCCACCAGAAGAGCCTACAGGTGACTGATCTGTAGCGATCATGCAACACCATTTCTGGAACTCGACCTTGCGGAACTTTGGCTCGCCGATCCGGAGCTCCTCGTGGGTATTGTAATAGAAGCTGAGTACAGCACCTCCTCTGCAATCAATCTTCCAGAGATGAGCCCACAAGGCGCGTTCTTCCGCAGTATCCTGTCCCTGGCTCTTTTCTGGGTCGACGTGGCCGACCAGTACCCTCCCGTGTTGAAGCTCTGCTTTGCCGAATGATACGTCTTCTGAGAGTGCTGGGCGCACCTCCGGCCAAAGCTTATCGGGAAGGACCTCGCGAAGTCTTGTCAAGGCCTCATGATGTACAGGGAATGTTTTAGCCTTGTTGTTTGTTCCGCTGGAATGGCAACTCGGCTTGCTGTCTGAGACCATGGTACGGTTTGTGGCGAGGTGCGAAGGGGGATATGTCGGCTGGCGCATGATACGGGGGAAGTGATTTCGATGAGAGTGATGAGTCGAAAACGTCAGCTCTTGTATCTGTAATATTCTCATTCAAGACTTGCTGAACTCGTGGGCGATTCGTCAGGACCAGAGAATGGAGGTGACTAGACCAGAGTGCGAGAGTGGCAGAGATCAGGCATGCCAGGGTCGAATTGAGTAATGCAGAAGCAGTAGGTTGAGTCAATTAAAATGGACGGTGACCGCAAGTTTGAGTTTCGTCATCACAACAACGGGTGCCCGCGACTTTGGATTAAGTCACCTACAAACAATTGGTGACGGGCAATCTGAGTGCCAAGAGAGGGCAATTGGGACATGGGGGCGCCATCGGACGCGTCAAGGCAGCCGTTCAGGCCTGACCGCCAGGGATCCTGAGACATTGCAGTGATGCCAGATGTAAGTCGATCTTGTGATAGGCCGAATGTGCTCGTGTATGAGACAAGTGATGGAGATGCAAACGACCTGGAGCGGGATACCTGTCGCGCTAACGAGTAGGCGCTAGCGCGAAAGACAGGCACTTCGGGCAGGCACACCACCAAAGGACATCAAACCCCCCTTCACACCGCCGAATGACGTACGATATACAGGCGAACCATCCTTCGTATTGGACGCCGGACCTTTGGAAAAGACGACAACTCGCTGTGACTACCGATGGCGCGTCTCGCTCGCGTCTACTGTGCGCGAAGACGCGTCGCGCTCAACACCTACGTCGAAACGACCTGTCACAAACGGGACACAGCCTCTGATACGTCGCGATATCGGGTGGACACCGCAAGATCCACCCTGTGTTGACAAAGACCGCAATGGCGGGTCTACAACCATACATGGGGCATGACATGCGGGAACCTTGTGTCGGTTCGGCAGCCGACAGTGCAGCTGGACCAGAATGACAACTTCCGCGCAAGCTGGCCAGCGCAACCCGCCTAGAACAGGTCTCGGGGCATATACAAAGCCATGTCGCTGGGATTATGGGTCGATGCTTCGGCTAGGCGCGTAGAAAAGCCACTGTCGCTATAGGCTTGAGGAGCTTGCTCTCCTGCACAGGGTACGCACTACCGTGGAGACGACCTGCCGTTTGGCCTTGGTCTCCGCACATGCTAGAGTAGCGACGCGCCGCTGTAAGTGCTCCTGTAGTACACAGTTGCCGCTGGCTTGTCGTAGGACATGGCATGGACTACAGTCGGGCAACTGCCTGATGGATGCTACGTGCCAGACAAGTGGACGGTAGAGGGCTTATCGCCCAAGCTTTCTCTGAAGACCGAGCACTAAATGTAGCCGGGACACTGATCATCTCGCAGACCGCACTCGCAGCCGTAGAACACGATCGTTTTGCAAGCGCGCAGGCATACTCGTGACACGATACCAAGTTCCAGCTGAGCGTCGATACCACCTGCTCGGTTATATAACGAGAGCACGATTTGGCGAGCGAAGAGGGAACGATGTGATGAACATGGGTGGAGAGTGTGCATGGGTCTACCTGATACATTCGTGATTGATGAGAGAGCGCCTTTCGATCTCTGGTAGGCGTACCTTCATACTATACACTCCGAATGGACTATGTGTAAATCACCCCAAACCCGATCTTTTGCCCGCCTCATCATGCCCGCTAATGAGTTCTCTGATAGTTCTGTGTCTGAACATTGAACCGCTCTGTAATTAGCAGGAGCTTCCAGGGTTTAGCTACCGCCAGTACTTTGCGCCCTCCCTGGTCATGGTCATCCAGCTCAGCGAGCGATTTGCTCTCAATAGCATCTAGAATGATCGGCCTGCAGACCTCGTAGACCTCACGGACTCTACGGAAAGATTCATCAAGACATGGCCTTTTCATTATCGCACCTAACATCCATAGCATACCATGAGGATACCATCACAACACTATTTATGCTATGTTAATTTGGAACACGGTGTGCACCTCCAAGGCATGATATAGCCAAAAGAAAACGAGTCTTATGATAATAGGTTGTGGATTGGGACGTCGCGGTGGGGTATCGCTCTTTCCTCATCGCGTGTGCACGTGCGGGGCAAATGACAGAGCTTGATCTCACCAATCACCGTTTATCTCCGTCTGCACCATCGCCAGTCAGCTCATCTCTCGCTCGTACATCAACAGCAACGCATCGTATATGTATCCGTTCCCTTGAACAGACTACTACTCATTCGTCGCCATGCACGAAATCGTGACTTTACAGTTCGGCAAGCAGAGCAACTACCTGGGCACTCACTTCTGGAACACACAAGTAAGTCGCGATTTTTAGCGTCCCGCCGCCTCATCTAATATTATCGCAGGAGTCCTACTTCACATACCCGCCCGAGCCAGAGTCACCTGTGAATCATGACATATTGTTTAGGCCGGGTGTTGCTCCAGATGGGTCCGATACTTTCACGCCAAGAACGCTCATATACGATCTCAAAGGTGCTTTTGGTAGCATGAGAAAGATCAATGCCCTGTACGAGGCCGAAGACGACAGAAGCATATTAGATCAGAACGGTGTCTGGCCATCGAAGCCTGTTGTACAGCGTGCAACAGAGACTATCCCACAATCCACCTATCAAGAGCACCTCGATGCCGGCCTACAGCCTCCCCCACTCAGCACATCGTCTGTCAGATACTGGTCAGATTATAGCCGTGTCTACTATCATCCAAAGTCCATTGTCCAGCTGTCGGAGTTCGACGTCAACGACAAGCTCATGCCCTTTGAGAGCTGGGACGTAGGCATGGAGCTTTTCGAGAAGCTTGAAAGGGAAGTAGATCTGGTTGACAGAGATCTACGACCATTCGTCGAAGAATGTGATGGCATTCAAGGGCTCCAGATATTCACGGGTGTTGATGACGCCTGGGGCGGTTGGGCTTCGGGATGGCTCGAGAGGCTCAGAGACGAGTACGGCAAGATGAGCATTTGGACGTGGGGCTTAGGTGACCATGGTGCCAACTCATCGACCCCTCGAGTAGGTTCTATTCAAGTTTCTGGAAAGGAGTAAAGACTAACATGGAGCAGGAAAGACGCATACAACAAGTAGCGAACTCTGCGCGATCTCTTCAAATACTTGGAGAACAGTCGTCAGTGTACGTCCCGATGTCAAACAGCCCTGCTAAATTACCGGGCTATCTATCGTTAGATGTAACTTCTCCCTGGCATATTGCAGCTTTACAAGTCATGGGTCTGGAAAGCATGACCATATCCTCACGTTTGAGAGCATCTTTGGGCGGACGCGGAACGCTTCAAGACTTGGAAAACACTATCAACAGTACCGGGAAACGACGTATAGCGAAGCTCGAGATGAGTGCTGCAGATCCGGAGGTACTGTCTGATAAGGCTTTCGATGAAGCCGAGAAAGCGGAAAATGTTGGTTCCATGACATCAAGGCAGACAAGTGAGGGCGACGATCGACTCAGCCATTTCGACATTGATACCTTCACTCGCGATTATAGAACGGCCACCAGGAAAGGAAAGAAAGAGCACGTTTTTGGGCGAGCGGAGGCTTCTCGTGGAGAGTGGGCCCTGTCTGAAGATAACGAACGTGATCCTCATGACAGGTTCGATAGTGGACCAGCAGTACAAAGGTATGTATCAGTTCATCACCAAGGATGCGCACATCGTGTTATCGGCGCTTGCAAACTGGGCGCAAAACGTGGAATCCAGGCTGACGCGTTTCAGATTTGCTGCACCGCTACTATTTCCTTTGCTTGACAGCTTTCCTCGTTCGATGCTGGACGTAGGGTCCGGTCACTCCACTAAGCTGGCTGTACATACGGGGCTGACGACAAGTACCACTGTCGCTGATCAGATCCGAGCAGTCGAGCAGATCGTCAAGCGAATGGGCGGGATTGAAGAAAAGGAAGCGCTATGCAACGGCTTACAAGTCCTCGCGGAAGAATACGATGAAGGCTGGGATAGTGGATCAGAAAGCGATGACGACGATTAGTCGCATTGCAACGAGCCAGCTTCTTGACGCGTGGCTGGCGCACAGTGTCTTCGTGGAAACGACAGCGCGTCTGCCACCGGCCTCAATACACAAGGATATTACCGTCAGACACGACCGATTGATCTGCGACACAACACTCTGGTGACACCAATACAACACATACCTTTGCGCGATTCGTAGCGGATGTACAGGGCCGGAATTTCTGTGCTCGAAGAACTTTTCATCACTGAGCAAGCACTGCGACATCTGACGGATGTTGAGCTGCCGCCACGACGGTACAGGGAACCCCGAACGTGGAAGGCATCAGACCCCATCGAGCTCGGCTTAGGAAGAGCATGCGACGAAACCCCATACTGACATCATACTGAACAAGTCGTTATGCATGGTGCTTCGTTACGCCGCAGTTCGGGCTTGATCGCCAGGGCAACCCTTTGCAAGTTTTGCGCTGTTAAGAGACCTCTCTTTCCTGATCGCAAGCCGAACTTCGGACTGAGCGGGATTAAGGCCGCGATCTGCTGGTGGGCCAAGACATGACCTGGTGATATTGGTGAAGGTTTTACTGCCTCGCGCGTATGCAGGGTGGAGCCTGCCGCTGAACCTTTACGCGTTCGCGGACGCTTGTACGAAGCGCCGGGTAGCTAAACTGCAGGTGTGCGCGGCAGCTCTTGCTCGCCCGAACACCACAACAACGGTCGTCTGGAACCCAAATTTGACTGCGATGCACGATACGGCTGGGCGTCCTTGCTAGCTTGGGGCCAGTCGCAATCAGCTCATGACTTTCCGAACGGCGGCGGCAGCTGCTGCAGGAACTATCTACAGCTGCCGTAAGCTGACGCGCAGCCGGTCGTACAATGACAGTCAGGAAAACTCTGATTCTTACTGCGATTGCCCACTGATCGGGGTAACGCGGGGTAGCGAGGCATGCGAACGTTGCAGCAGTCTGGCTGGGACACTACCAGCCTCCAATGAGTCCGCCAATTGCAATGCGCCGAAAAGTTCACGATATGGAAACACCCTGGATTTTCAATAAACACGCCTGCAAGCCACCGTCTTAGCTCCTGACAGTGGCCGGTTCAAACGCTCAAAGCTATTGATTGAGACCGGCCATGCGCCCAAGGACGGCAAACAAACGGAGGAGAGTCCGCGCCATGCACAACTCTCATTACTACAGTTCTGTCGCGTGCAAAGAGGTGGAAAGTTTGGTCAGCGCGTCCCAATACACGCGCAATTCTCGGGATGATGTAAGATAATCCTTGCTACAGTGCAGGGTCGCAACATTGTACAGTTTCTCAACAATACGCCCAAGGAAGCTTGTTTATCGCTGTCATGCTAGGACAATAGTATAGACAATCTTCCAAGCTTCCACTGAGACCGCCGTCAGCCGAAGTCCCACTGTGCTGGTGCACAGCTCGTGTTCACGACAGACCAAAGCCCACGATGTCTTAGCGGCCCTGCAGTCCGCGCAAATATACCTGGTTGTTTGGATTTCGGACTCACAGAATGACCCTCGTGTTTCCCGGTGACACATTGAATACAGGAAAACGGTTCGATGGCGTTTCATTGGTGCGGCTGAAGACTTATGCCATGTTTGGACAACGTTATGTCACTGCCACTCACCGTTGGTTTGTGGGGTGGCTGGAATACAGCTGTAAGTTCCAACCTCTGCGGCTACCAAAACGGTCACCAAGTCAGCATGCATGAGAAGGCAGGGCGTCGTGTTCTCCTAACCACCGATTATCCTGGTAGCCTTATGCATGCAGCTACGATTTAGGTAAGTCGTTCGCTGACTAGCGATCTTTTGCAGCCGGTTGCTAGGGTAAACTTGGCCAGCAAACGTTCTTAGAGACGCCTGCCATACTGAGAGAGCCTCATCCCGTGGTATGGCCGAGACTACGAACGTGATCGACTTGAGGTGATTTGGAACTAAAAACGTCCGGATGAATGTGGGGAACTACTTCGGAGCCCCTCAACCGTCGTGCGTGGATGCGACCCTGTTGTGGCTTTCCCATGGGTAGGGCAGAGCAGAAGGCTGGTAGGGTGTGAAGATCCCGCCTCTTCTAATGAGTATATTAGGTTCGCATTCCTCCTCAGTCTCATATATCGTGCCTCTCAAGCTTCATCAAGTCTTCGATCTTCAACACAGCAGCTCTTTCGTTACGGTTGCTCTGTTACTTTCGCTTCGCACCCATTACCTAGTAATACTGTTTACTCCTTAATACATCCAACACCTCTCGTCAGAACAAGATGAGATACTCCTTGGCAACGATGGCCCTTGTGGGCGCTGTCTACGCTGCTCCCTACGGTGGCGGCTACGGCGCCTCCAGCAGCGACGGCTACGCTGTGCCTTCCTCTGTATGTTAACACAAGTACTGTTAGCTTTTGAAGCGTTCAGCTCTAACAATATGTAGTCCGGATACGGTGCCTCTCCATCTGTGAGCAAGCCCTACGAGGCCTCCAGCACTCCTTGCGAGGAAGAGAGCAGCAGCATGCCTCCGGTTGTGACCTCTTCGACTTACGTCCCGCCTGTCGTCACCTCCAGCTACCCGGTCCATGAGTCTTCAAGCGTCCCCCATGTCTCCTCCAGCACGCCTTGCCCGGAGTCGAGCACCCCTGTTGTGCCGTCCTCTACCTACACTCCTCCGGTGAAGACGTCGACCTACACTCCTCCGGTTGTAACTTCGACCTACACGCCGCCAGTCGTTACGTCCACTTCCATCTACACCCCGCCCGCGAGTTCCAGCACCCCGTGCCCGGAGTCAAGCACACCTGTTGTGCCATCCTCCACCTACACTCCCCCCGTTAAGACGTCAATCTACACTCCTCCAGTCGTTACGTCGACCTACACTCCTCCGGTTGTGACTTCGACCTACACTCCCCCGGTCGTTACGTCCACCTCCATCTACGTACCACCCGTGAGCTCCAGCTCTCCCTGCCCGGAGACTGAGACCATCACCGTGCCGTACTCGAGCTCCAAGCCCTACGTGCCATACTCGAGCTCCAAGCCTTACGTGCCAGAGGTCTCCAGCACCACTGAGGTCACCATCACCTCGACTATTGTCATTCCTCCCAGCTCCACTCCTTACGTACCCGAGGCTTCCACTTACCCTGTGGTCCCTCCCGTCGTCACCTCGTCTGTACCCGTCCCGGAGGTTTCCACCTACCCAGTCGTCCCTCCCGTCGTCACTTCGTCTGTACCTGTACCGGAGGTTTCCACCTACCCAGTCGTCCCTCCCGTCATCACGGAGTCTGTGCCCATTCCAGCGGTTTCCACCTACCCTGTGGTCCCTCCCGTCGTCACCTCGTCGGTGCCCATCCCCCCTGTTATCACTGAGTCTTTCCCCATCCCTGAGACTTCCACTCCCGTCGTCCCGGAGGCGTCTTCCTCCGGATACGCCGTTCCTCCTCCTCCTGTTATCACTGAGTCTGTGCCCATCCCGGAGACTTCCACTCCCGTCGTCCCCGAGGCGTCTTCCTCCGGATACGCCCCTCCTCCTCCTGCTGAGGAGACCACCACTGTCGTTGTCCCCCCTGCCTCCTCTCACGCCTCCACACCCGTCGGTACCGCCTCATCATCCATTGGACACGCCTCATCCGCTACCTCCCCTGGCTACCCCGAGTACACTGGCGCTGCTAGCTCCACCAAGCCCCTCGCTGCCTTCATGGCCGGTGCTGCCGCTCTCGCTTACTTCGTCTAAGCGGTCGACTCTTACCACACTTTGTACAAGATGTACAAAAGCACACTTTTCGCTTTTCTTACTCTCCTTCATCGCAAGACTTCACCCAACCCCCTTTTAATCCCCCACACAACGACGACACGGGCACACGGAGGATAGACGGGCAACGCATTACGACGTTCTCTTGTAATCACTAATGACCTTTACTACTCTTCTTCGGTGGCGTGGCCCGGTCATGGCGAATGCGTCACATGGCTTGGCCATGAGCGTTTTGTATGCGCCCTATCAGCAAGCATTTATTACAGTGTCCTGCGATACGCGACTGCGCGGAATGGTTTGGAGTAATGTATCGAACAAAAAGTAATGACGGTGGCCTTCTGATTGGAATCTAGATAGCTCATGTAACTGTAGTAGTAATCTATCACGAGGTTAACCGGCTTCTGAGAAAGTACATTCGAGTGCTTGACTTGCGCGACGCGCTTTTTGTTGGTTGAGTCGATCGTACTGCTTTCCGTTGTATGGCTTGTGGGTTCCGTACTTCATGATGATGGTGACTCGCGTCGTTATTGTCATTCTGACTCTTTTGACGCGTAGGGAACGCGCAGGTGCGGCGAGGCTGGTAGGCCGGATCAGGCTGATCGCTCCAGGGGTCAGCGCGCGTATACACGCTAACACCGCCATCGACAGCAATCCGAAGTTGCCTGAAAAGGAAGTTTACCATACGTCATGCCGCAACACCCGAAAGATGCCGATCAGCCTTACCCGCACCCCTCGACACATCCAAATCCCATGGCATACGCAACGCTTCTCCACAAATCTGCCCTGAAATCCCATGTTAGGGCCCAGATCAAGATGCAGGTCACGGCGCCCACCCCCCATCCTTTTCCTACACCAAAACGCGCGCGTGAACATTTGGATCTCCCGATCTTCGAGTCCATGAATCATCGACTCCCGCATCTAGCACCACCGTCAATTAACACTGTCGTCATCTTACGCTCACGCATGCACGCGTCAACATAGGCCTACACGTATATAGTACACAACCGCGTCAATGGATTCAGCTTCCGACAACCCAAACTCCATGCCTGCAGCAACCAGTGGCTCTCGCTCCAAGCTCCTCTCAACCAATCTCAAGAACTTTATCAGTAAACCCGCTCTCAAGCATCCTCAGAAAGCACTTACCGTGCAGCTTTGGAACGCAGAGCAGAAATCCAATCCAAGCGGTAGCAACCCACCTCCGCGACTAGCAGCCGGACAGCAAAGAGCAGAAATGTCGACTTCAACCAGCGGACAGGCCACGGGCGATATCGTCAGCAGCGGGAACTCAGGTTTCCCCAAGACGAGCGATGCGCCCGGGGAGCAGTTTGAGCCCAGACAGACGGCTACGAGCGAAGACTACGAGCCCGACCCAAGCAAGAGCATCAAGCTCAGCCCGCAACGCCAGGCCTTAGTCGACGACGTAAGCCCACCTCTCTTGCAACACCCATTCAAACACAAAGACTAACATCCCACTCCCCAGATCATCGCCCTCTACTCCTGCCAGCCTACAATCGAGCGCGTAAAACGCTATACCCCAGACTGCGTCTACGACGACCAATTCGTCTACGCCAACGACCGCTACAAAATGGCCGGCCAATGGTTCGCCCTCCCCAAACTCTTCAACGCCTCCATCAACGAATCCTACCAAGTAATCCGCTCAGACTCCGAAATGATCCAATTCAAAAACAAGCAGTCCTGGACCTTCAAACTCATCCCAAAGACCGCTACCATCACTGGCCTGGTATCGCTGAGTCTGGATCCGGACACGAGGGACACGGAGTTTATGCAGGTGAAGTACCATAAGGATCAGGCGAATGATAAGGATTATAGTCATGAGGGGGTGGGGTTTAGCTTTAAGAAGTGGCAGGCGGATAATGTGGTTAAGCATATGAGTGCGCCTGAGTTGAAGGAGTTTGAACAGGATAAGGGGGCGAATAAGGAGCATGTGAGGAAGTATGGCAGTGGGAAGGAGGAGGGGGAGGCGCCGAAGAAGGATTTTACGAACTAGGGGATGTGATGAGTAATGATTGGACATGAAATGGAATTCGGAATATGAATATCTGATCTCGCTTCGATGGTTGAGCACGTATGGTGATCACTGGCTTATTGTCTCGACTTTTGGTGCAAACAGATTTTGGAAACACATCATACGAGATCGCAATTCGGTAAAGACGGTGTGGAAACAGCTGGTTTTTTGTAACGAATTTTGGTACAACTAGTTTTTGGAAACATATCATAGGAGATTGCAACTCGGTGAAGACAGTGTCGCAACATGCTGCCACACTATAAGAAAGAGTAAGATGTGACCAGAAGCCATGGAGCAAAGAACCACTGCCCCTTATTCAGGTCGACGGAGCCCATAGAAGGATTCGTACGTGTTAACT
This sequence comes from Alternaria novae-zelandiae, assembly GCF_023758075.1. Classification (NCBI taxonomy): domain Eukaryota; kingdom Fungi; phylum Ascomycota; class Dothideomycetes; order Pleosporales; family Pleosporaceae; genus Alternaria; species Alternaria novae-zelandiae. The sequence goes on along the minus strand of NW_026056970.1, from coordinate 1,093,310 downwards.
GCCGTGAACGCTGTCAGTATCGCCGATTCTGGTGTTGACGTCCGCTCATGACGTCGCCCTCTGATCGTTATCTCTGGAATTCCGTTCTCCACGCTGTCTAGAAACGCCTTGATTCTGTCTTTGTCTCCTTCAGTTTCGCGACTAGTTATGTACCTTTCGAGGCCCAATTCTTTTCGCGTGATTGTCTGGCACTCAAAGTCGTTCTTGATCCATTGTTCTCTCTTTTCGTACATCTTGCAGGCGACGAACACTGCGGTCAGTCAGTACCCAGTCTTGAATTTCAGAGCCAGTATGGCTACACACGTCCAAGTTGAATGTCACAATGTGGGATGGTTCCTGTCGAATCGATCATCCTCAAGCCCAAGCCATCTGGATCGCTAGAGACCCAGAAGCTCATTACCCTTTGGTTGTCTGAACAGGGTGCAAAATCGCCAGGAACGCTCGGAAGAAGGACGGCTTTCTTCTTCTTTTCTTTGAGAGTCGCTTCGTCTTCGATAGTCCCGGATGCCTGCCATTCACCGTCGAAAGACCACTGGAAGAATCTCCGAATCCAACCGGGATGAGTCGTATGTCCGAAGCGACGAGCAGATTCATAGTCAGGATCGCCAGTGATGTTGGGCCAACTGGACGTGATCCAGTTACTCGCAGGGCCTTTGTAAAAATTCTTTTGTTCTGCTGTCGGAACTGCATCGAACCATTCCTTTGAGTGAAATGAATAGGTCTCTGCTTGGGGCTCCGCCATGGTGAGGTTTTGTGAATCCGGCAACTCGTCCTTTACAATGGCTCAATCGATGAGTGTAGAGTTCGTCGTGCAGTGCCGATTTCCGCTTGTAATTGTTCGTAATTCCTGTATATGATGATAGTGTACACCGAACTCTGCGTGCAGAAAAGAAACACATCTTCATCAAGAACGTAAAAATTTATACTCACCTCCGACTCATACACAGCCATGACCTCGTATACGAAGACTCAACGTGAGCCCCATGCCCAACCGCACTCTGTAGTTGCCACCTACGTCGGGGTTGAGGCCTGCGACTCACCCGCTCCGGCACGGGCAGCACTGTGTCCGCAGCTGTAGTTCGAGTGGACTCCATGGTGTCATGTGTTGTATGAGTGGGTGGTTGTGTGAGGATGACCACGCGTCGTGAGGGAGTGAGAGCTCGGGAAGCGTCATGTCAAGAAGGCAGCGGCGACCGTGTGGCATAAGTATGCGTCAACGAAGCCACGCTAGCCATCGCCTCCGGTCATTGCACGTGTGTGGTGGTACTTGGAAGGTGCCACAAAAGCCACGATGTTCATTCCTGAGTTCGGTGGAAGGAGCTATGGGTGCTGTGAGCTCTGGTCCTTTGTTCTGCTTCTCTAGGGCCAACGGGCTGCGGTGACACGTGTGCTAGATCCTTGGGTCCTCGCTGGTTGATCGTATCCAGTCATCGTGATCTCGATACTCATTCGTGGGTACGAACGCACACTATGCGCTAAGTGAATATCGAGCGGGTGAGCTGGAGCACGTCATACCCGTTCGCTGGAAAGCGGGTCGGCCTGGGTATACAAGAAGACTCATGGGAACGCGTGAAAAAAGGGAGCGAGATGTCAGAGAGTCTGGTCAGGTCTAATTGATCTATCAATAAAGGATGTAGTCTATGCAAGCGGGTGGGTGAGAACGCAAATAAGAAGACCGGAACATGACTGCGTCTTCACAACTTGCTGTCGTTCTGCTTAAGTCGAATAAGTCCCTGGTCATGTTAGCATCGCTGAGTATATGGTGGAGGAGCGAGAATCTTACCTCTTGTACGCATGTTGCGATAAGGGTTCCATCTTTCGTGTACATCCTCTGGAAGACGAGTCCACGACCATCGCCAGCCCAGGGTGTCTCAGTCTCGGTGAAGATCCACTCATCGGCCCTGAAGGTACGGGGGTTGTGGAAGTAAATAGTATGGTCCAGACTGACCATCATGCCAATCTCTGGCACATCATCCGCGACTTTCGATGGGTCTTCTCCATTCTTGATGCGCTGGATACGCTTGATGTCTGCCTCGCTGACAGACTGACGCTTCAACTCGGCATCGTCCATCTCCAGCAGTGTCTTGAGCACGTCTTCGCCGATGCTGGACTTAGCGGCACTCTTGCGTTGTGAGGAATAGCGCCAGAGCTTGTGGACGCGCGCGACGGTGCCGATGAAGTAGCTGTCAGACATGTAGGCGATGGCGGAGAGGTGGGCCTCGTGGCCTCCGGCGGGGGAGATGCGACCGCGTGCCTTCACCCATTGGCGGCACTTCTTGGTGTGAGGTTTGTCGGAGTCCTCTGGAGGGGGTCAGGCTGGGCTATGACGCTTGACATGTGAAAGCACTCACCATTCTCGGTCGCCAGCCTCTGGCTCTGGAACGGACTGTGACCGCTGGGATGCATCTCTGAGTCCGAGTCCTCCTCTGGGCCTGGCACGTCGGCCATTGGGACCACATGCTCGACCTTCTTCGCTCCTCCACTGTTCTGGCGCACAAAACTCATAGTTGTCGTGAAGATGACCTTGCCCCGTTGGCGCGCTTGTACTGTTCTTGTCGCGTAAGACTTTCCTGATCGTACTCTCTCTACGTGGTATATGAGTGGTATCTCTGAGTTGCCGGCAAGCACAAAGTAGCAGTGCATGGAATGCACAGTGAACTCGGGGTCGACCGTCTTTTGGGCTGCAGCGAGCGTCTGGGCGATGGCAGCACCACCGAAGATGCCGCGCGCACCCGGGGGATGCCATAGTGGGCGCGTGTTGGTGAAGAGGTCAGGGTCGATGTCGGACAGTTGTGTCAGTTCGAGGACATTTTCGATTTCGGATTGCGACTGGTCAATGGGCGGCGGGCGGATGAGTGTTGCCATTGTCTCGAATTATGGATACTGAACAAGCAAGTAGTGAGGTCTAGCGATAGTTGGCCAGGAGAAGATAAGAAGAGAGCGTGCTGGTGATTACTCTACTTGACTCGGGCGCGTCCCGGCACACCTTCAGCTTCCTCGAGCCGAGGCATAACGCGCAAACCCACATGTCGCAGCAGGTACCACCACGCGCAAGGGGCAGCGACGAACGGCCGGCTGACTAAGGCGGCCAGTGAGGAAGGCACTGAGCGCCAAGAGGAAGGCGCGGCTGCTCTGGGGTAGGAACGTCATACTGGATGTCCGGTGGTGGCCTGCGTACCTGACTTGTTTGAAGCCAATGTGCGCTTCCAGGCACTCGACGACAGGGTCTATTCCAATCTGGGACTCCCTTTTGGCCATTCTTCACGCGCGCCTTCGCCCTCACCCCCTCGCATTGGCTCACGGCGCCTCGTATCTTTACTTTTAGCATGTCGCGGATTGCCACCGCATAGCCTAACAACATTCGCTCCACCTGACTGCGCCGCCGGAGGAAAGAGACACCATGGCCGAGACGAACCCGGAGTTGCAGGCCAAGCTGCAGGAGCTGGACCACGAACTCGAGGAGGGCGACATCACACAGAAGGGGTTGGTACTCTCCCGCATGCATATACACGGCTGCTGCCGCTGGCTCTGTCGCATTGAACATTCGCATCCTCCCCCACGTGCGCTAACGAGTCGCACAGCTACGAAAAGCGCAAGACAGTCCTCCTCTCGCAGTACCTGGGGCCCGACTTCTCAGCGCAACTGCAGCATGACCTGCGCGGACAGAGCCCCGCCCAGAGCGAGGGCTCAGGCTCTCGCAGCGCATCCCTCGCCGCCCTCTCTGGGCCAAACCCACAGCAGACCCAACAGACGCCGCACATCGAACTCCCCCGACCCGACTCGTACCATGACAGTTCGCCGCAGGGCACCATGGGCTCGTCGATGCACTACCCCAGCTCCTCGACGAGCACCGCGGGCGGCAACTCGCAATACATGGCATACCCACCGAGCCAAGTAGGGCGCTTCCAGGAGAAGCAGCTGGGCCTGCGCACAACTTCACTGCAGCGCAATGCCTCCCAATTGTCGCAAGGGAGCGAGACATTCATACCCCGACCCCAGACGCCCGAGTACACCTACTCGCGCGAACCCACGATGATGGGCAACTACGCTTTCAACCCGGATACCCAGCAGGGCTTTGAGAATGGCTATGGGTCGCCTGGAGAGGCTAGCAGGAGGAGCACGATGCTGGACGTGAACCAGGGCTACTTCTCCGACTTCACAGGGCAGCAGATGCAGGACCAGCGCGACTCGTACGGTGGACCGAACCGCTACTCAACGGGCGACGCCTTCTCCCCGACCGCTGCGATACCACCGCCCATGATGAACCCGAGCGACCTGCCCGTGGGTGCTGCAGACACGATGATGCCACTAGAACCGCGAGACCTGCCCTTTGACGTATACGACCCTCACAACCACAACATAAAGATGTCCAAGTTTGACAACATCGGTGCTGTACTACGCTACCGCGCTCGTACACAGCCGAGGACTACCGCTTTCTGGGTGCTAGACGCGAAGGGCAAAGAAACGGCTTCCATCACTTGGGAGAAAGTGGCCAGTCGCGCCGAAAAGGTCGCCAAAGTTATTAGGGACAAGAGCAATCTTTATCGGGGCGATCGCGTGGCGCTGGTATACAGGGATACGGAGATCATCGAGTTCGTCGTGGCTTTGATGGGATGCTTCATCGCGGGCGTTGTAGCAGTTCCCATCAATAGCGTCGACGACTATCAGAAACTCATCCTCCTCTTGACCACAACCCAAGCACATCTCGCACTGACCACGGACAACAACCTCAAAGCCTTCCACCGTGACATTAGCCAGAATCGTCTCAAGTGGCCGAGTGGCGTCGAATGGTGGAAGACGAACGAGTTTGGAAGTTACCACCCCAAGAAGCATGACGACACGCCCGCCCTGCAAGTGCCCGAGGTCGCATATATTGAGTTCTCTCGCGCGCCAACCGGCGACTTGCGTGGTGTTGTACTGAGCCATCGCACCATCATGCATCAGATGGCTTGCATCAGCGCCATGGTCAGTACCATACCCGCCAACAACCCGAATAGTCAGGATACTTTCAACGGCAACTTGAGGGATTCGTCTGGAAAGTTCGTCGCGCCGGTGCAGAACAGAGCACCAACCGAAGTCATTCTTTCTTACCTCGACCCCCGTGAGAGCGCTGGTCTCATCCTGAGTGTCCTGTTTGCTGTCTATGGCGGTCACACTACTGTCTGGCTGGAAACGCCGACGATGGAGACTCCTGGTCTATACGCACACCTTATCACCAAGTACAAGTCGAACATACTGATCGCCGACTATCCGGGTCTCAAGCGCGCTGCATACAACTACCAACAGGATCCCATGGCTACTCGTAATTTCAAGAAGAACACGGAACCCAACTTTGGCTCAGTGAAAATATGCCTGATCGACACGCTCACGGTCGATTGCGAGTTCCACGAGATTCTTGGAGACCGTTATTTTAGACCCCTACGGAACCCCAGAGCACGAGAGCTCATCGCGCCTATGCTATGTTTGCCGGAACACGGCGGTATGATAATATCAGTACGCGATTGGTTAGGCGGCGAAGAGCGCATGGGATGCCCGTTGAGCATAGTGTCAGAGGAATCCGACAACGAAGACGAGGTCGACGACAAAGCCGCGGCAGCCAATGGCTATTCTAGTCTTATCGGAGGGGGTACCACGAACAACACCAAAGAGAAGAAGAAGAAGAGCCCAACAGAATTGACCGAGATCTTGCTGGACAAAGAAGCACTGAAGTTGAATGAAGTCGTGGTTTTGGCCATAGGAGAGGAAGTGAGCAAGCGTGTGAACGAGCCCGGCACTATGAGAGTTGGCGCTTTTGGTTACCCGATACCTGATGCGACGCTGGCCGTCGTGGACCCAGAGACTAATCTTCTGTGCTCCCCCTACTCGATAGGAGAGATTTGGGTAGACTCGCCATCATTATCTGGAGGTTTCTGGCAGCTGCAAAAGCATACCGAAACCATATTCCACGCCCGGCCATATCGTTTCGTAGAGGGTAGCCCAACACCACAACTGCTCGAACTTGAATTCCTACGTACTGGATTGCTCGGATGCGTAGTAGAAGGCAAAATTTTCGTCTTGGGCCTGTACGAGGACCGCATCCGACAGCGTGTCGAATGGGTAGAGCATGGTCAGCTGGAGGCCGAACACCGATATTTCTTCGTGCAGCATCTTGTCACCAGCATTATGAAGGCGGTGCCCAAGATCTACGACTGGTAATTGTAATCGCATCCATGTATGATCAAACTAACACCGTGTAGTTCGTCTTTCGACTCGTACGTTAATGGCGAATACTTGCCTATCATCCTTATTGAAACACAAGCCGCATCGACTGCGCCCACAAACCCAGGCGGGCCGCCGCAACAACTTGACATTCCCTTCTTGGACTCATTATCTGAGCGATGCATGGAAGTGCTGTATCAAGAGCATCACCTACGCGTCTACTGTGTGATGATCACAGCACCAAACACGCTTCCCCGAGTCATTAAGAATGGCCGACGAGAGATTGGAAACATGCTTTGCCGAAGAGAGTTTGACAATGGCTCATTACCCTGCGTTCACGTCAAGTTTGGCGTGGAGAGGTCGGTCCAGAATATTGCACTAGGCGACGACCCCGCTGGCGGCATGTGGTCATACGAGGCATCAATGGCACGCCAGCAATTCCTCATGCTGCAGGACAAGCAATATTCTGGAGTGGATCACAGAGAAGTCGTTATTGACGATAGAACGTCAACACCTCTTAACCAGTTCTCCAACATACACGACCTTATGCAATGGCGTGTATCACGTCAGGCTGAGGAGCTCGCCTACTGCACTGTCGATGGCCGCGGCAAAGAAGGCAAAGGCGTCAACTGGAAGAAGTTCGACCAGAAGGTTGCCGGTGTCGCAATGTACCTGAAGAACAAGGTCAAGGTTCAGACCGGTGACCACCTCCTTCTGATGTACACGCATTCGGAAGACTTTGTCTATGCCGTTCACGCGTGCTTCGTTCTCGGGGCTGTGTGCATTCCCATGGCACCAATTGACCAGAACAGGCTGAACGAAGATGCTCCTGCACTGCTACACATCATTGCCGATTTCAAAGTCAAGGCTATCCTCGTCAACGCCGATGTTGACCACCTCATGAAGGTCAAGCAAGTATCGCAACACATCAAACAGTCGGCAGTCATCCTCAAGATCAGCGTACCAAACATGTACAATACCACAAAGCCACCTAAGCAGTCTAGTGGTTGTCGCGATCTTAAGCTGACGATACGACCCGCTTGGATACAATCTGGTTTCCCTGTTCTGGTATGGACGTACTGGACACCTGATCAACGACGCATAGCTGTGCAATTGGGCCACAGCCAGATCATGGCGTTGTGCAAGGTCCAGAAAGAGACTTGTCAGATGACGAGCACGAGACCGGTCCTCGGTTGTGTGCGCAGTACCATTGGACTTGGCTTTATACACACCTGCGTCATGGGTATCTTTCTTGCAGCACCAACATACCTCGTGTCACCTGTCGACTTCGCGCAAAATCCGAACATCCTCTTCCAGACCTTGTCGAGATACAAGATCAAGGATGCATATGCGACGAGCCAAATGTTGGATCACGCTATCGCACGAGGCGCTGGAAAGAACATGGCTCTGCACGAGCTCAAGAACCTCATGATTGCGACAGACGGTCGGCCACGTGTCGATGTTTGTAAGTATTACTTGTTGATGATTATATGGTCGCTAACATCTACAAGATCAGCGCGTACGAGTACACTTCTCCCCAGCAAGTCTCGACCGGACAGCGATAAACACCGTCTACTCACATGTACTCAACCCTATGGTCGCATCGCGGTCATACATGTGCATCGAACCGATAGAGCTACATCTCGATGTCGGTGCCCTTCGAAGAGGTCTCATCATGCCTGTCGACCCAGACACCGAACCTGGTGCTTTGTTAGTCCAGGACTCCGGTATGGTGCCTGTTAGTACTCAGATATCAATCGTGAACCCGGAGACAAACCAGCTTTGTTTGGTCGGCGAGTATGGTGAGATCTGGGTTCAGTCTGAAGCGAACGCACACAGCTTCTACGGCTCGAAAGAACGCTTGGATGCCGAGCGCTTCAATGGCAGGACTGTCGACGGAGATCCTAACGTACGATATGTCCGCACTGGAGATCTGGGCTTCTTACACAACGTCACACGTCCGATAGGCCCCAACGGTGCGCCAGTCGACATGCAAGTGTTGTTCGTTCTAGGCAGCATTGGTGATACCTTTGAAGTCAATGGTCTCAATCACTTCTCTATGGACATTGAGCAGTCTGTAGAGCGCTGCCACCGGAATATCGTTCCTGGTGGATGGTACGTACCCCTCTAATTAGCTTCTCACTTCTACACATACTGACCATCTTCAGCGCTGTCTTCCAAGCAGGTGGCCTCGTGGTTATTGTCGTGGAAATTTTCCGTCGCAACTTCCTCGCCAGTATGGTGCCCGTCATCGTAAACGCCATCTTGAACGAACATCAACTCGTCATCGATATTGTATCTTTCGTACAAAAAGGCGACTTCCACCGATCCAGGCTCGGAGAGAAGCAAAGAGGCAAGATCCTGGCCGGTTGGGTGACGAGGAAGATGCGCACAATCGCACAATACAGTATCCGCGATCCCAACGGCTCGGATGCGCAGATGATCAGCGAAGAGCCTGGTGCAGGCCGCGCCAGTATGAGTGGAAGTATGCTGGGTATGGGCAGGATGGGACCAGCAAGTATGAAAGCAAGTTCCACTCGAGCACCAAGCTTGCTCGGCATGACAGCGACGATGAACAGCCTCTCGCTATCACAACAACAGCAACAGCTGTCAACAAGCCCTGGCATGACCCCACAACCAGGCCAACAATCTTCCGTATACACACAGAGCATACCCGAAAACCCACAAGGCGGCCAGTACCAAGGTGTCGAACTCCACGACCCCAGCGACCGCACACCAACAGACAACCGCATGTCCTTCCTCCCCAACCTACAAATACACGACGGCGGGGCAATGGACTACTCACCCCTTGACCGAGCCGGACCTTTCCACGAAAACGCACACCAGCATCAGCCTGGCAACTACCAAAACGCATACCATCCCCAACAACAGCAGTATGAGTCTAGTGGTAGCGGCCTAAGCGGCCAAGTACCCGACGTACTCCGTCCAGGACCCTCCGACGACGCAAACAACCCCGGAACGTGGAACAACAGAGATTTCTACAGCGATAGCACACCTTACTCTTCTTACGATAACTCGTCTCAAGATCCCAATATGCAACAACAGCACAACCAACAGCAACAACAGACATGGACAATGGACTCACAGCATAGCCAAGGCTACAACGCCGGATACGGCGCCGCCGGTGGCGAAGAAGTCACGCGCTATGTCAGCCACGGCTCGTATGACAGCAGAGCAGGTGGCAACGGTGGTGGAGGCGGTGGCTTGCGGGTTGCGAACCGCGATTCTACGGCTAGTGAGAGTGAGGATGATAGTTGGAGGAGGGATGTTCTTGCTCAGATGAATTTCGCTGGGGGGCCCGGGCCTGCTGGGGGGAGTCATGCGCAGTAGATGAGATGGGTAGGAACAATGAATGAGCGTGTGTGAGGTGTCATGTTCATTTTAGTATTATGTTGGGTTTTTGCGGTGTTTGATGATGAAGATGGATGATCAGGGCATTTGAAGCATCAGTCGAGCTATAGTATGTTGAAGATGTTGCGGTATGAGGGAACAAGTAGAAGTCGAAGTAGAAGTCGAAGTCGACATTGGGGATCATTGAAGTACCCATCCACCTACACCATCCCCTTCCATCCCATTCCATCACCCGTTCCACACGCCGTATCTCCTCATCATCATCTCCCACGCCCCAAAGTCAAGACGGTTATTCTCTATTCAACCCAGCTCCAGCCCAGTCCATTCCTACACCAACACCTCACACTCACCGACAACCCCACCGAGGCCGTCTTGCAAAAAAGTCTTGGTCCTGCAGGACCTTCGTGTTTCACATTGAGCGGCACGCCAACCTGCTTCTGCGGCCTGTGGCGTCCCTGACGCCCACGAAGGAACACATTTGCTGTCATTTCGCTAGCGGTGTTTCAGGCACATGTCAAGCTTTTCCGACATGGGAGGGAGCGCGGGAAACAGGTTCGTGGTGATGGGGACATGACACTGATCTCACTGACAGCGTTGCTAACTTCAATGAAAGATGAAGCGGGGGTGGTATTTTCATGCGTTCTGGAAGCATCGAATGGTAGTGATTCTAGTTTGGGTGGATAGATGTTATCGGACCGTTTTTGTTAGATTTCTATTGTACACTTAGTTTGTTCGGAAGGCGGGTTTGGTCAATCGTCGGGTTGCGCGAAGACCCGGGTTCCATCGATCGAAAGTTTTCCGGCTTTCCGAGTTTTCAGATTTCATTATCGGTCTTCATGCACGTGGTGGATTGGGAGTGGGGTGGGTGTTGTGGAATACGATAGTTCGGTACGCTTGTCAGGACGGTGGTTTGGAAAAAGTAAACGTGGCAACGGGGGTCGTGATCGGATGGGGAGTGGGGTTTGATGTATACCTACCTGTCTATGCGATCGTGTGTTTGTTGTGGTTTGTGTAGCATGTGTAGTAAAGGGCTGTATAGCGCACGCTTGCGAGTGTCTTGGGTATGCGATGAGATGAGATGAGACAAAGACCGTGCAGCGGCTCGAGGGACAATCTTCAATCTGACTTTGTGATCGGCTGCCAGGTGGTTAGATCTAGGCTCTGTAGTCTACAATTTGCTTTTGGCTTTCTTGGAATTTGGTGCCATGACGGCGAAGGACCGAATTTTGGGCACTCAGTACTGGAAAGCGAATGCGAAGCGTATGAGCTGTACGCAGCATATCTGAGGCGCGCAGCTACTGACGCAACTAGATATTTTGGCGCTTTGAGTAATGTGAAACTGCAGTATGCGACCATCCTGAGGATGAGAATAATTTTTCCGGACTTCACCAAGCTGCGACAGCATTTTCCTCTCGTGTGTTGTGGGTATAGTACGGAGTTCATGCGCAGCCGAGGGATCGGACATGTGGGCGTTACGCCGTTTGACAGGCGCTATTGTTTGACAGCCGGCGGGGCAGCGCATTGCTCACGGCAGACGGGCGCAAAGAGGTCTGTTTCGACGTTATCGCGAGGTACCGTGAGCGATGACGGAAGGAGGCGTTTGTCCCGAAGCTATCGCATGTTTGAAACACGACAGAACGGAGGGGCAACAACACGGCGGGGCTCATGCAAGCAACACCAAGTCGGAGGTACCAAGTGGCAGATTATCGTAGTAGAAGCAGTGTTCTGAGAATGGTACGACCGCAGTGTAAGATCATGTAGGGTTCTTGTGGCGATCATTAGGCCAATCTTTGGTTTTATTGCCTAGCACGACTGGGCAAACTTGAGTTCGCTGTCGAGGAGCGTGTTCCCGAGACCCGGGTAACCGATGTCTTGGTGTCTTGGTGTTTCAATCTTATCGCAAGACGGAAGGGTCTACCTGGTGTCACCCTGAATCGCATCAGGCACGGGAAGGCGCGAGTCGCTCGGGGTGAGAACTGTCGCAAGTCATTTCCGATAACAGCCTGCGGGCTTAGTGATTCATGGCAGGATTGCTGTCGCGCAGATGATGTGAGTGCTGTGAAATTCAATGGAATGATGCGATGATAGGGTTGGCATTGTCAATAATTAGGAGGAAGTGACGGCGGACCGTGTGGTCGGTCGAGTAAAGGCAGCCGCGGCATTGCACGTGTTTCTTTGTTGTGGCGCAGTCTCGATGAGCGCATGGATTGTTGCCATCGCATGAACTTCACATGACAGCTGCTCATGAGACTCACCCGACGACCGAACCAACATGACAAGACGGAAGAACCCTCGCGTCTCAAACTCAGGGCCTCATCACACTGCTGCTCCGACACCGACTCGCTCGCAGGGTTCTTCATCCTCCTCCGGTTCGCGCTCGCGCAATAGCACGGTGGAGATTTCATCAGGACAGCGCGTGGCGGCACCAAGGAACAATTTTGCCTCGGCGGCCTGACCGAAATGTCAAGATGCATGAGAGGCGTGCAAAAGCCGTTTTACCAATACCGATGGGTATGATTTTCCCCAGGTTGTTGATGAGGTTGACTCGCTTGTTGTTCTGTTTTGGGGCGGCTACTTTAGGCGCCGGAGTTCTGGAGCCGCACAAGTCTTGGGAGGGACCTTGCTTTGGCTCCCGTATTGGCAGAAATAGATTGGACGGCTGATTGTGATTTATGGGAGCGGGTGTGGCGGACATGGGATGGTGGTGAAGAGATGGGATGAAGGTTTTGGAGAGTGGACGATAGGACGAATGCGTGTCTGGTGGTGTCTGGGGCGAATGGACAGGTCAGCTGATCAGCTATCAGGCGTAGACTATCGACCATCCCGTCGACAGTCGCACAGCACGGGACTCGGCATCGTTCTGGATTCAGGTCCCACCGTCAGGCACTCGGCCATTCCCGTTGGCGGTGGACAGACGGTGAGCTGAGGCTTGGTTTCATGGCGCATCCAGGCACGCCAATGTGAGTGGCCGGCTTCCTTCGTGTCGTTTCAGCGCCTAGACTGTCCGGGCGCAGCGGAGCCAATCATCCGCCTGTTCCGATTCCCAACCCCTGCCACGCCCTCACCAACCCTCCCATGTTGCGAACTTCATATCCACTGTTTCCCTCGCTCCCCCTCTGACCTCACGCTCGCCGTCCCTTGTCGTGTCGTTTCCATACCTTCGTTTCTCGTCCAACTGTTGCTCACTCGCTACGGCAACATAGTACACTCACTACATTCGCTTCTCACGCTGTCTTCGAGCCGGTTTCTAGTCCCCTATTTTCCGTCTTCAGCCCCTAGTGAAGACAAAGTCTATTGACGTCGCTTTCAATTTCCTCGGCCCTATTCGCCTTCACCGTCGCTACTATCGCTATCGATACTGCACATCGCAATCGCCGCCTCACGCTTCTGTCGACTAATTCCACCGGACTGGACCGCGTCTCGTCTTCAACACCACCCCATTCACCACCTCGACGTGCAGCGCACTGTCGGTTCTCTCAATCTTTGTGCCTACACACCGGCTCCTTCACGACACATTGTGATGTATTCACGGTGACCACGACCCAACCTCGCCCCACACTGTCAACATCTGCCGCTTCGTTAAGCGCGCGTGGGATATAGGTCCATTGACAACGACGTCGCGCCATTACTCCTGCTTCAAGAACCTACCGTCACCGAAAACAGCACCTGGTAGTGCGCAACACAATTCACCGATCGCGTCGCATCACACAGCCTCGCACACCCGAGAACCAGCAGCTAGCAACCCTCGTGAGCACCGACTCGCGAGCGACCTGTACTACTCAACAACCGAACAGAATACCCGAGACATGTCTCTCACAAGATATCTCCTCCGCCTCCGTGGCGCCCAACCGACCGCGCCAATGACCAAGCGCCACTTCCTCTCAGACTGGGACGCCGCTGAGTTCGACGATCTCAAATACTCGTACGGTCTGGAGGGTGTCGACCAAGTCGGCAACTACATGTGGGTCGACACCTTCCTGTACCTGCTAATAGGTATCTCCGGCATCCTCCTTCTCCTGCGGATATCAAACATGTGGTGGAAACACAGCCGTCATCTGAGCGCCATGGGAAACCCAAAGCAAAAGTACTGGGAAGTCAACCGGACAGGCTGGTGGCCGTGGCTCAACCGCCATGTCCTGATGGCACCCCTATGGAAGAAGAAGCACAACGCTCAGTTTCAGATCAGCAGCGCCATCGACAACGGAACGCTGCCTGGCAGATGGCACACCATCATGTTGGTCATCTACGTAGCCCTGAACGTCGCCTGGTGTGTGGCCCTCCCCTACAAGGTGCTCGACCACAAGGAGACCCTCGCCGCGCTCCGTGGACGCTCAGGAACACTCGCTGCCCTCAACCTCATCCCCACCGTCCTCTTCGCCCTCCGCAACAACCCACTCATCACCCTCCTCCAAGTCTCGTACGATGACTTCAACCTGTTCCATCGCTGGGCTGCGCGAATCACCATTGCGGAAGCCATCGTCCACACTGCGGCCTGGTTGTACAACACCAAGCTCGCAGCAGGATGGCCTGCCGTTACAGCTGCTCTCCACACTGAGGGCTCGTACGGCTGGGGTATGGTTGGAACTGTTGCCTTTACCTTCCTTGGTATCCAGGCATGGTCGCCATTCCGCCACGCTTTCTACGAGACCTTCCTCAACATTCACCGTGTCTGCGTCATCGCTGCGCTTCTCGGTCTCTACAAGCATCTGGAGCTGCACAGCCTCCCGCAAGTCCCCTGGATGCACCTGGTCTTCTTCTTCTGGGCTGCCGAGTGGGCCTGTCGATGGGCCTCAATCCTCTACTACGGCATCGGCCTCAGGCAAAGATCATCAATCACCGTCGAGGCCATGCCCGGAGAGGCCGTTCGCCTGACCATCAACATGGTCCGCGAGTGGACTCCTCGCCCAGGATGCCACGTGCACATGTGGATGCCAGCTCTCTCCCTCTGGTCTTCGCATCCCTTCTCTGTCGCGTGGGCTGCAACACTCACCCCAGATTCCAAGGAGATGACACTGCCCATGCTCGAAGGCGATGTCCTTGCGATGCATGGCCGTCCCCAAAAGTCAAAGCAAATCAGCTTGGTCTGCCGTGCGCGTACTGGACTTACCCGTCACATGTACGAGAAGGCCTGCAAGAGCCCCAACGAGCAATTCACCACCTTCGGCTTCATCGAGGGTCCATATGGCGGCCACCACAGCCTCGACTCCTACGGAACCGCAGTACTGTTTGCTGGCGGTGTAGGTATCACCCACCAAGTCATGTACCTGAAGCATCTCGTCAATGGCTACAACAACGGAACCACCGCAACACAAAGAATAGTCCTCATCTGGACAGTCCCCACATCCGACTGCCTAGAGTGGGTACGGCCCTGGATGGACGAGGTCCTCCGCATGAAGGGCCGCAAGCAATGTCTCCGCATCAAGCTTTTCATCTCAAGACCGAAGGGTCGCGTTGAGAGCAGCAGTGAGACAGTCAAGATGTACAGTGGTCGTCCGCAACACGCAGCCTTGATCGAAGAAGAGGTCAAGAACCGTGTCGGTGCTATGGCTGTCACAGTGTGCGCGTCGGGCGGTATGGCGGATGGCGTAAGACATGCGGTTCGACCGTTCCTTACGCAAGGTAGCGTTGATTTCATTGAGGAGGCCTTCACATACTAAGAGGCCTTGGTCAATGTACGATACTGTTGGCAACGTTACGCTTAACAAATTCCTTGTTCATCGCCTACTATCGCACCGCATCGTGCACGACGCTTATGCTCGACCACCTTGGGCAAACCACACCCGGGTTCATTGTACATCATCTCTCTCGTCTACTACCCAGTCGAGAACTCACATAACTATACCAAAACATTACCTTTCTTATTATCCGCATTGTTCACTTCTTTGTAAATACCTCCTACTTAATGCTTTACTTCTTGTCCAATATGTCACCGTCTCATACTTGTCATGTCTCTCTTTGAATCTCTGATCGGCGTTTTATGAGCGATGCATTTGTTAGCGTGTCCAGGTCTTTGTAGATATTCAGCGTAGCTTTGTGTATAACAGTAGCATATCATCTACCAAAAGTTCGTCTATTCTCCTTACTTTCTTCATCTGCTCACGCACTGCAGCTACTGATCCTCTTGGTGTTTACTGATCGAGAACAAGGGTAGATCTCTAAGCCTCAGGTGTTGATCAGGGTACTGATCCAGACCTTCCTTCATCACCTCTAAGCCCACTCAGTCGTCACTCCCCCCACTTCCTTTGTTCGAACGTCCACGTAATCGCGGTCTTACGTTCTCGATATGTGGCTTAGTCGGCCAGGGGCACACCGCCGACCTATCCGTGCACGCCAATGATTGGCCGACACCACGTGAAGTGGGCCCTCGGCCAACTCAATACACAGTGCATCCCCACATTGGCGCCGAAAAGTGGCGGTGACGACAGTGTGGCTGATTCACTGCAGTCGCGACTTGCGTCGTATTGTGTCATGGGTGTGTATAAATAAGAAGGTGCCACTTCGGCGGGGATCGTGCTTGTCCAAACAGTGTGACGTTGTCGAGAACCTTACCTTCAACTTTAAATAACCCTCCCGCTCCCGCTGAATTTCGATCTTCAAGTCAAATCGCGATACACTCAACCTTACCTATTATAACCTAGTTATCAGAATCTAAGTTTATTCCTTCGTACACAACATCATGTCTGGATACGACGGCTCCGGCTACAACCAGGGTGGATACGGACAACAAGGCGGGTACCAACAACAGGGTGAATATGGACAACATCGCGGCTACGGACAAGACAATTACAATGGCGGCGGTGGACACCAGCAGCCTCCTCACCACCAACAACAGCCCCATGGTGCTGCCAGCGCATACTACGGTGGTCAAGGAGGCCCTCAGTCCTATGGTCAACAAGGAGGTTACGACGCAGCGCCTCCTCAATACCAACAACTCCCTTCTGCCGCAGCCCATTCATCCAACTCCGGTCGCAACTCGATGAACCAAGGTCATCAAAACCAACACGGCGGCGAAGGCGACCCAGAAGGTGACCGTGGTGTCATGGGCGGTCTCGCCGGTGCAGCAGCCGGAGGCTACGGCGGCCACGCTCTCGGCGGCAAAGCCGGCCACGGCGTAGCCGGCACTGTAATCGGCGCCCTCGCAGGAGCCTTCGCAGGACACAAAGGCCAAGACGCCGTAGAAGACAAGTGGGACGAGCGCAAAGAAAAGAAGAAGCAAGAAGAAGAGGAAGAAAAGCGCAAGAAATACGGACAACAGCAACACCAAGGCCCCCCTCCCATCCAACACCACCAAGACACCAACAACCAGCGCTCCCAAGGCGACTTCGGCGGCAACTTCAGCGCCTCCTCGCGCGACATCCGTCTCGACGCGCATGGCGAATACACACTCCACGCCCAATGCCGCCGCGCAGACGGCTCCTACCAATCCTCCTCCATATCGCTAAACCGCATCCTCGAAAACGACGGCGGCAGTTTCCGCTGGTCCGGAGGCTCAAACTCCAGCGGTGGCGGTGGCAGCGAAAACACGTACACTGTCCAACAAGGCGACACGCTCCGCGCCATTGCATCTCGCTTCTCGCACTGCTCCTACGAGGATCTTGCTCGCCACAACAATATTACCAATCCGGACCAGATCTGGCCGGGCCAGAATCTCAAGGTTCCGGGTGGAAATAGCAGTCGTGGGGGTGGTGGGTTTGGGAGTTCGGCGAGGGGAATGAGGTTGGCGGATGGGGGGCAGAAGTTAGAGGGGGAGTTGGAACATCAGGGGCATTGGAGGATGAGGGAAATTAATCTTGATGAGAGGATTAGTAATCGGGATGGTTGCCTGGTGTTTGTTTAGGGGGTTGGATGCTAGGATAGGAGGATGAAGTGTATCATTCACGTATGAACCTGTAGAGTTTCAAACTATCCGCTTTACCTATCCACGCAATTCGCATACCGCTTCAAGAAGTCATGCAGATGGACCAACGAGTCCGTCGGAGCGAGCGCCATATAGCGACTCTGCACATCGCCGGTATATGCCAGTTCAAGATATTTACATGTCACCCACCATATCTCTAGTCCATGCTTGACAAATCCTAGTAGCCTTTGTTCCTCTGCTTCACGTTTCGCATGTAGAGCATCCCACAGCTCTTTCCAGCGTTTCGTGGCACGGGTTAGATTAGCATGTACCATTGGGGTCAAAAGAGTGGCTCGCGATACGAATACGATGGAATGTAATGCTGCAGAGATGTATTAGCTCGAGACCACGAACATTGAGGATGCAGATGGGTAAACCTACCAAATATGCCAATCATGAGAAGTCGATGTTCAAGGACGTCGATAAGGGGACCCTTTTGCTCATCAGACCAGTCCTCATTCATCAACGCAGAAACCAGTTGCTTGATGCTCGGCTTCGGTCTTGCCAGGCGCTTCGACTGTGTGCGTAAACGATTATAATCTTCTGCGGTAGCCGCATCGTAAAGCACATCATTGCACGGGAGCGTCTGAGAGACCTCTGCAATAGCAATCTTGGGAACCGAGCTGAAGAAGAAGGTAGCCATACAGTCCATAGCAAAGATGAAGTGTACAGCTCTCACTCTAGACTCTTCGGCTATGAACGCATTCCACTCCGGTACTTGGTTTTGAGACCTCACTGTGATTGTTGGTTCGAGTAACTTGAGCGATCTCATTGCAGCGACAATTTCTGGGTGTCGAGATATTTCGACTCGGCTGCGTGTGGCTTCATTGTTGAAAGTACTCTGTAGAGCCACTATGAGTGATGCGGCTTGGACTGCTTCTAGAGCGCGAGGATCGTGTCCGAAATTGGGTTTTGCGACTACATCGCGTAGATGCTCGAAGATGAAATCTTCGGCTAGATGGAAGAAGGAGCGAGATGACAAGGCGCCGTCTGTGGGCGTGCAATGTACAGATCCACCAAAGGCGACAGCAAGGAGCAAGGGCAACGAGACCTTATGCATATCGAATGTCGGCCAGTGAATGAGTGGCTGCTGGGGATGGAAGACGGTGAAGTAAGCCCAGATACACTCTTCGAAGTTTTCTGCTGTGAAAACTGCTTTCGCGGCAACCACGGGGAAAGCGCCTTCGGGGTGGTTGAAGTGAGCTGTTCTACACGTCTGGCTATATATGAAGAGCTGAGAACACAGCTCGTCGATCCTAGGTTGCAGAAGCGCGGCCGTCGGAGGTCTTTCAGGTGCCGGCGGTATTGGAGCACAGGTGTCTGCATCGCTGTAGATGAAGAAATCTGAGAAGATGCCGAAGAGTGCCACATCCCTGTCGAAAAGCTGATGGTCTGCGTCGTTGTTTTCTTGACTTCTGGACGACCGTACAGTTAATGGATCGCCAATGAAAGCACTGAGTATCGACTCGCGGCGGGGGTCTGTATACTGATATAGGAATGTGATGGGGCAGGGAGGAAGACTCTGGGCGTTTCCCACTCCAGCCGTGATATCGCGGCTCGTATGACTGGCACTGGTAGCATGAGCATCTTCGTTCAACAGCTGTGCATGGTCTTCGGTCGTTCTGAGCCGGCTTCGTCGTCCTGGTTTAGCAGATGCTATCTCATCGTGCTCGCCTCGTTTTTGGCATGACTTTGAGTGTCTTCTAAGGACGTCGCTAAGCAATGTCAACGTCGATGTCCCACGAGCTTACCCAACACTGGCGATAACCTACTGGCGGACGAACGTGCGGTTGCAGAAGGTGCATGTGTTTAGACGATCGCGTGTATCTTGTTGGTGTTGAGTAAGCTTTAAGTGGCATGTCGGATGGTCAACTCACGAGCCGACTCGTGTCGTCGCAAGTGACTGTTGCTCGAGAAGGATTTGCTGCACGTGCTACATTTGTGCAATATGCTGCCCGTGTTTGTCTCAATAGCGTCTGGCATTGACTGGTTTTTCGTTGTTGACGCGGCTGACCATGATGTGGGCTTTCCAGGGTTGAATGTGGGTTTTCAGGATGTGGGCTTTCCGCCCATGTGGGCTTTAATCGCGGCCACCTTACCGCAAAGGGCCGACCACGTGACGCAGCATCAATGCTCTCTCCATATCATCGTGTATCAGCACTCCTGTTGAAAGAATGAGTCTGCCTCTTTCAAATACTTTATGTCGCCATGTCAAAGCTGCGAGGGTTTGTAAGTCAGAGAAGCTACTACACATTCGGTATCATTTCACTCCTTCCATCTTGAACGAACCAAACTGACAGTGCCCAGCATCTACATTAAGACCTCACCCTCGGAGTCCTCGACGAAGCCATGCAGCATGTAGTAGCATGTCTACCAGCTCCCACCGTCAAAAGACTGTAGAACTAGACCGACAGCGCACCGAAACACTCCTCCCATCAGCCGTCGTCAAACCCAGGGGCGTTGTCGAACACGTCTTGTAAGCCAAACTCTCCCAGACATACCCAAACACTTCCTGACATACCCCAGAACGACCGCTGATCAAATACTCAACTGGGTTCGACAAAGCTCCATCCACCCACTGACCTTCGGCCTCGCCTGCTGCGCCATCGAAATGATGCATTGCTCCACACCGCGCTACGACCAAGACCGACTCGGCATCATCTTTCGCGCATCTCCTCGCCAGGCGGATGTGATGATCGTTGCGGGCACAGTCACCAACAAAATGGCTCCTGCTGTTCGGCAGTGCTATGATCAGATGCCAGAGCCGAGGTGGGTGATTAGCATGGGAAGTTGCGCGAATGGTGGCGGGTACTATCACTATAGTTATAGTGTGGTGAGGGGCGTGGATAGGATTATTCCTGTGGATATTTATGTGCCGGGGTGTCCTCCAACGGCTGAGGCGTTGTTGTATGGTGTTTTTCAGTTGCAGAAAAAGATTAGAAATACGAAGACGACGAGGATGTGGTATCGGAAATAGTTGAGTGTGCGGTAATCGAATACAGAGAAAGCTCAGATGAGAATCTGCCATCTCATCTTCTGCTCTCACTTCGCCGCGCGGCACGCCCGGTCGCTCCTGCCTCTTCGTCCCTTCCTTCCCTAACCGTCTTCACCCCGTCCAGTTCTTCACCACTCACGACGCGATTGCGGAGCTCTCGCAAGCGCTATTAAATCTATCGTTTCTTCCTCATTCTATCGTGTCACATTCATTGTACAGCAATTGTAACTTTCCGACAACGCGCACGAAGCCGACGCCCAACGCGCCAAAGAGCACCACCATAAGTGAGAGCCAAATCTACGAAGATGCCCAACTGCAAGCCTGTAGCGCCCGAGACGGCGGACTGTTACTTCGACTTGGGTGTGGATCAATCAGCCACAGCAGCAGTCGTCAAGACAGCGTATCATGCATTAGCGCTGCGGCATCATCCAGACAAGCAAGCACCTGGTTGGACTGAAGATGCTGTTGACTTCAGACGCGTAAGATCACTCACCCACGAAGCCTGATGATCAGGAGACTAACTAGCAATAGGTGAACGAAGCGTTTGAGATACTCAGATACCCTAGTTCACGAGCCGAATACGATGCGCTATACGAAAACATACAGGAAGAATGGGCAGAATACCGTTGCGCCCACGCCAAATACTTGCTGCAGGAAGAGATCGAACGCATTGAGGCGGAAAAAGAACGAGCCCGTGTACAAAGGGAGCAAAAGCGTCAGGAAGAGGAGAGACGACGCAAAGCAGAGGAAGAGGCTCGCGCTGAAGCTGAGCGAATCGCAAGAAAAAGGAAGGAGAAGCTCGCGGAAGAGCGATCACGTCGAGCAGCAGAGCGTGCCGAGAAGGAGCGAGCTAAGGCAGCTGAAGAGTGGTTGCGGAAATGGGAAGAAGAAGAGGAGACTAGGCAAAAGCAGCGCCGCGAACAGCGCCAGAAAGAAGCAGAAGCGCGTGAAGCGATAGTCAGAGAGCAACATCGTCTAGAGCAAGAGCGAAAGGCACAAGAGTATCTCGCCGCACTGGAGGCACAACAAAAGCTCGCAGAGCAGAAGGTACGCCAGGCCGAAGAGCTGATGGTTCGAACATACATGGAGCCTCATTTCGCCAATACGGCCGACGCGGAAGCTCAGCGTATCCAACGCCGCGTCCGCCTGGCGCACATGTGGGCGCGAAAGCTTCATGTAGACGCGAAGGCAGCTGATGATGCAGCGCCTGATGCCAGATTCGAGTTGGTGGATTTAGGCTGGCACCGGATTGATGGCACTGCCACCTGCGACTTTTGCATCAAGGACGTCAGGCTGTACTTCTTTGCGTGTCCCTTGGGAGGCGCCGCAGCGTGTGGGGATTGTGTATACAAGTTTGCACACGGGTATGAGACGGCGAACGGGGAGGTTATTGGAAAGCGCAAAGTGGAGGAGAAAAAAGCCGCCAAGGTTGGTGGGAAGAAGGGGAAGGCAAAGGGAAAAGGCAAGGGGAAGAACTGAATGGACGTAAGACGCAGGTGATAACCGAGGGTGTACAGCATGAGTATGCTAAACTTGTCAGTGAGAAGTACGGATTAAAGATGCAAGATACGACAGAGAGTGTACAGCATACGCGTATCAAGATTGTCTGTAAGAAGCACGTCAGAAAAAGGCCACCAAGGTCATAATAATGTATGGAATGTCTGATACAGGTCTTACAGAAGTATAACAATGACAAGTCAAAAGACCCACCCATTATGCCGATCCGTTGTCCCCAAATGCACCCCAAACATGCCGACCGTGATTATCGTAATGTAACAAGATAAGTAACCATCCCAACACCGGGGGTATCTTTTGAAGAATAAACACCAACACTTTTCCCGCGCCCTAAACACCTTTTTATCCCACAGCTTGTCGACCCACATGTCTGTGATGATGATGATGCAGCCCAAGACGGAAAGGAGACAGGATAATAATAACAAGCTCAAAGAGAAGAGGGAGGAGATGGGTAAGGGGACTACCCGGTCCATCCCATATCCCCACCTTGCTGTCCACCCTGCTGTCCCATTCTCTGGGCTTGTTGCTGAGCTTGACGCATCATCATCATCTGGGTCATCTGCTGTTGGTTCATGGGCTGCATTCCTTGCATACCCTGCATACCACCGTTCATCTGTCCACCCTGCATGCCGCCCATGCTTCCATTCATCTGGTTCATTTGCGCCATGTTCATACCCTGACCCATGTTGCCCATGTTACCCATGTTCATGCCCTGCATGCCGCCACCTTGCATGTTGTTCATGGTATTCATGTTGCCCATCATGCCCTGAGGCAGTTGGCCACCGCTCGCCATGGCTTGTTGTCGCATTTGTAGGAGTCGAGAATTGTTTGCGGCGTTTGCACGTTGTTGTTGGAGCATCTGCTGGTACTGTTGCATTTGCATCGGGTTGGGGGTGTTGCCGTTCTGCATGCCGTTCATTTGGCCACCATTCATCTGGCCGCCCATGTTGTTCTGCATGTGTGCCATCTGCATCTGTTGTTCACGCTGCTCTCGCTGTTTGATTTGCATTTCCATCTGGTGGATTTGTTGCATGACCTGGGGAGGAATGTTCTGGCCGTAGTTCTGCATGACCGTTTGCTTGTGCTGCTGATAGCGCGCGCGCATCTGCTGGAGATTCAGGTTAGCAAAAGTCATGGTCCCTTGATTATTGGGCATGCCATTCTGCTGCATGCCTGCTCCAGGTGACATATTCTGCATAGCCATCTGCTGTTGACTTTGCTGCTGATTTTGGGTCAATTGGCGGAAATAGTGCTGCGCGAGCTGGTTGCGGTAAGCCTGCGGATTCTGGCCTTGCGGGACTCCTTGAGTCTGAATTTGCTGCGTAGCCTTTTGGAATGCCAGCTGTTGGAATTGTTGCTGCTGGTTACCTGGCGATCCTGATTGCTGCATTTGCTGCATGCGAAGTTGCTGCTGCAGACGCTGTTGTTGCATCTGCTGAGCCTGTTCAGGCGTCATGTTGTGACCTGGCTGAGGTGTCTGCATCATCATTGGCGTTTGCCCTTGCATGGCCATAGATGGGCTGCCCTGGCCCATGCGACTCGGGGTCGGCGTCATGTTGCGATTCGGCATGGAGGCATTCATTACAGGCGTTCCTTGTACGATGTGCGGTGTGCCTGTGCGACTCAAGTTCTGCTGCTGACTGACGGAGCGCATCATGTTCTGGTGATTAGAGACGGCAGATGGCGGGCGAGCAGGACTGTTGATGGCCTGGTTCGAAGCGGTAGGTACCATCGGGGTGCCACCAAGTTGATGCGCAGCCTGCCCACCAAGCGATGGCGAGGCTGCAGCGGCGGCCATCGGCGTTTGCTGGCGTATGGTGGGCGAGAATTGAGATTGCGTAGCCGACTGGGGTGTCTGAGTAGCCTGTATGGCTGCCGCGTTCGACATCTGGTGCTGTGCTGCGGCTGCGGCTCGCAAGGCTTCATTCTGCTGCTGGTTCTGCTGCAGTTGTGCTTGATGTGCTTGATGTGCTTGCTGGCGAAGAGCCTGTTGCTGTTGACGCTCCGCGAGTTCGGCCTGCTGTCTGCTCTCGATCTCTCTCTTCCGCTGGATCTCAGCCTCCATCTGCGCTTGGCGTTTAGCTTGAGCGATTCGAGCGTCTTCCTCTTTCTTCCTCCGGTCGGCTTCCTCATGGTTTGCACGGATGTTAGCAATGGTCTTGAAGCGGGCAAATGTCTGGGAGTTGGCAGCGGCGCGCACAGCGTTGTCGTCGTTGCCGGCGGCTGTGGCCGTCATATTGCTCTGGTACTCGTCGCCCGCCAACATATAGCGCTGTAGACCCTGAGCCTCTGCCTCGTCTGCAGCCAGCTCGGCGGTGGTCCTCTTGCGAGTCTTGCGTGGAGGGGCGGGGTTCTTGTTGTTCGGATGTGTGATGGCATCCATAAGTGCGAGCGATTCACCGAAGCTCTTGGTGGGCTCCAAATAGAGGGGTGGGCAGGTGGCCCTCAGTAACTCGGCCTCGAACTCGTGTACGTTGCTATCATCGAGGACCATTTTTTGGCGTTTCGGGCTTGGGCCGTTCGCAAAGGTGGGCGTGGAGGGTACTGCCGTCATGGGAGTCGGCGGCATGCCTCCAGCTCTGCCCTGGGCTTGCATTCTTTTGAGGGTAGCCATGTCTGGTACCGGCGTGGTGGCCAGTAGCTGCATGTCGGCCAATCGCGACTGCTGCGTTGGAAACAGTACCACTGTGCCGACTTTAGCGATGCCTGGCTGCTTGGTCAGAGCCCCGTTCTGACCAGGAGCGGGCATGTTCTCCTTGTCTTCTTTGGTTTCTCCGTCTTTGCTCTGCGCGTTGGCCTGGGCGGCCTTCGCATCGGCCTGTTTGGCTGGAAAGGGTGCGAATGGAGAGGGTGTGATAAAGTTGTTGTAATTATGAATAGAGAAGGCGCTCGTGCCGGCCTCGCCAGTGCTGTTGGTGTCATCCTTGGGCTTGACGCCGGCCGAGCGGTAGTCGTGAAGCTCAACGATGAGGCAGTCGTCGTACCAAGGCGTGTTGAACTCGTAGAGCTCCTCGACCATGTTGTGCGGCACCTCCTTGTTGCGGATGGCCTGCAGCAGCTCGCGCATAGGCGACTGGTAGGACAGCGTCTCCTGGGAGTCGTTCAGGCGGAAGTGCTTGGGGTGCAGGTATACACGGAGCGACGGCGGCTTGCCCTTGTGCTTGGCCAGGATGTCTTGCTGCGTGTAGACTGCGAGATATGTTAGCGCATGTGCCGAAAGCGGTAGCGAAGAGTGAATATACCATATTTCCTGGCCTCGTCGTGCTTCGCGCCCTCGTCCTCCATGTTGGACTGGCGCGTGGTAGTGCGCGCAACTCCCGGGCGCTGAGACTCGCGGCGCAGGCGAGGAGGCTGCGCTGGGCGGGCAACTGCGACTGGGCCGGACATGATGGTGGTGACGGCGCTGCAGTTCGTCGACTCGCGGTGGGGCGGCGGTGGGACGGGCTTTCGGCCTGGGGAACCACGACCGGCAGCGGCGCGGCGTGCAGACGGCGGAGAGAGGGCAGGCGCAAAGATGCGCGCGATGCCCGAGGTGCTTCTGGCAGTGCGCGAGGGAGTGCGAGGGTGCGCGAGGAAGGGGCGACTCGAGCGAGGCTGGGCGTCCTATTGGAGATGTCTCGACGCGTGAGGATGGCCGACGTGATGTTTGCTGATCCGAGCTGATGCGCAGCTGCCTCCCCGTATGTCTAACCCTGTTTCATCATCATCCACGTGACTACCACCTCACCATGACCTCCACGGCTTCCACTCGACTTCGTCCACATAAAGCTCGCATTAATGCTAGAGCATCCAGGAAAGCGCTTCTTGCAAGATCCGATGGAGTTCAGTCGCCAAACTATATGCCACCTCTTGGCATGATGACTCTGCCAGCAGGGCTGTGCCGCACTCCGGCATTGCATCTGCACGCCATACCTGGGGCACTGCAACGTCCTCAGCTTGGAGCTGATTCTGACACTCCTCTCACATCGAGCCACTATCTTCCTAGTCACTCACAAAGTTCTGTGTAGTCTAAACGGCTCAGCCCGGTAGCCATCACCGAAGTAGCCCTCCCTCGTCATGACGAGCCTCGAAACCCTGCCATTAGAAATCCATGAGCACATCTTCGCATACCTCATACCTCGCCAGCGTCATAAAAACCTCGCTTGTCTCGACCCTGACTACTGGAGCGAACAAGAGAGGCCCGACATCTACAACATTCGGTTGACCTGTCGACGTCTACGTACGGCGGCATGGCAGACCTTCGTTTGGATCTTGGAAGATCTCCCAACAAAGTGCCAAGAAGGGACACTACGGAACCTAGCTGCCCTTCTCGAGTTACCTGAAATCTCGACTAGGCTCACATATCTAACTCTTTCACCCTACCATCTCTTCACGGAAGAAGGCTACACGCATCACTTGAGTGTTATCGCCGATTCTCGAAGAGACGAATTTCATGCGCATTGCGCATGGCTTCGAGATACCCGCTCGGAAACACTGGTCGCAATTATTCGCCTGGCCCCCAAGATCCGCCATCTAGTTTGTGTCATCGCAAGCCTCAGCCTTACATTTAATGATGCAGGTGAGAAGGCGTGGGTCGGCACGGTTTACAGCGAGGCTGTTGACCCTATGCACGTAAGTCCGACTCCTCAACCGTCCAATGGTAATTTTTCAATACTTGCCTGCATTTTACCTCCGTCACCTGCTTGGGGGTCCTTTACATGTGTTGATGAGCTATACAGATCATTCAAACCGTCCTCAGAGATACACACTTGGCAGAAAGACTCGAATCTATGTACCTCCTGTCCAGTGAACACCAACACAATTTCAAACACACTGGCGACATCCCTGAAAGCCTCACTCCTTTGAGCTACGACAACCTTCGTCATCTAACACTTGCACTGAGGACCCGAAAAGTTTCCGACTTCCGCATTCGGGCATCGCATTTGACGAGCCTGTGCATTGTGCTCGACAGAATTTGCGACGAGGATCTGACTACATTATTTACTCAAGGAGTCTGCTTTCCCGAACTATGCCCTACCCTGCGCAGCTATACCATTCGTGGAGATGAGGTCCGAGATGATCAAGAGTTTGCCAAGCTGGTGCGCCAGGTCCCGACTCGACTTCTATTACGATTCATTCTGCCAATCTTCGAGCGCGACTGGACACTGCCGTTAGTCTCGCTAGAACACATCATATCAACAGAGGAAGAAGATGCAGAGTTCACTCGCATCCCTGACTTGCAGGGTAGCGGTCGGATCGGGTTATTAGTTTTCAGGAACTTCTACCACTTCATACCTCGATCGCGGCAGAAGGCAGGAACCTCCATCAACCACAATACCAAAACAGTCGATCATCACTGGAGACCCTACGAGGCGCTACTTGCCAAGTGTGATAGCTCCCGTATTGAACACTTACCGGAGTGTGAATGATCCATTCAGGCGTTGATGTGGAGTGGTTACAATAAGTGGTAGATCTCGACCAGTCGGGGTGGAACGTCTAGAGGAAAGAGATAGCAAGCGAAAGAGGCTCATCGCATGATTTGAGGATAAGTCTTTGGCGGCGACATGTGTATGTAAATATCGAAAGGGCGAATGTGACCTCCACGACATCGCCACAATGATGCGCGAACACTACCACTCGAATCTGCGAGTGCCTTCACAGCGGCTATCGAAGATCATGTACTCAACACTGGAATGCGCTGTTTTCTCACAGGGTATAGGCTTGTATAACGTCCATGCACTTCGATGATTGCATCGCAGTCATAGCACCTCTTGAGTCACGGTCGTCATACTCGATGAGTGACTTTTGATGACGGAAACCCCGTGAAGTGACAATATGTAAACCTGTCATCTCGGCGCTGCTATAAATTTGAGCTTCGACGTCTATCCTCCTACACATATCGCCAACACACAGCTACATCGTTTCCATATCTACGAGTTCTCGTTCAGCAGCCTCTATCACCATTATCATACACAGGCACACATACCTATTCTAGCCTTTGATCGTTGTTCTTCAATTTTCGTCGACAAAGTATCGAGTACTCGGCTACCGCAACTCTCGCCATAGGTGTATTGCCTACGACTACTATCACTCGAGGAAACCTTCAAACACCCCGACATACCCACTACATATCTCCAAGCCTCATAATCTCGTTGCCTCGAAGTCATCTATTTACGTCCATCACCACTACCCTATCGACACGTTATTCATCATCCTACAGCTTCAACATATCATAGCCGTACGCCGAATCGAGACTCCCGAGCCAACCGAGGAACCTCGCGACAACACCAAGAGTTATCTGTAGACAACGTTACAATGCCAAACTCCACTCAGCGTTCCGATGAGCGTAGAGGGAAAGAACAGTGGGTCTGCAGTAATTGCAAATGGATCATCGTGGGGAAAACAGCCACTATCGGTGACAAGTGCCCACAATGTAAAGCACTTCTCAAGAGAAAAAACCAAGGCCGGAACGGCTGTGTCATATCGGGTGAAGACAAGCCTCATTGCGATGTACAGTGATCTGTCACATACCAGGAAGCGACATCCAGGCGGAGTAGGTGCTGAATCTAGTTCTTTTCAGATGACCCGAATTGACAGTATTACAGGCTTCCTCGAATCAAGCACTCGGAGCTGATAGGATTTAGTCTGGCGTGGGAGGTAGTTTGCCACACGGGAATTGACACTGGCGAAGTCAATGCAGGTGGAGCTTAGATAGCAGAGGTGGAATAGAAAACCTGTTCTTGTATATTGTCTTTTATGTCACTTTTGATATCCTCGCCTGATTCTCACTGATTGCGTGATGGTACGTGGGGCACATGTATGCGAGAGGTGACACGCATCGTGAGTGTACTTATCGCGTACCGCGTAACGCGCCATGTGAGTACCAAAGATGTGTCGCACCCTAAGATACATTGACTTCTTCAAGATATCAGGCCGAGGGGATAAAATGCTACTCCTTCACAGTAGTGGCTGAGTTGGACTTGGTATTGGCATGCCGTAGAAGACAGTATATCGTGCGAATAGATCTCAAGCACGGTCTTGTTCTTGTTGAAACACGTAACTGTGGTGAGTCGAAGCTTGAATGAGTCGTAGTGTGACACCACGGTCCGCCCCAACGTCTAAGTACATTTCGCCCTTGACCAATACACGGCAGTGACAGAACCTGAACGTTCGAAGCAGGCTTCGGCTCTTTGATGATAGCGCGCATTCGTATTGACGCAGCGTTTCTGAGTCTACGCGCTGTGACTGTGTACCAGTAGTACATTCGGTAGACACACGCCTACCATGATCTTGCCTCTTCACCACTTACGCTCGCTCTTCCTGCCCAGATATCTATACGTACCCGTTATTCACATTCATTCTTTGCACCCAGCATGTCGGGGATACCGCGTCAAAAACTGCAAGACTACCTCCCATAAAATGCATCCCAAATCCAAGAACGACAGCAAGACGCCAATGCACTTCGTATAGACTGGGTGTGTTGTCAAGAGAAATGCAAGCAGCGCATCAACAACGACGTCCATAAAGAGTCCAGCTGCACGGTCTGCAGACACAAACTAGCCGATTGCAATGAATGTCTGGAGAAAAGACTTTACGACCACAACGCGATACCCGAATTGCCCAGTTCCACCTTTTCGTCGTCGAATACCGGATTTGTTCGCTCAACCGCAATGATTGCCGCACAACAAGCTGCTGAGACGCATCAGAGGTGGAATGCTGAGGAAGCTGTGCGAGGGGAGAAAAGAAGTACGCAAGTGGAAAGAGAAGAGAGGACGACTGGGTGGAACAAGCGAAATAGACGAGTGAAATGCGTCATATTGTGAGAAGTGGTCGAGGAAACGGGTGGAAGCAGGCGTGCAGTAGGCGAAGTTGCCGAAAGAAAGAAAATCCGCGCTGCACGGGAAGAGTGCTGGACTGGAAGAGCTGCAGACATCAATGAGACTGTCGGTGGGATTGCGAATCCGATATCTGTACTGTGTGCATACCTTCAGTCACTAGCAGATATACGCGACAGCCATATATGCAATGGATGCACATGGCTCGTCCAGGACAATAGCAGTAACATCCATAGCTAGAGGCCACGCGACCTTGTAATCCGCAATGTGAATGTGTGTGAAGCTTCCGCTCTCATAAAGCTCTCGTCCTCGTTGTGCTACTTCCTCTTTCTATATCGTCGTATACGCCAACTCACCGAACTAACTCGTCTACTGACCATCCACTAAGACAGCAGCGTACTGCGTGTCGCTTGCCTGGATAGCCGACTCCAGCTTATACCACTTACACACCCAGCACCAGCCTTGTCCTGCGATGGGCTGGTACTGCTGCACCTGCGGCACCCCGAACGCCGGCGACGGTGCCTCTGAACAAGACCACACACGCATTACGGCGTGCAAGAACTGCAAGCATGGATGTTGCTGGCAATGCGGCGTATTCCGTTCTGCTCCAAAAGATCCCTTGGAAGTATCAACGGCACCCAGCCAGCCCAGCCGACGTCCAGATCGAAGTATCGGCACGCGGATCATCACGGACGCTCAACCAACATACCCGCGTCCGATGACTAGAGCGCCCACTCAGAGATCGCGAGGGAAAGGGAGGAAGAAGGAGAGTGGTGGTTGCGTTGTCTTGTGAGGAAGACGAGGGGAGGTAGAGATCTGGAGTGATGCAATGAGAATGTGAGACGGAGAAGGCGTAGAGGAGATGAAGGCAAGCTCAACGAGAGACATGGCTAAGTACATGGGAACGATCCGGCGATCGTCAGTGAAAGTGTCGCAGAAATTCCAATATACATGACCTACTTCTCAATACTGCGTATGACTTTCTGATCACGTCAATGGCTGGTGATGACGATGAGGGGAATGTGACTGGCGATGGTGTTGGACGCTGAGGCACCGCACAGTCAGAAGGAGCCATGAGTCATGCTAGCGTGTATACCGAGTCGTTGAATGGGCATCGCACCTCCCGAGGTCCTGCTAACCACGCCGCATCAGAACTACCACATGGGCAACGCGTGCGCGGGATTCCGCAGCGGACATTGAGAGGCCCGTTGCAGCTGCTTCTCCGATACCAATAGTGCGCGTAGCTTCCACATGCTTGCGGCCACGATGAAGCTGGCACCGCCCGGGCAGCTCCCACAAACACCACGCGAAACCACTCACCAACTCACACAACCATCGCTCCCCCATCAGCCTATACTCCTCCCCCATCACTAACCTACCCTCTATCCTCCCTCTCCTAACTCCCTCCTCCCCTCCCACAGCCCACCATCCCGGTCCTCGGTCCCCGGGCCCTTCTCAAACCCCCAACCTGCGACATCCAACGCCCCAAGACGCGAAACCACAGCGCCGGTATCTCTCTCCATCCGAACAACGCACGCGCCCCATGCATAATCTCAGATGCCGAGTCCCAGCACGGCGAGCCGTCTTTATGCTCGCTCAGGAGAGGGATGAACGGAAGGGAGAGAGGGAAAGGCGCTGTTGGTGGCGTGGTGCCCAGGTGCTGTGCCGTACACCTACATTGGGGGCCTGCGGCGTAGGTCGCAGAGGTGCGTTAGCGAAGCCAGGAACGGTCTTGGTCTTTGTGCGGCAGTTATTTCCCCCGCGTGGCATGGGACTCTGGTGAAGTCGGAGGGATGACAGCGAAGTGTTTAGCTGTATCGGCGAGTCCGCTGATGTCGTGAGATGAAATGACGATCAGCATCGTGAGGTTGTTCGAGTCGTGTGAAAGCGATCTACGATCTACAGTTGGCGTACTTCCGTTGTTGGCTGGGTCGCCCCGCTCAGCTGTCAAAACAACGTCGAAACTGGCGTGTAGGGCTAGGAGCCGTACGGAAGGGGTCCTGTCAAACGCGGCCTGACGTGCTATGTGTCAGGTAGCAGGATCGTTGTCGTTCCGGAATGTCAGCGTATGCTGCTCATCGCATGAATGGAAGGGGTGGAGCGGCAAACAAGCCTCACGATCCACGGCTGTCTAGATCGTCAGGCGTTTTAGGCGCCTGTGGTTCAGGCTACAGCATGTTTGTGTCGGTGTGAGTGAACACCGTGAAGTCGCACACGTGGAAAGATGTGACGTAGTCAAGATCAAAGGTAAGAAGAAGATGCGCCATGTCATTGAGGGTATTTCTATCGAGAAGCGAACCAAGGAAACTATATAACAACATTCTTATCCTGAGAATGATTATGGTAAAGACTGAGATTACCGCAGCCACGCTTTGCGTGGTAGTGTATAAGGACTGTGTACCCTTTTTATATCGACAAACGTGTTAAAGAAATGAGATGTGTGGCTCTGCCAGACAGTGATACTGTCAGGTCTCGATAATTTGCATGCATTGAATCATGCCGATGGAAGCTTGCCTGCGAGCTCCACGTAGCGCGGCCAGGTGTTGGTGAAGACGAGGTATTTGATGCTCTCAAAGGCGGGATCAAAGACTTCCTCTGTGAACTCGCTCGGGACTATTGACCTGGTGCTCGATGTTGAGGACGATGTGATGTTGGAGTCGATACTCGCTGGCCGGCTTAAGGTGTCCTCCCATGGGCATACGACATTGTCTCTGGCGACGGGTGACTTAGCTTCCTCTGGTGTCTGGGCACGCGGCATATACGGGTCGAACTCGACTTCCGCGAACATGTTTTGTAGAGTCTTGAAGATCTTGTATTCGATGTTGATCGGTGCCTCGGCGGTGAAGGGGTTAATAAGCGTGTAGAAAAGCAGAGACGCCTCGTTGAACATCTGTCGCCGTTGAGCGGTGGTAACGACCTTGAGGCTGCCCCACTTCTTCCTGAAGTTGCGCACTTCACGGAGGAAGATGCAGTTCTCGGCTGTGAACTCGCGCGCAGCAGCCCAGGCGATGAGGGGCTCGATATTCTGCTCAATGGTGAACTCCAATGACTGCATCGACGATTTGGCTTTGATCTCCTTGGTGTAGATCATGGTAGTCGATTTCCCGGATAATTGCGAGTGGTTGGAGGTGAGCGAATCGGTGTCGGAGATTGATGATCGTCTGTTCGGTTGGGCCCTCAGTGCGTCTCGCAGTGGTATGATGATGAGAACCTGTTGGCAAACGACTAGTGATGGTATAAACCTACATCGGGAGGTCAGCTGGGAACGGGTCAGGAAAGGCAACTTCACTTACCACCCGGCTGGTGCAAAGACCTTGTTGATTTGCTGGATCTGGTGCATCTTTGAGTACGTGAAGGCGATCCAAAGTGGCGTTCCTGGAAGACTGAAAGCAATGTAAGCAGGATGGAATGGATTCGATGCGACCAAACATACCCAGCAATGATGGCAAGTCTCGTTTGCCAGGCCCACGAGTGAACGTCCTTGATGTTGCGGATCTTCCATAGTATCCACGGACCAACCATCATTGTCCAGAATAGCTGCACAAAGATCGACGGAATCCTGATTCACGATCAGTGCAAGACTCGTGCAAGTGCGTCATGATAACATACCATTCGCCTCCTCTTCGGCATTCAATGTAATTAGTAGGAACTCCGAAGAAACCGTACGCGTCGTGAAAGCGGCGAGAGCCGAAGAACAGCATAATAGCGGGCAGGAACTGCTGCGGTCAGTGGTATACACATGGACGCACTACAGCATAACATACCGAAAGGACTAGTCCGACCAAAGTACCAAAGTATACTTTCTTCGCCGCATCGAGATCGCGCCACGCTTCAAGAAGGCCGAGTGGGGTATACGACATCCGCTTCTTGCGCGCACCCTCCAGAAAGTTGCGTGTCATACGGCGCTGGCTCTCGTAGGCCGTGAGCACCTTGGCATTGCATGCTGTGAGGACTTAGTATGCATCGGACCTTGCGTCGAACCTCAAACTTACCTTGGAAAAATGCCATGCCAGATGGAAGAAATACTGACATGATCCAAAACTCGGCTGAGCATGGGAAGAGACCGTTCCACGGGTAGACGAGTAGGACAAGGATGAGATAGATGTGCAGCATAAGCACCGCTGCGAAAACGATCTTGATATTCCGTATCTGCAAACAAAAAGCCTCCCTACGTCGATGGAGGAAGAAAAGCTCGACACTCAGTACCAGCGTGTACAATACGGCGACAACAATGTAAGCGACACCAAGACGGTCGAGATTGGCCCTTGTTGTGCCATCGAGTACTCGTGGGCGCAACAGAGGCGGCATGGTGATCATGCTGTGTGGGGACCAAGCGGGAGTGATAGTTTCGATTGACAGTGAAGTATGAGGATTTGAGAGTCAGGCTCCTCCTCTTACTTAACAGAACGAAAGTGGGACCGTGTAGCGGAAGGATTGAAGGATGCTGATACCGAGGGGGCGGGACAGGTTATGCCAAATGTCCATCGGCGAACAGGGCGGCACACAACTGCTAGGGAGCGCGGGAAGACGTAAGAGGTATTAGAACTGCCCTGCACATGGGTCGGGTCTGGTAAAAGATACAACAGGGCGAGGTTAGCTGCGGCTCGGGGAGGCCTGAGCGGCAAGGGATTGCTCGATGAGAGGTGTATCGCAGGGTCGGATGATACTGAGCCACCAGGGCTAGTCACTGTTCTTAGTGTAACGGGAAGGGATCGCGTCCTCTGCAGGACTGCAGCAAAACGCGTGAACGCCATGGCGTAGAGATGTGTCACGACGACTACCACGGGGGTACAGGCTGCTACCTTGTCGGGCTGCGACCGCGGATAGCAATTTGACGTCCGCCTCCAAACATGCCGGTCAGCATGCAGTCCACTGATGTGTGAACGGTAGGAAACCCGGTGAGACGAGAGTGTCGAAGATGGGGTAGATCATGTTCTGGTTCGTGCTGGGCTGGATCGTCGCATGCCGAGATCAGACATCGGAGGTTTCGGCACTCCAGCAATTTCCCAGGTACCCCAGGATTCGCTCCTACCATCACACCAACTTCAACGTTTACGTGCTTGCAAGCGTTTCCATCGCTACACACGCTTAAAGAAACCATCACGCCGCTTCTTTCCGTTGTAACTCCAATCTCGAACGCTTCATCTTGGCGGCGATGACCGCATGCCGCGGCTGCAGGTACAGTACTGCCCAGGTGTGCTCTACCCTTCGCAGGCTGTGTCGCAGCACCGCACGCGCCGAATTCTGCGACTATAGCACTTGGACTATTGATGCAGCTCGATTCTGTGTATACAGGAATATCCATGCAGTACTCCCGTTTCATTGTGCTTTCGCACGTCTTCCCATTGACCGGCAGAAAGTCTGACGTTCATGCGTTCTTTTATCCTTCGCGGCTTCGAAAACATCGCGCTACGTCCAGTCATGCTCAACACTTCTGTCAGTCTCAGAGGTTTCATGTCAACCTTCTAGAAGGCCACCTATGTTCCTGTCGCGGATGCTTCAACGTAGCTGTCACAAGCTGTCCATCGGGCACGCCGTCCGCTTGAGGATGTACCTCCGCACCTGTCGACTATGCAACGAGCCGCGGAAACCTTCAAGCCAAGATACACGCATTACTGATCGATCATATCCACCTAGTGCGGGGAAGCGTGCGGGAGGACAAAATGCCCACTGTGGCTGTACCGTGGCGGCAGGGTGTCGTTGCCTTCCGGCCATCGGCATGTCGCATCACCACGGAATATGTGTGGTTTCGACAACGAAGATTGCAACCTACAGTAGCATGCCGGGCGCGTAATTACGGCTACCTGAATATCGATGCAGCATCCGACCGAGGAGGGTGGGAGCTCCGTCTGGTTTCTGCGAACGTGATCAGGTACAAGGATGCGGTCGAGAGATTGAGCGTTGTACGACCTCGAGGCCCAATTACTTCACGTGTAAACACAGTTCTGGACTGGGTTGCTACATATCGTGATGTACCTACCCGCGAACCCGACCCCCGGCCGTTGTTATGTGGTATTGGCGAAATGACGCGCTGACGCGCTAACACTTTGAGTTTGAGTCCGCCTCACACTCAACAAGATCAACTGTCATTACCGAAACCATACATATGATTAAGTACTGTGTCCGCTCAACGGACTTCCGCACGTCTAGTATTCTTGGCGTCAAGTACTAAAATGGCTTCGAATCAACCTTGCTAAACACCAACATAATCTTACCGTCATTGCCACGCATTATAAAGAATACTTTATGACATTTCTATGAGCGGTTCATCAATCCGGCAACGTATTCATGATCTCTGATCATTGTGTCGTTGCCACGCGACATCATATCATGCGCCCACCCCGTCCACGAAATTTTCTGAACACCCTAGAGCCTACGTTGACGTTAGATCTCTACTTTGCGTATTTTCATCTTAATGTAGGCTGCAGACTCGTTCATCTCTTTCCTTGTATAGAATGCGCCGAAGGACGACAAAGGCCATGGTCTTGGATCTATGGAGATACTGCTTCGTGGGGAAGCGGGCCTCTCGCGTACAAGACTGCTGTAACTCAAAGTGCTACCCACTGGGCACTGATCATTGGTACTAGAGACGCTCGCTGGGCATAGAGATTCTCACCCAGTATCTTGAACACAACGCCCAGCGAGCCCGCTACTCTTTTTTGGAACCGTGTCTCAACTACTCTCTTGTCGGAAGACGAAGTCAGGTGACCTTCGGGGTCCACGCCGACTACGCCCACCCATGGTGTAGTACTCACAGATACTTGCTACCTAGCAATATATTGGGACGACTACACGAATGATGCCGGTTCTACTCTACTTACTGGGCTTTACTTGCGTACCATGGTTTTGGTGTGCATGTGGTCAGTCTCCAGCTTTTCGCTTAGTACGTACCCTCTCCCATAGGATGCGCTATGCCCAGGTGATGTGCGAAACGACAGAACCACAGTACTTTGACGTGACTCACGACGAACCAAAGTTAAGCAACCATCGTGAACTCATACTTTTTTAGTATATAATCTCGCATGTCCAATGCACCCTTTCTAAGATAGTTATCTCAAGACACTACGATCATACAATCCAATACACCACACACAAATAACAGCAACAGAAAACTTCATGTCTTCTAATATGGCTTCCACCAACTCTTCCTCAGCGCAGTCGCGTACCAGTATGGAGAGTTCAACCACACTGGCGCCACAACTGTCGGCCCCCGGCGTCGCGCCCACCATCATCCTCAACGAACACACCTCGCCCGAACGCACTGCGCACGCTTGGTCCACAAAACGAAAGTGGTGCCTTTTGACCGTGGTCGCATTCTGTCAGATCAGCATGAACCTCAACGCCTCGGTGTACTCCAACGCCGTGCCTCTGCTGAACGACTACTTCGGCATCACAAACGCCCGGTTGGGAATGACTGCCTTCCTCGTCGCATATGCGTTCGGCTGCGAATTCTGGGCGCCGTTCTCTGAGGAATTTGGACGCTGGCCTGTCATGCAAGCCTCTCTTGGGCTGACGAACATCTCGGTCCTGATTTGCGCCACGTCCAACAGCTTTGCCGGGATCATCGGTGGCAGGATCATGGGCGGCTTGTCTTCGGCTGGTGGATCGGTCACCATGGGCATGGTCGGTGACATGTACCACAAAGATGAACAGCAATATGCCGTCTTGTGGTGTTCCCTCTTCTCTTGTCTCGGAGCAGTCATTGGAGGCATTATCGGAGGCCCGCTCGAGCAGTTCCTGGGTTGGCGTTGGAACTTCTACATCCAGCTCATCCTTGGAGTTGCGACCCAGCTGCTTCACGGGATCATTGCCAAAGAGACTCTGGCTCCTGTTATGCTCGACAACGCCGCGAAGAAGGAACGAAAGAGCGGTAATGTCAACATCCGGGGGCCGAACGAAGACAAGAAATGGAGGGACAGGCTGCACTACAAGGAAGTTGCCACCACGATGTTTCGACCATACCAGCTGCTCTTGACTGAGCCCATCGTCCTTTTCCTGTCGCTGCTGAGCGGTCTCGCCGACGCGCTCATCTTCTCTTTCTTCGAGAGCTTCGGCTACGTCTTTCAACAATGGTCGTTCACGCCTACGCAGATCTCGCTTGCCCTCGTCGCATTAGCCGTGTCATACATCATCGGCTACTTCACCTTTTTTCCCATCATCGCCCGTCACAATGCTCGACGTAGCCGGGGCGAACAGCTCGCACCTGAGGCACGTCTCAAGCCACTCCTATGGCTCGTCACCCTCCTCCCTGCTGGGCTACTTATCTGCGCATTCGTCGCAACAGGGCCGCCACTCCACTGGTTCGGCGTCATCATGGCCACTCTCCTCATTGGAGTCGCGAACTTTTCCATCTACTACGCGTCCATCGATTACATGGTCGCCGCCTACGGACCACACAGCGCGTCTGCGACTGGTGGCAACGGCTTCATGAGAG
This sequence comes from Alternaria novae-zelandiae, assembly GCF_023758075.1. Lineage (NCBI taxonomy): Eukaryota > Fungi > Ascomycota > Dothideomycetes > Pleosporales > Pleosporaceae > Alternaria > Alternaria novae-zelandiae. The sequence goes on along the minus strand of NW_026056970.1, from coordinate 1,055,085 downwards.
ACCTGCTCGCGGGTTTATGTGCGCTTTATACCAAGCCCATGTACAGCAATCTAGGTATTCAGAGGTCGTATCTGGTACTGTTTGGCTTGACAGCGCTGTTTTGTCTTCCGGTGTACATCTTTTACTTCAAGGGTCCAGCGATTCGTGCGAAAAGTAAGTTCGCGAGTCAATTGGCGAGAGAGAGCGAAGCGCGCGGTGCGCCAGAGGTTACGATGAGTTCCGCATCGCCCACGAGGGTCTTTCAGGAGGTTTAGCGTTGCGTGTATTCAAATGTTGACGACTTGTGTTAGCTTTTAGTTCGTTTCTTGCTTTAGTGGATACCCAGGTGTGCGTATGTCGCAGTTGCTTTATACGTATAGAACAAAAAGAACAATAAACATGATAGAAATACATATGCATAAGCGCACCATGTTTCCGTCAGTTGGCGGATAATCACTCTGACTTCGTGAGGGGTGCCCAGGTGAGAGTGGAGGATAAGTGCGCGTCATGATGACATAAGCACTGCTTCAACTGCCGAGGCTTGCCGTTGGTCGTGATGCCTGACCGGCACCCGCTCGACTGAATCCTCGAACATGTCATCGAACGGTAATACAAGACTGCATCCTTGAGCAGATCATGATCGAATTAGAGCTCAAAATGTAGCGTCTACCATATTGAGCTTATGGCTCAACGCCTCTGATCCATACTCCTCGCTTCCCAACATACCTACCTAGACATCACGATGGCGCCAGCAAAGCCCAAAGACATTGTAATCGTGGGAGGATCTCTAGGCGGCCTTCTGACTGGTGTCGCATTGAAGCGCCTTCGCAAAGATCTCAACATCCGCATATTCGAGCGCAATCCGACGCCGCTTCTGCAGGATCAGGGCGCTGGTGTGGTGGCCGGACAGGACGTACAAAAGTTCTTCAAAGCGCACGACCGAACTCAAACCACGTTGACAATCCCGAGCCACCAGCGGCTATATCTTGATAAGGAAGGCCATGTCATAGGCCGTCACAACCAGGAGCAACGCATGACAAGCTGGGATCTGCTGTACCACCTGCTACGAACGAACTACGATGGTACTGAGACCGACTACGCGAAGGTACCCACGACAGAAGAAGGGGAGGGAGAAACATCATATGAATATGGGTGTACGGTTACGAGTGTTGCGGCACCAAAACCTGCATCATCTCTGCAATCAGACTTCTCAGAACCCGTCAAGATCACGGTCCAACACAAATCCGGAGAGACGTTCTCGACCGAAGCCGACCTTGTCGTCGCAGCCGATGGACCGAGCTCCAAGATACGTGCCGAATACTTCCCCGACGTCAAGCGAACATACGCCGGATACGTAGCATGGCGCGGCACAGTACCCGAAACGCAAGTCTCACAGGCTGCCACCGATGTCTTCGTCGAGAAGTTCCCATTCTACCACACCGAGGGTATCCAGATACTAGCGTATACTATACCAGGGAAACACGGTACCACCAAACCCGGTGAGCGATTGCTGAACTGGGTCTGGTACGTCAACTACAAGGAGGAGTCGCCGGAGCACGTCGAGCTCATGACAGACAACGAGGGGAAGAGACATCACATCACACTACCGCCGGGTGGCATCAAGGAGGATGTATGGAGACGGCAAAAGGCCCTCGCGAATGAGATACTCCCACCACAGTTCGCTGAGCTTGTCAACAAGACTGAGGTACCGTTCGTACAAGCCATCACAGATGTCGTCGCGCCGTCTGCCTTGCTAGAAAACGGTAGAATCCTGTTGCTCGGCGATGCACTTGCTGGTTTCAGACCACACACAGCGGCGAGTACAAACCAGGCTGCCCTAGACGCGATGAAGCTTGCTGGCGCGGTTGAGAAGGTCATCAACGGAGGAGGAATGGAAGCGTTAAAGCAATGGGAGGAAGAAGTAATGGAGTACGGTAAAGAGATGCAAAGTCACGGTGTGCAGATGGGTAACCGAAGTCAGTTTGGTGAACATCCGATGCAGAGGTAAATGTAAAGGTAAATTACGAGGTGTACTATAGCATCTAAGGTAAAGGCAGAAAGTGCCTACTGTTGTCTGATTCCCTAGCTAAGACTACTTAACTACTAGGGAAATAGATAGCGAAATCTGCTTGTTCTCTCACCTTTGATGTTCTCTTACGATGTTTTTTCTACACCTATCTCACCATGTGCCATTATACATCTCACCGTTCTTTAGGCACACTCTGCGTTCCCTCTCTTACCTTTCAAGATGCCCCGCTCTTTGACCGCCTAGTAAGAGACGCTTGTCGCATATATAATGCCTCCTACGCTTCCGTTTCTCTATTCCTTCTACACCACCACACCTGACACCCTTAACGCTTCATACATTACATACGTCTCACCTCACAGCACCAACTTCAAGGCCCTAGAGCAAACGACAATATGAACGGCCCACCGAATCCTCCAGAGCAGCTCGACTACTATGAAATTCTCGGGGTCAATGAACGCGCATCATATGCCACAATAGAGAGGTGTCATAAGCGGTTGCAAGCTGCATACCACCCAGACAGCAGAAGAGTTGGTGCCACACCCAACACTGAGCAGTTCCAGAACGTAGGAACTCTCATTAGACGACCGATGACATTCAGCTAACTCTGACCCATAAGGTTGGTATTGCCTGGGATACGCTGAAAAGCGATGGGAAGCGCGCCAAATATGACAAGAGCTACCCTCGGATACGAAATCAATGGGACGTCTACCGAACTAACCTTGCCAAATGGAACGCTGATCAACGGGAAATCGAGCAGCGACATGCCAGAGCCGCAGCACGACGGAAAAAAGTGGATGAAGAGAAGATGGAGATTGAGAGGGGTAAGCAAAAAGTATTAGAAGAGAAGGCAAAGGAAGCCACAAGACGTCGGATGGAGCGCATGGAGACTGAGAAGGCACTTCTTGCGAAAGAAGCCAAGGCAAAAGAGCAAATTCGGCAACGAGAACAGGAAGCAATACTTGCAAGAGAGCGTCTCCAAGAGGAGATCAGACAACAAGGACTAAAACAAGCCAAGGAAGATGCACGTATTAAAGCCGACTGGGAAAGAGCACAAAAAGAACGAAACGTCACCAAAGGTAACGATAAACCTCAACATTCGCCGGACGAGGACCAGGCACTGAGAGAACGTTGGCGTCTCAAACAAGGACGGACCAAAGAACAGGCTGCCAAAGCCGAACGTGCTAATATCTTGGCCGCCGAAGAGCGACTCCGTCAACAACAAAATGAGACACAATCGTTTGAAGCAGAAGCTCGGCAGAAACATGAAGAGGCTGAGAGACGCGCCGCCAAGCAACGAGCTGCTGAAGAACGTGAAGCTCTGGTCATCGCAGCGGCCCAGGAACGTCAAGCGAGAGCTGCTCAAGACCGTCTTGATCATGGCTCTAGTTCGCTCAAGCGGTCAGCCCCAGAAGACTATGAGGAACCTCAAGCTTTGCACAGTACGAAGCAACCCAGGCAGGACAAGAAGATCAGTACCAGCCTCAAAAAGCATCTGGCGCGAGAACAAGCCAGGCGCAAGCACAGCGAAAAGCTTCGAGATGTGGGTGGTCCTGGTAACGAAGAGCGCCTCAGAGACGTCAGCATCGACCTGGGATGGAAGCACGTCGAGTATCAGAATGAGCCGTGTCCACAATGCTATACAAAGAAAAGTGCTGCACAGTTCGGCTTATGGGAGTGCCCAGACGGAGGGGCATTACGCTGTCGACCATGTTTGGCGGCATTGAGTGTGTTTGGTGCGTGAGGTGAGTGCAAGAGCGTGCAGGGGACGGGAATTCTCATGGGGCAGAAAGTGTTTTTTTTCTTCTTCCACAGGTTGTACAGTTTCCTTGACCTAATTCAGCAGCTATCCCCTTCCAGTCTTCACTATGGTCGTTTTGACTGAGGTTTATCACACTAGCTAATCACGTCTTCAAATACGAAATCGTAGGGTGCTGAGTGTCATCAGGCAGCATTAAGATCCAAAGACAACGCAATGTGATTCCAAAATGCTATATACACTCCACCAATGCTCTATATACACCGAATCGCTAGTATTAACGAGCGAATCAAAAGAAGTATGTACCATGAACGACCCAGTCCATCCTATGCCCTCAAGACATCTCATATCTCATTATTCGTGTTCGTATCTAGTACTCGAGGTCCTTGGGGTGGCGCTTGGCGAGCTTGTTGACAGCAGGGCCGGGGACGGGGTAGCTGGTGAAGGACTGGAAAACGTTGAACTTGATACCAGCATCGTCGGCCTAAATCATATAGTTAGCACATGTTCGATATTGCATCGTACGACTCAAGTGGAAGATCTTACCTTGTACAAGCTAGTACCAGCAACACCGCCGCTGGGCTTAGCAGTGCCAGAGCCCTCAACCTTGAAGTTGACGCACTGGGGGTACGCCTGGGCGCCGTTGGTCTGGCCAGCAGCGTGCAGAGCGATGATCTCGTGACGGACAACGTAGTTGCCAGGGGCGACGTTGGGGAAGGTGAGGTCCCAGGCGAAGTTGTTGGCGATGAGGTCGTCAGTGGCCCATTTTCCTGGGTTGCTTCCTGACTTCCAGGCGCTGGACTGGATCTTGGTCCACTTCAGGTCAGAGGGGCTGACGGAGCCGCAGTCGCCGTTGCAGGGCGCAATGTACTCCTGAATGGGACCAACGTGGCTGACTGGCCAGGTGTCCCACTTGAAGGTGACCTTGCTGCCGGGCTTGACGGTAACGTAGGCACCGTTGCTCTTGCCCTGCTTGTGGCAAACGATGGCGGCAGTCCCAAAGCTGTCAGGGGAGACGAAACCGTTGTCAAGGTTGTCGGCTTGCCATCTTTGGGACTGAGTCAGTATATGTCTTGCATGCAGTTCGTACAGAGTCACTTACCCTACGGTGGCGGGAATGGGGCTCTGGTACTTGAGAGCAGCGTTCCAGCCCTGGTATTCCTTGCCGTCGGCAACGACCTTGTCGACGTGGCCGTGGGCTGCCACAAGGGGCGCGAGAAGGAGGAGGAAAGAGAGCATGTTGATGGTATTCAAAGTGAATGACTTGTAGAAAGCGATTGTTGAAGCTGTGTAGTGATGGGCTTGCTGTCGAGAGTGACCTTCAACCTGGGACTTAACGCCCCTTCATATACTCCTCTGAAGTCTTCTAGCGGCCTTCTACTGACGCCCACGTTTTCCCACGACCAGGTATTGGCGAAGCCTTGCAATCAAAAAATTCATCTCCATGCACGAGTCGACCTGGTTCCTGAGTTGAGCGCCATCCGCTCGTAGAAACACGCCCTGGTCGTCGAGCTCTTGGATCATTGGAAGCCCAGCGATGTTTCCAGTCTGGTGACGGCGTGAAACCACTGCGATAGGCTAGGAGAATCTCAATGACTCCAGTATTAATATATGAGACGCAGTGCTGTCCTTGAAGTGGTGATGAGCAATCTATCCTCGGCTGCGGCCACTGCCGCCGTCCAGGTGGTCACCAACCACGTGCGAGTTTCAGCCACTACGTTGTGGTACTTTGTTTACTTAAACTCTGGGCGATGTGGACCTCTCGGTGTATTGGCGACTCAACGAAGGATATTGTTGTTGTTGTTTTATCAAGCTGCATACTCAGGTGCTCAACAGCCAGGAGGAATGATACCATGCCTAACATTGCGCTGATGGCGCAACTCAGCAGCTCACGGGAACCAGCACGGATCTACGGCAGTCGTCATGTAAGCCCTACGGCTACCGAAATGCAGTGTAACTAATACCCCGTGGGGTCTTGGACATACTTGCAGTGTTGCTGCAAGTGCTGCTGCATCCGAGTCGATTATATCCGGTGGCGTAAAACCCCAGGGCGTTTAATGTATATAGATTAATCACGGACCGCGAACCCGAACGTCAACCCACTTTGTGGCGATGCAACTCTTGCACAAGGCTGGTAATGCGTGCATCTCTGAAACGTCTCAGGTCACACGAAGTGCGACTCATTTAGAGAGGCATTCCATCTACTCCTACCACGATGCAGCCTCGATTCTTTAAGCACTGAGTTGCCCAACGTTGCCGTCCCCTGATGTCTTTTCGAAGAGTGGATTTGCTGATTGCTGATTGCTGATTCCTGGATGTCCTGCTCTGGATTCTTGGAGGGCCAGTTCGTGTAAATGTCCATTACCAATTCCAGGTCCAGAATCTCGTCGCTCGGTGTGTGTCCGGCCATAACAGATTAACCTGGAGACTCAACAGAAAGAAGGTAACATCGACTATCTCTCTAGATGAGAGAACCCATTAAAATTCTCTTGCTGCGACAGGTAGGATGGACGTCGCCTGCGCAACTGGCGCTTGGGGGACTTGGGACCGTTGCGTCCGTCGCGCGACGACCACGTCCGCCCTTGCTGGAGCGCATACCTGGATACCCTCATGTGTTGCTACTGGAGGATGCGCATCTGCGTCAAAGATGATCACGCGGCGAATGTAAGCCTTGGCCTCAGTGTGTCGCAACCATGGTAATCAGTAAAATCTCATCTCAACAACCAGAGTGTCAAAGAGGAGGACCAGAGGAAGGACGTCGAAGGTGTAAGAAGCTTGGGCTCAAGGGATCGTCAGGGCGAGCGCGAGGGACGGTGCGACGTCATCGCTGTTGTGCTAAATTTGTCGCTCTGACGTGCCTCACGATCGGCGAACGATGCGCATCGTGCAGGAACAAATTTTGCGTCACTGAGTGTCGCATCTTCATATAACAAAGCTGATGCTCTCGCTGTTGGCCTGAGGAGGTGGGGAATCTGACGCTCGGCATGCCTGGAAGGTGCGGATGACGCGTCACCAAGGCTAAGTAAGACCGTACCACCACAGGCGTCCCCAGCGAACATTCACATTCACAGCCCCAAAAGACAGAAATATTCACATCAAAATTGCGCCCAGAGGCAGAAGAAAAAGGAGGACATATCGCAGTATACAAAGCTAAGGAAACCAGAGGCTCCAAGAGTCGGGCCAAGTTCAGGTCCGAAACCTTCTGGTCAACATAGCCTCCCCGGGCAGCCCGGAAACCACACTTCCACGCGTGTCTACGCAGCAGACGAAGCTGGGGTGTTACGCGTTTCCGAGTGCCAACTGGTCTTAGACGTGGTCGATTAGGTGGGGTAACGCAGCTTTACTGGCTGCCCAGGCACGTGAATATGTGACGCAGCCAATAGCATGGTGAAAGGGTCGCATCCTCCTAGCAACCGATTGGGTCTTTGGTTCGCATCAGATGCACGATCTGGAAGACCTTGCGGTTCCCGAAGCGATAGCTGTAACGGTATATAGGTAAGTGATCGTGGCACACAGGGTCTCGCAACTCGGTGCCAGTGGGACGTTGCCGCATCACACCATACTATTTCGTCGTCGTCAGCGCAACGCTGACCATCCCCTCGGTCTTTTTCTTGTCACTCCTGCAGCTTCCGGAACCTCCGCGCATTAGACTCACTCTCTGCCTTACCTTTGTTGATCGTGAGCGTGTCACCACAGCAAACACTACTCCATCCCTATATCACTCGCTCCCGTCGCACACGATTCTGTACCACAGCATATACCCCTTCATCCGCAGTCACAATGTATCTTCAAAAAAGAAACGGCAACATGGGCTTCGACATCGCCCCAGCCCTCATCATATTTCTCGTTATCCTCGGAGCAGGCGCGCTCGTCTGCTGCGGTTTCGCTGTCTACCGGTTCTATGGCGGAGAACCTGAAGATGACTCAAGACGTTTCCACAGGAGCCCAGAGCAAGACTCCTATATGAGAGAAGTGCGGGAACGAAGTTGGCGCAAGCTACCCCAGCTGGGTATGCCACGGCCCTACTATCAGTCCAACCTGGGTCACGCACCGATGAGTCCAAGGTAAGATGACGTGGATTCACCTATGAACATAGCCTCAAGCTGACTTAAACAAGCGGTAGCAACACTACATACGGATGAGAAACCGAGCACCCTCCAGCCTCGTCGAGGTGGATGCCGAAAAAGACTGCAACACATGCGGCCTGAGAGGGCGTGAGGCCCTACAACAGGACAACCAGCGACGCGACACTACGAAACGACCGAGAGGCACTACTTTTGCAATTGTATTGGATTAGACCTCATAAGAGATGTTCGGAATTTTGTTTGGGTGATAAGAAGCGTTCGACGGATCAACCACCACCCCGGCCTGACGGACTTCACTCGTCGAAGCCTTCCTGCTTCAGATACTTCACGATCCAGGAAAGGTGGCTGCGAAGCCACAAATCGACAGGGGAAAATATGTACCTCACGATCAGAATGCTGTCAACATCCGGGGAAGCGGGTGGTCCGAGACGGACAGATAGTCCTGGGGCGGGGTTCCGGGACATGGTTTCCATAAGGGTAGATTGGAGTTTCCAAGGGTTTCATGCCTATTGACTGATATAGTGTTCCGAACAATGCAATGCAAGTTCTTCACTCTATCACACATGCGGTCGTTGCCATGAGCGTGAACTGGTACCAAACCGCAACACCCTGGTGACTTTGACAGACGACATCGCAAGACGTGCAAGGGGTATCCGTGCTTTGTTACCATGTTTCCCGAGCATGGACACGACTCAGATGTCAGCGCGAAAGACAGATTGGGTCACTGGAGCCTGTTCGGACGACGATGTTTCCGTTTTCCGAATGGCCGAGGGATGCCCAAGAATCTGGGTACAGCCACAGTTGCGCCTTGTAGTCGTTTAGTGATATGCGCAGGGTCCGAAAGTTAATCGTACGCTGGGTTGAGTCTGGACTGTATTACTTATGAGCCGTTCCGTGCCTGGGGCAGCGATGAGCTATCAGCTGTTTGACCACAGGCCGCAAGGTTCCGCTGTACGGATGAACTCACCAAAGGACGAAGATGATGATTACTCTACATTTGAAGTGGGGCATTCTCCATACAGGTACACTGGAACTAGAATCTATGGGCTAACGCCTGAACCATGCTAGTCGATTAGACGTTTAGTTGAAGAACGGTACTCTTCTGGACTGCTCATCAAAGAAGAATTTCTTGCAGCGGTACCACAATGACAGAGGCTTCGTATGGCATCAAGTTCTTTAGTCTCTACAATGCGACCGGTATCGCGCATGCCGGTTGAGGCTGTCAGCTTACTATTGCGCCTCGATATGAGCAAGACTTGGGCAGAGACATGCTATCGTGATCTGAAGAAGGCGGGAGGTGTAGAGGGTGCGCTGTACTTTGGTTTGTATCTATCGACATTCATCATGTCCCATTCTAGATATCAAATAAAGTTCATGTAAGTGTCGAGTTCCAGGCGGAGACCGTGATGGAGGAAATATGGGGAAGCGCGAGGTTTACGAGGCTAGTAGTAGAGCGTTGAAAGCTCAGCGTTCTTTCGGTCCACTTCCTTGGGGTAGGCGCGCTAGCCTGTTGTGGCCCATAGGCACAGAGCGCTCTCACTCAACCTTGGGAGGCTTCCTGTGCCCAGGTGTCTACGCTGTCAAAAGAAACTCAGTATCCATTTCCAAATCCTACAAAAAGTTTATTCGAGCACCGTTTTTCTGTCAAACCCAGTTATGTGTTGCGAAATTAGTTGTCTTCGTTGCAGCCCTGGAATTGTTGGTGCGCCAGCCACCCCGCAGATCGTCAAACCTCCATGCACCCCAGCTATGACATCGCAAATTGCCGGCACTTCTGGCGTTGGAGTCTGTTGACAAACACCGTAAAGCATTGCAGTCTGCTTCGTGAGCTGCCGTACTACCTTCTCCTTCTGAATACCTCCAATTTCCAGTCCGCTGACCGTTCGGCCCGGCTCACGAGCTAAATGACGTCGCCGTGCTTTCGACCTCGTGGGTCCATCGAATAGCTTCAGTGAATGTTGCATCCGTTGCCAAGCCGTCGATGCTCACCAGATCCATAAGCGGGGTACCTCCAATTCGGAGGAACAGGCAGCGAATGGAGCAAAGACAGTCGGTGACCATGACGATCCATGTGTGCCGTCATAGCCCCGAACATATACTCTAGAGCGGTCCTCGCTGTCCATTGTCTTCGGTACCTCTCTCTGGCTCCTCAAGACTGCCTTAATACCATCTGACAAGATGCGCAACCTCATGGTACTCGGCGCGCTCTCCAATATACCGTTGCTCATCTCAGCGCAATGTCCAGAATACGTGGACTACGCGTTGGAGGTTCATGAACCTCTGAGTTCCGGCAAAAACCAGCTCGCCTACCAACGGCCGTCCGAAGAATGTCGAACTTTCAAATCGCAAGGCCTGGAGGATACTGTTGCGCGCATGGAAAATGTAATCAAGGATCCGGACCTGTACCGCCTCTTCCAGAACGCCTATCCCAACACGCTCGACACGGCCATCAAATGGAAGGGCTACGCTGCCAACAACACAGAGGAGGAGCTGACGTTCATCATCACTGGAGACATTAACGCGATGTGGCTACGCGACTCGTCGAATCAATTACAAAGTTACCTGCCGCTGTTGAACGCCAGCAGCGATCCCAACTCAATCGCGAGCTTGTACCGGGGAGTCATCAACCTTCAGGCACGATACCTACTTGCAGCGCCGTATTGCAACTCTTTCCAACCGCCTCCCGAGAGCGGTGTTCCTCCGGCAGAGAACGACTCTGCGAATGAAGATATCGTCTTTCCCAAGATTGACAATAGCACAGTATTCGAATGCAAGTATGAGCTCGACTCGCTTGCAGCGTTTCTACAAATATCTGCCGACTACTATGAGGCAACTGGCGATGCCGCTTTCTTTGGCAAGTTCCAGTGGGTCAAAGCTGTCGAAGCGGTACTGGATGTGGCCGAGGACATGATGCTTCCTACCTATGGTGCAGACGGAGCAGTCCTGCAGAGTCCATATACATGGGAGCGAACCACCACCCGAGCGACCGAAACTCTTGCAAACGACGGAATCGGCAATCCTGTTGCCAACGGCACTGGCTTGATCCGGAGCGCGTTCCGACCGAGCGACGATGCCACTATTTACCAGCTCTACATCCCAGCCAACATGATGTTTAGCTCGTACCTTACTCCAACGGCCGAAATTATGGGCAAACTTAATAACACAAACTCTGCAGCACTTTCGAAGAGAATGTCTGGGCTCTCAGAGTCGGTGCGCAACGCTATCGAGACCCACGGAACAGTCGACCACGCGGTATATGGTAAGGTCTACGCATTCGAGGTTGATGGCTTCGGCGGGCGCAACATCATGGACGACGCCAACATCCCGGGTCTCCTCTCAGCCCCATTCTTCAAGTACCCGGTTAACGAGGAGACGTATGCGAATACGCGCGACCTCGTGCTCAGCTCCATGAACCCTTACTTTATGAGAGGTCCCGTGATCAACGCCATTGGTGGACCGCACCAGGGACCGGGCATGGCCTGGCCGATGGCTTCTATTGTTCGCATCTTCACGAGCGATGACGAGAGCGAGATCGTGAACGAGCTAGCCCAGATTGTTAGCAGTACAGATGGCTTGGGGTTGATCCACGAGAGTATCAACAGCTTCAACGAGAGTGACTGGACGAGGCAGTGGTTCTCGTGGGCGAATGGGCTTTTTGGACAGATGATTCTGGACCTGGAGGAGCGCAAGCCAGAGATTCTCGAAACCAGTTTTCAGTAGGCTTGGAGGAGGGTTAGACGGAAGGACTAGACGCTGGTCATTCACGCACCATGCATGCGCTGGGGAGTGCGAAGCTTTGAAAGCCTGTCAAATATCTCACATGCAATGCTAGTCATCACTGTCGTATCACGATGCTGGTTCCTGCTCAAACTTTGCCCTGCATGCTGGCGGCGCCTGGACACGCCGCCTTCAGCCACCAACCCTTTGCGATGGAATAAGCAAGACCTTTTATGACTGCATAACCCTTCTTTGAAACTTGTATACGCTGCGGCAGAGAAAACAACATGCGCTCGCTTGCTGTATATCGCTAACTGATAGCTCATCCGCCGTCATCGCGGTGTAACCGATGCCGCTAGGAACCAGCCCCGGGGTTTCCAAGGCATGCAGCACCTCTCCGACGGTCGTGGTTGGCGATGGCCTCCACCTCTATCTGCAAGGCTGTGCCGCAACCGGCGCTAGGAGCTGTGTCGGAATTGTGACGCTCTCTGCGAAAACTTGGTTCGAAGAGTTCGGTGCCCAGTGGGTCGCACTAAAATCTGGTTTTGTCGCGATGGCAGGTGCTCAGGTGCTCAGGTGGTTCCCCCGCTCTCTCGCACACCGAGTACCTGTTGTAAGGTACGAAGAAGGATCTGGATGACGAACTCCCCTAGCAACGGCAAACCATGCAGCACCTGGTTATGCGCCATGCTCGAACGACTGCATGCACCAAGGAAGCTGAAGGAATCTAGCGCGGAAGCCCTCGTGGAAGATAGCAGGGCTGTGAGTGGGTCGCTTCATCTTCTCCGACGATCGTGTCAGGGGCCCGCGAATTAAGCGGCCGTGTGGCGGTCGCAGCAGTAACCGCGCGCTCAATCGAGTCGTGTCTGGCATGCCGTTGGCTGCTTACGACAGGGGAACTGGAGCTGCCGTGCGATCTGCTTCCTGCTCCCGAAAACGAGATGCCGATATCCAGAACCCACGATGTCAAGATCCGGTCCCTTTACGAAACTGCAGCGCGGCATGATGCTGGTCAACCGGTCTTGTCAAGTGAGGAGAACAGCAACTAGCGGTTCGGTCCCTTACTTTGCAACGGTCCCCAGCTCCCTCCAAATCTTCGCAGATGGACTGGACGGCTGAGGAAATGAAGGAGCTGAAGTGTCTCCTCTTCGGCCAGCGTTGGCGGCCAATGAAGCCCATGACATAAGCCCAATAATGCGCCTCGCATTTGGCGTGTTTGGGATCAACTCTTCAGCTGCATCTCCGATTCTTCCCTCACGATTACTCTTTCCCTATCACAGCAAGAAAGCGCCAGTGGCTGTCATCCGCTTGGTTCCTGCCCGACTAGTACCGAACTACATCTTTGACTTACGACCCATCTTTTTGGCTCTTCTCTTCTCATACGCCAAATTACACAGCATTCACTCGCTTTTGGACCCCTCCTGATACCGTGTTTCACCTAAACGACATTTCAGCGATTTGAACGTCTATGCTAAGCGCTGAGGCTGCATCCTCCACGCTACACACCAACACCATCCACAGGCGCCAATCCGACCAATCTTGAACCACCGCGACTGAGGCTCTGTCCCCACACTCCAACATTTACTGTCTGCCGGTGACGAGCTGCACAAAACAACCGGCCTCTGTTTGCTTCACAAATTCTCCGGGTTGATCTGATTCCTCGGACTGCGACGTCCCTAGTCAACCTCGCCATAATCATACATACGCGCAGTAGGCCAGTTTCAGCATTTTCTCCAAACGCTTGCTATTGCGCACCAATCATTCACCTGCTGGCTGGACTTTTCGCCGACGCGACCATACAGAAGGAGCAGGCTAAAACATCCAACTCACCGACCTGCATGCACTTCTATAATTGACACCCACGATTCTATGCGACACATCAGAGGTGGCCAGGGCTTAGACGCATACGCGCTTCAACGCCGGTAGTCCTTGCTGTTATCAGCTTAGGTTAACCCGACATAATGGCCATGGACAACACTACGCTCCACACTTTTCTGTTGTATGTCTACCCCCTCTGTGCCTCACTCTAAGGCAGTCACTTATTCTTGCATCAAGTCACTGCCCGGCTGCACTGCGCAGTGTCGTCTTACTTGGATCTTGGGACAACTTTTCGCGACCCTATCCACTAGAACTCGACATACGCGGGGGCCGAAATACCTGGAAAGGCTGCTTTACCTTTTCTGATATCATTTGCGACGGAGATCTAGACCAGCAAACACCCAAACGGGACGGACTTCTCAAGATGGGTGGGACTTACTGGTACTACGTAAGTTGACTACACTGCAGGATGAAATTATTTACTGACAGTATACAGTACAAGGTCGATGAGGATGATGAATGCCACAATCCTTCGGAAGAGTCGACGACATTTTGTCCTCTTCTGCCAGGGCAGCGCCTTAATGTCTTGGATGTGCCCCGCGAAGGGGGACACAGCCGCAGCATCTCAGATACCTCTTCCGCTTTCACACGCGACCCCAAAGATAGGTATCTGACTCCAGTACCACCTGCGAGTCTAAGGCCTGGACTGCCTCCGAGATCAGGTAGCAGTAATGAGGCTTACACCTTGCCTCTACCTTCGCCTTGGACCCCAAAGTCGGCGACGCATCCACCCACAGAAGGCTTACTGTCTCCACATGTAATGCGCCATGCCCGAAGCGCATCAGCATCCCCCTACATGCCGTCTACTCCCATCTTCCCGGACTTCAAGGTTCTGAAAGAGAAGTTGGCATCGAAACGATCAGCTTCGAGAAATCGCAGCGGGTCAAAGACCAGAGAGCTAGACATCAGTGCGCCAGTGCTTGTCAGTGGAGGAGAGGAGCTCAACCTCATTCCGTTGTCTGTGTACCGACCCTCAATCGAGTCTATCAGAGAGGTGGAGATACCCACCACAACAACGTCGCGCGCAGTACCGAACATCCGAAGGGAGTTCTCTCCGCTGGCATCGCATCCTGTTGATCCCGTCCACGACTCATTGTTTGGACCTGCAGAGCTGCCCACTCCTGATGAGCGCCCTACCAGGCGTCGCCGCTCACACGTTCCCTCAACTGTGATCACGAGCGAGTTCAAGGTCGAGCAAAGTCGCCTTCGTGCCAACTCTAGCGACACAAGACGAACTCAGCATTACCTGTTCTCCAATGACCCTTGGCTTTCGTCTCCTAAGCTTCAAGAAGACTTCGAAGTAGAGGATCGCGTAGTGGAGGATGACACCCCATCTGCGCCCGTACTCTCACGCCCGTCGACCTTCCTCGGTGCTCCCATGTCGAACGGGCGACCTACCTCAAGCCATGGTGGCAACCAAAGCACAAATCTTCGACAGTCACCACTGGACAAAGAGCTTCCAGCCCTTCCTCGCTACCTAATACCCGCACCACTCTACGCATGCAACGAAGCCACAATCAGCGAATTACCAGCCAGCGAGCCAGAGAACGAGTTCGAAGAAGACGAAGACGACGAGCGTCTCGACAACTTCAGCGTGTCTTTCCAAGACAAAGCACGCAGCCACTTCTCCACCTGGAGCAACGACTCCATCGGCTACAACTCACCCATCTCGGACAACAACGACGACGCCGTCCTCTCCCCCACCTTCAGCTCCCTCACCAGCAACGACAGCGACATCGACACGCCCCAAGGCCTCCTAATCCACTACTCGTACGCCTCCCCCCGGCAAGCCACCTCCCCAAAACACACCTCCACGGTCCCTGAAATCCAAACCATCTCCACCGACACCACCGACAACGAAGAAGAAGAAGAGTCAGAAGAAGACGTGCAATCCCCCTACCGCCTCTCCACCCCACCCCAACTCAACGAACTCCGCATCTCAACCTTCGGCTCCGACCTCTTCAAAGTCGAGACGCACCACTCTGACGCGTCGTCACGGCGCTCGTCGAGGCGCCAAGCAGCTTGCTTTGGACTTGGCTTCCAGTATAGTCTGCCCGAGCATGATGTCGGGAGTAAGACTACGCTTGCGGAGTCGACGGTCGTGGCGGAGACGGAGCGCTTGCAGCGCACTATTAGTGTGCAGAGGGAGAGTTCGATGAGTGGTGTGCATGCGCTTATGGAGGATTTTGCTTTTCTCGGCGATGCTGTTATCTGAACATGAACCCCGTCTACGGCATCGATGCACAGCTTACCACGTCCGCGATATTTACTTTTCGCATATCTTCTCGCGACATGTCCGCCTTTTCCAGCTTCTTTTACGGTCGAATAGACCTCTGCGTCTTCGCCTTTCCAGATACGCTTTTTTCCATGTACAGCATTCGGCTTTTGTTATTCTTTTCCCACTTTTTCAGATACCATCGACGCGATTATCTAGCGACTTAGCAGCGCATTGCAGGGGAGGCTTACTTGAATCAATGATATACCATGCACACGTACACCTACATTTGTGCGAGGTTGGAGGAGATATGGAGATAGTATGAACAGATAGATACAGAATGATGTTTTGAGAGAGTAGATAGTAGCATCGTAAGGTGTTGAGAATGAGATAAGATATCCAACAACCACATTTATTCCTTGTATCTGTCACGGACTGCACACGAATTTCTCTCTAAGAGAAATGCTTCGATGTGCATGTACATTCAATGGTTCTACTCAAGGCGAGGCATCACGTCGAGTACAGTGATCAGTGTAAAGTTTCTCATTCCACTCGGTCTATCTGAACAGTCCTCTCAAGACACGAGAGCTATTGATGAGATATTCCGACTAGCTCTTCGGTCTTCCAAATCTACCACCTTTCGCATATAAAAGTAAGGTCTATGAGATGGTATAGTTCTCAGCAACAGACTTGACGTCCTTGGAGAAGTTGATCTCCTGGCCCATGGAAAGGAGGGTTACAGAGGAAACCTATTGCCCTTGTTAGCTTGGAATTCGTAGTGTATAGAGAAAGACAACTTACATCGACGTCCACGAATGGTGTGGCCTTGCTGAACCGGACGTTCATTGGGAAGAACTCAGAATCGCTGCCAGCCTGGGCTTCGAATTCGAAGCTACCGGAGCTGTTCGCATCGTCTACGGCACCAATGTTCCACTCGATGCTGTCGCCACTGACTTCGTATACGGCGTCGAAACTCGAAACGTTGGGCTCGTCGGTCTGGTATGGGATGGTGACGGTGACATCCTTCAACGAATCACCGCCGGTGAGCTCGTACTCCACAGTGATGTTGTACATGTTGCCTGAGTCCTCGACCCATACGCGGAAGGTGATGGGAGGGTCGGAGACGTCGTCGGGCCGTGGTGCGAGCTTCCACTTCATGACTCCTATGCCCATGTTGGAAGGAAAGCCCTTGCTTGTGTCGGCCAACTGAAGGACCTTGTCATTCCTAAAGACCGCCTTGTCAACCTTGGGATGTGTCATCAGCTGTGCGCCGCGAGTGTCACCGGTGGCCAGGTCGAGCTTGACTTGCGTAAGGGAGGGGTCGGTAATCTTGAGTTGCATCTCGCCCTTGACTTCGAAGGACTTGAGAAGACCCTCACGATCCAGGCGGGCGGAGATGGTTTCGTTGGTCGTGATGTGTACGGCCTCGCGATCGGTCGAGGTGGATTGGCGTGCGCTTGCTGGAGCGATCGCAGCGGGAGCAGACGGCTTGGGTGCGACGAGCGGTTCCTCCTCTGCTGGCGCCAGTTCGCCAGTGACTTGTTCGTACATGTTGTTCGTCTTGTTCTTCTTGCCGAGCTGCATGCCCTTTTTGCCCAGAGCCAATGGCTTGCTGGTAGCCTTCTTCTTTTCGGCTTCGTAGCTGTCGTACGTGTCGGTGACGTTGGTCGTAGGCACGCTGGGTGTGAAGGCGGGATACGAAGGTGAACGACCGCCCATGCCGCCGCCCATTCCGCTGCCCATACCGCCTCCCATGCCTCCACCTGCTCGCTGGGATCTTGACATCTCCTTCCTTTGCATCTCGAGCTGCTTGGCCCGGCGCTTGCGCTCTTCTGACGCCTCGAGCTCCTTATTCCGTGCGATGATTTCCTGGATGCGCTCCTCATGCGACTCCATGTCCAAGAAGGTCTTGATCTGGCTCATGGTCAGGTTCTCCCTGTAACCCAATGTGACGATCTCGTCGAAGGCAGTGAGAAGCTCGAAGGCATTCTTTTGGATCTCGCGTTCGTCGAGGGATTTGCATATCGAAGAGACAACCTGAGCGAACAGGTGCAGCGAGTTGATGTCTTGCAGGATGTTGGATTGTAGGTTGGTGATCAGGACCATGTAGAGTTCGTCGAGGGGTTGGTATACGTAGCGCACGTTGTCCTGTTCGCAGGTCGTGTGCTGGGTTCCGCTATCGGCGAGCTTGGGGAAGGATGCGAGGAGGGCTTCGATACGGGAGCGCTGCATCTCGCGGAATTGGCGGGAGACGACTGCCTTGCCGCCTCTGGTGCATATTGAAGCTGCGAGGACCACCTGGCTTCGTCAGCTTGGTGTTGTAGAGGGAGACGCACCCAATGGTCGCCTGTGTGGTCTCATACCATTGTATCTAGAGTTCGTAGGAGTCGCAAGGGTTGGTGGTGCTGTTTGGGGTGTACTGGCTTCGTGTACAATGTCCCCTAGACTTGAGGCCGCGTTGTCGAATGTGGTGGGGAATATTGTCCGCCAGGAAGTTGCTAAGGAACACAATTGCGCCTCTTGTGTTTACGGAGGGTGAGAAGACGTATTCAGTACGAAGAAACAAGAACACGACACGATTGTATCAAAATCAGGACGCGAGCTGGACAGGTCACTGAGCCAGCCCAACTGCACCAGTCGCAACACCTGGAGGTTCCAAAGTGGACACCTGTAGTCACGTGCAGCTTCCGTTTGCCTAGCGGCAAATCCTCACTGACGCAGCTTCCCCTCCGCTGGCCTGTTTGACAACACCTGCAAGCCGCGACTTGACTGCTTCTCCCGCTTTTCTACACGATATATCTGTTGCGCCGTCGCGAGCAGCAACATTCAAAAACTATACAGTGCATCCGCGTCAGGTGTAAGTGAAACCACGTTAGCACCTGCCACTTGCCCGCTTGCGCCAAAGCACTTTCCCATCTTAGCGCGAACACCACCGTGCTTCCTTTGTCCAATTTCCAGACAAGCCTCCTCATCCTCACCGAGTACAGGCTCTCACCATCGTAAATCCCGTGCGAAACTCATCGCCATGCCCTCCTAGCCTCTGAGCGACGCTGCGCAATCACCACAAACCCCGGTTTGCTGCATCGCCACCCACCTAGTGACTCGCACCTAGCTGTGACGCGCTTCCCACACTCCTTTTATTCTACGCGTTTCGACCGACAAACCAACGCCTGCAAACACCTCACTTGCACCCTGAATCGCATACCATGGCTGCCGCAGCACACACAATACCAGGTTTTGAATTCTCAACTGCCGACGACGACAACATGGATCTGCATTCCGACGATGGCGGCATCGACTTCGACGATGGTGACATCGACTTAGATCTCGACCCCCCGCCTCCCCAGCCCCAGGACGAAGAGATGTCCATGAACGATGCAGCCTCGGTCAACGACGTGGATGCTCAGACTGTGCCTGGCGAGCAGGACGATTTCATGGTCGACCAAGAGGACGTGATTGAAGAGGATTATAGCTTCCAGGAAGATCAAGGCGTCACACTCGTTGACCAGCCTGTTGCGCAGCCGGATCAGTCCGCACAGCCCACACAGTCACCACAGCCTGCCGCAGCCAACCTTCCCCCGATCCAGACGAATACCTCCCATCAAGATGACGACCTAATCGACTATTCCGAAGAGGAAGGCGATGATTACCACAACCCCGAGCTACGTTCACCATGGCTACGAACCGAAAGCTACGCAAGCTACTACTCGGACGCGCAGGCGGTACATGACGAACTGCCTAAGGAGATGACTGAACAGCAAGATGAGATACCCGCTGATTTGCAAGCTCTACTTCCCATGTCTGCAGATAACAAATCGCCCAGCCCGCACCGAGAGGCTCAGACCGTAGCTGATAACAGCCCGACGCGCGCAGCGGCGCATGAAGCCGCACCCTCACCCCACCCGCAATCGGTCGACGACAACGAAGAAGACAGTCAGAATGATGATGGTGACGGCGGTGTCATGTTGCCAGGCCAGGAACAACATGCAGATGGTGAAACCCAAGATCAAGACTCGACACACCACGGCTATGAACAAGAAGCTACTGCTGATGACAGCGAGCATCATGACAGTGACTCATCTGAATTTCCATCTGTCACCGTGAACCTCCATGGCGAAGAGTATTGGCTTTTCAAACAGCATGACTACGACAACAGTGGAGACTGGCTCATTCAGGACATCTCGCTTGCGAAGGCTAGTTTGTCAGACCTCTTCCAAGCATGCCGTATGTCCCTGTGTGAGGATGTGTCAAACGAGACAGAGATCGGCTTCAAATTTGAGCACTTGCAAAATCTGGAAATCTTCGAAGACAACACGGCATGTGTAGCTGTTTCGCTTGAGCGTCTTGTGGGATACTACCGTTCGCTCCATGCACAAGATGGCAACAACAACCCAGACTCCTTTTATATCTCCTTGATGTTGCGACCGCGCTTCGCTACTCTGCTCTCAGATATCGCGAAATATGCCGACCAAGGGAGCGGCTATTCTGCTTTTGAGGCTGCCGTCATCGCTGGTGAGACACATTTCGCTGGCATGATTTCTGGGGCTTCAAGTGATGAGCCCACTGAGTGGGACACCCAGGAGCAGGATCAAGCGTACGGTGAGCAGCGAGAAGAAGCAGGAGATCATGTTGAGCAGCCGGAGTCTGCGAATGCTGAAGCACAGGCACCAGAACATGACGGCAAGGGTGACCACAATGAAGGGGAAGATGAACAAGAAGCCCACGACGGCGAGCACGATGACGAAGCAGAAGATGAGCAAGAGGCCCATAGCGGCGAGGGAGTGGATGTGCATGAGGTGGAGCACACATCGGTCGATCATGCTTCTTACAATGAGCTCGATCAAAACGAAGAACCCACTGAGCAGAATGCTCAAGAGGGGGATGATGCGGAGGATCCAGAGCGCGAGGAGATTGAGGTTGCACATTTGCCAGAAGAGGAGCAAGCACAGGCCCCTGAAGAAAGCCACAGTGTGCAAGCTGCTAATCCTAGTGACGTATCCACAAACCCTCAGGAAGTTGTGGAGCAACCTCAGCAAGAGAGTCCCAAACCGAGCGAGAAGACGGACGCCGAATCGGAGGCCCTTCGCTTGCAGGAGCAAGATGACTTGATTGACTACAGTGACGAAGAAGACGAACCGGCCGTAGATGTCAAGGAACCTGAAGATGCTTCCGCTAATGAGCCGTCACCCTCGTCCGCGACGCTCCAAGGCGATGAATCTGCCAACGCAGATGGACATGACTTCATTGTAGGCTC
Organism: Alternaria novae-zelandiae; assembly: GCF_023758075.1. Taxonomy (NCBI): domain Eukaryota; kingdom Fungi; phylum Ascomycota; class Dothideomycetes; order Pleosporales; family Pleosporaceae; genus Alternaria; species Alternaria novae-zelandiae. The sequence continues at coordinate 1,034,172 of NW_026056970.1, read as the reverse complement.
ATCCAGCCACAATGAGAATGCCGCCGAGAACGCTGAGGAAGCTGGCGAAGACGCTCATGGCGAAGCAGTACATGACCAGACCGAAGGCAACGACGACAATGAGCAGTCGTACCAGGACTTTGTGCAAGCTTTCGACGAAGAAGACCCCTTCCAGGACTTTCAAGCGGATGGAACAGATGACTATGGTGCAGACGCATACGACGGCGACACTAACCAAGACTTCGCCACCCAAGAGTATCAGGACTTGGACGAACAGCCAGATCTGGACTTTATGAATGGAGACGAGTTCAACGTTGCTGGCGCCGATGTGACGGATGGCAACGATGTGAACGGTACAGACGACTTCCTGGACCTGGAAAACAATCCTGAGTGGGACGCCGACCCGGATCTTGCTCAAGAGGGTTCAGAAATGCCGGCCATTGTACATGATCACGCCGACGCCCAAGACGGAGAGGACGGTGTGGCTGGACAGACTGCGAACGCAACGTCTTCGGCTGCAGATCCTACAACGGCCTCGTCTAACGATGCCAATGATGTGTCCCCACAAGGACAAAAGCGATCCATCGACGAGGCTGGACATGGAGCGGATATTGCATCTGACTCTATAGGTAAGCTCACGATCTTTATACATAAGCGAAACTCATGCGCTGACTATCTTGCACCAGACGCCAAGCGCCCCAGAGTATGAAGGCCCGCTGTCCTCAAAGTCTACCGGGTTTTCGACGCTACTAACAAGCAGCTTCATTTCCGCCCTTTCTTCAACTCAGTGCGCCCTTGAACTAATATGATGTATACTAATAACAGGTCCGACCATGCAGCGCGCGCCGCCGGATACCAAACCTTGTGGAGGAACATGGTTACCAAAAGGTAAGAGAGTGCATCTTCTTGCGCGTTTTCTTTGCGTTATGCCCTGCCACTACAGGGATTGCAACTTGGGCGATGTTTCTTTCTTCTGCGCAATTTCTTGGAATATGCGGAGGTCAGGATGATATGTCCAGGGGCGGTGGAGGATCTGGTGGTGGAGAGATGGAATCCTAAGGTGTCTCGAGCCATATACCCGATGTTTTGAGTCGAAGTTCAGGATACCCTGAAGGGACTCTGGGCACTTTCAACTCTGAGTTGGAGTGCCTCCAGGGCTGAATCGAAAAGTCACATGCACAGAACGATCCTTAGCCATACCTCGGTGATGAATAGTTACGTGAACCACGATCAGCACAGCGACGTAATCATTCTCGATCGCATGTTGTGGGGGAGCGATTACGAGGTATGCTATTTTGGTTGCGCCTGAGGAAACTAGACAGATCAGCACGAGGCGCAGCACTCGAGCTGGAGACAGCACTATTGGCAATTTGACTCCACCCACAGCTGTTCCTGGTACATGTCACCTGTAGAGATGAGGGCGCGCAAAGCCAAGGGAGAATTATAGCTATATTTGCGGCTAGATATTGCAGGATGGAATGCCGCGTCTTTGTCTGACGAGGAGATCGACAGGCTCTAACCCTAGCGTGGGTGAGGCGTGAAGACGGGGACAGGGGAAGCTAAAAAAGAAGCCCCTGCGTAAGACGCAAGCCGCCGTGAAACCTCGGGGTCATGGCACTGGCGAGACCGATACGGCACGCCACCTTGTTGGGAAACGGTTTATCGATAGATAGACAGACGCGCACGCATCTTGGTCAATCATCACAACACTGCCCTGAATCATTGCACTCGTTCTCACTCTCGTTCATTGTCGTTGGATCGTGCCCTAGGTCACGAGATTCCCCGCGCTCGCTTGCTCCCTCGACACGTCTAGACGTCTCGCCCACCTTTGTTGCAGTCACTTGATCCTTGGCTCGGCTCAGGAACAGCGTTTGGTGAAACGCGAATCGCTTCTTGCGCAAGCATCCCCAACCCACCACCTCTTCCGTCGCATCTGCCATCGCACCTGCATATCATATCTATCGCCCGTCGCAGTCGGTCGCTCAGTCAGTCAACTCGGCGCTTGCGCATCATCGCTCCTTCCACTGGCGTCCCTCCTTCCTCTTCGGCAGGTCACGACACAGGCGCCTATCGATAACCCCAGTCCACGCAATCCAACGTCAACCGCCGCGCACTAGCTTCACACCACCCACGCCCGTTGCTATCGCCTGCGCACATTCACAGCGACGTCGATATTGATATTACCTGGCCGCAAATAACCAAGACAGGTCGCATAGACCTACAACAACCGGCAAAATGGTCGAAGACAAGTACGTTGCGCCAAGGCACGCCATTTTGCACGAGAAGCCCCGGGAACTGACGATAAGGACAGATATGTAGGACTCATGCTGGCCGTGAGCTCGTCACTAGCCATTGGCGCAAGTTTTGTCATTACGAAGAAGGGCCTCAATGCCTCGATGGAGAAGCAGGGCTTCAACGGCGACGGTTTTGGATACCTACAGAACCCCGTGTGGTGGGCCGGCATAACAACGAGTGGGTGCACACGCGATGCTACGCCGTGTGCGTGACTGATGGCATACAGTGGTACTCGGCGAGATCTTCAACTTCGCGGCATACGCCTTCGCGCCTGCCATCCTCGTAACTCCCCTCGGCGCCCTTTCAGTTCTTATCGGTGCGGTACTCGGCTCATACTTCCTGGACGAACAACTAGGACTTCTGGGCAAGATTGGCTGCGCGATATGTCTTATCGGATCTGTCATTATCGTGCTACATGCGCCGCCGGACAAAGAGGTTGAGTCAGTTGAGGAGATCTTGAACCTTGCGCTTCAGCCAGGTACGTTTACGCGCGCTTCTGCAGTTAGGCTACGACAGAGACTAACGCAACGTACTTAGGATTCCTCTTCTACTGCGCTTTCTGTGTCGTCTTCTGCATCTTCATGATCTACAGTGTTGCGCCCAAGTACGGTCGCAAGAACCCGCTCATTTACCTCTCCATTTGCTCGACCGCCGGCTCCGTTTCCATCATGTTCATCAAGGCCTTCGGTATCGCCCTCAAGATGACATTTGCGGGCAATAACCAGTTCACGCACCCCTCCACATACGTCTTCGTAATTTTGGTGGTTGGTTGCATTCTCACACAGATGAACTACTTCAACAAGGCCTTGAGCCAGTTCTCAACGAACATGTACGTTCTGCATCCTCAAGTTTTACCAGCGAGTGCTAACGCACCACTACAGTGTCAACCCCCTCTACTACGTCATGTTCACGACTTGCACCCTCATCGCGTCCTGCCTCCTCTTCCAAGGCTTCAACACCACGTCTGCCGTCAATACCATTTCCCTCCTCTGTGGTTTTCTCATCATCTTCTCCGGCGTATATCTATTGAACCTTTCGCGCGAAGACCCCAACGGCAGCAACGCATACGGCTCGCGTTTCACCGACGGCCCGCCTTCTGACGCCATATCCGGTTTCCCTACAAGACGCAGTATGCAAGCGCGGCGCAGCGAAGAGCTGTTTGAGCGACAGTCGATTGGTGTCGTTCGTGATGGCAGGCCTAGTTATGCGGACGCTGGCGACCGTAGCGCGCTGATGCATGACTACGACGTTGAGAACCAGTTCGAGCTTGGAGATTTGGCCGACAGCGACGATGATTTGGAGGGTGGCCAAAACACCAAACGAACAAGCTTCGATGAGGAGGCAAGGTTAAATGGTAGACTCAGCGGCACAGGCAGAGGGCGTGTGCAAAAAGAGTCGGTACAACCGAAGAGGAACTCGTCAGTCCGATGAAACAGGTAGACTGATGATGAAAGTCGATGGGTGCAGGCTTTTGCCAGTCTTGGGCGTCTCAACACATACGGAGACAAGTCCTACGTTTGAGGACACGACTGGTTTGTGGAATTGCATTGTATCGCATCGCGGCGTTTGAGGTGAAATTTGTAACATGGGGTTTAGGGTAGTGGAACAGGCGCCTCGGATCAAGGTGCCGGCCACTTGTACTTGTACTATGATAGCATGATATGTATACCCAGAAGGCATAGAGGAAGGATGGTATCTTTCTTTAGCACTCGAATTGCAAATATTTCTTATGTTCAATTATCAAGCATCAAGTTTACGTGTCACGTACTTTACTACCTCTTTGAGAAGTGCATCTCGCATGATACCATGTTGAAGATAATTTACTGTCCGTTCCTGCATTTCTTGGCTTTTGTCATGTTGAACAACGTGATAGCGCGAGCGCGCTAGGCACAGATCTGGTCTAGAACGCGACTTCCATGTGCACAAACAAACCATCATCCTCCACTCACGAACCGACTTCCTCAGCAACGGCCTTTGGGGCCGACTACTTACAGCCATGGCCACGACCGACTCGAGCAATGGGCCGCAGCTGTTGCAGCAAGCGGAGAAGATCTTGCTGCACCCGATACATCCACATCTCATCTCGTACTGCCCTACCATGGATCTCATAGCGCTAGTTACAGATGAGGAGAGCCTCGATGTCTACCGAATTAATGGTCAAAGAGCATTTGGACTGAAAAGAAAAAGCGAGGATTTGCGCGTTGATGCGCTGCAGTGGGAGTTCAACGGCAAGAGCATCGCTGTCAGTTGGAGCGATGGAAGCACGGACTTGGTGAGTGCCGAGACGGGGAAGGTTACGCACAAGGACGTCATGTTGCCGGAAGTCGAGGGCGCCACTAGTAGCATGGTAGAAGATGAGAATCCAGCTAGGGTAAGGTGTATAGGCTGGGGCCTGAACTTCATCAATGTGGAGACTGTGAAGAAGCGCACCGGCTTGAAACCGAAGAATGCCAACGGCGTTACGCCTGCGAAGACTGATGTCTTTGGCAATCCGACGACGGAGGAATGGGATGCGTTCAAGGATGATACCACGCTGGAGGACTTTCTGCAGCGACAGCCGGACTTCCAGACCTTGGATATCGCACCTGACTTACCGGATCAGCTTGCTATGATGGACATGGAATCGGTGCTACCCAAACTCCCCGCAATTCCCCTTGCACCAGCATTACCCTTTATGCGCGTCTCACAGGCAGATACTGGAGCGTTCAGTTCGCAAGCGGAGGTGGACTCGCTTCTGCATTCGCATCATCTGAAAGACCATAACTCTGTCGACATGTTCATTCGACTGACCGACCGTGGAACCGTCCACCCTTCGATATACGACTCGCTCGAAACAGTCAACGTCCAGCTCCCGAGAGCCTGGAACATGTCGAGCACGCCAATACTGCATACAAGTCATCCGTACAGCTGTACACACAGCCTCCTGCTGCAAACGTCATCGACCACCTCGCCACAAAAGAAGAGCATCGCCTATATCCCTCTGACCCTGAACTTCATCCCCTCCGCAGGCATCTATCTGCACCTCATTGCCGCAAAGACATCACAACTACAGAACCTGCTCCTGTATATCACCCAAACCCTCCAGCGCGTCCGCGCTTTCTTCAAGCACGCGCAAGACCTGCCCCGAAAATTCATGATGAACATTAGCGAAACACTCGAAGAGAAGGAACTGGGCGATCTTGTCACGAATCTCTTCCACACAGCATGTACGGGAAACTGCAACCCAGTCCTCAAAGAATGGCTTGTCGACGAACTGGCAGAAGCAGGACACAAGCGCTGGGACAACACCGTTACGTCCTCTTTCACCACGCTTCTTGCTCTGCTTCACGAGAACCTCATCCCAGCACTCGACCGTTGCTCCATCGTCATCTCACGTCTGCGTGGACTTGCGCAGTTCCACGACCGAGATTGGATCTTCAGCGGACCAATGTCGGACTTCTCATCGCTGTTAGAGACGCTGAAGAATATGCGATTACTAGCCCACACAGCCATGTTGTACGCATCGGAAGAGAAGAGACAGTTCCACAGCTTCAGTAAATGGCTGAGATTCACCATCGACTTTGAGGCTACGGAGCTGGACTCGCAGTCTAGAGCTGAGATGGAACAGCGCGATCCTGGGGTCGATGTCTCGCAAGTACTGGCGTATATCCAGTACGGGCTTACCAAGTCAGATGTTACGCCGTTCTTGAGACCAGAGGCGCAATTGGATGGTAAAGCCAAGGGCAGGGAGGAAGCGAGCTATGATGATACGAAAAAGGCTATCGAGTTGTTGAGAGAAGGTGCGACGTTTAAAGAGGAGGCGTTATGCCTTGAACATGTTCTTGGACATTTGAGCACGGGGGTTACGGGTCTGCTGAAGCAGATCAGCAGATGGCAGGAAGCTAATATCCAGATGAACTCTGGTGTTGTTCTTGAGGAGATTGATGAGGGTGGCGAAATGGGCGTAATGGACATGAGAATGGTGTTTGAGGTACGCTGCCCGACTTCATTCTTCCGCCAACGCTCGAGAAGTCATACATACTAACACCACATAGCCATCATCGACCTCAGAGAGCATGAGTACCTACATCGCACTCTCACCCCCTTCATCCCAGACTCTCCTACACATCCACCGCCTCTCTCACAAAGAGAGTATATCCAACCTACAGCGAGACATCCACGCCTACGCCATCTCCACCCTCGACTTCTCATCCGCCTCCCCCTCGACCAAAGACATCAAGATCCTCGACGCAAAGTTCGCAGACGACGCCTGTCTTCTCATCCTCTTGCAGCTCCCCGCAGAGGATAAATCGCTATCGAACGTCATCGTATCCCTACCGTACACACCCGCCGCTAATGACATACCTCACCAACACCCTCTCATCACCTACACCCCGCTTCCGCAGTCTTCGCTACAGCAACATTTTCTCCCTCAAGGCACACCGTCGCCGCCGCCACGAAACAAGATACTTGTAACGCGAGAGTTGGTTCAGAAGCACACGCAACATGTGTTTGAAGGCCGGTTCACTCCGATGAAGTTGGTTGTGAATGGCAGGAAGGGCAGGAGAGTGATTGTTGTGTTGGGCGATGATAGGAAACATTATCGTGTGTTGGATATGGACTACAGGATGAAGAAAGAGAAGGAAGACGGGGATGGGGGTAGTGGGACTGGGACTGAGAGCGAAGCGGAGGACAGAGATGGCGATGTGGAGATGGGTGGAGCGTGAGGGTCGTTGATCTGTGGCAATGTCCAATCCCAAGAATCAAGCCGTGACATGCATCTATGCGACATGGAGACATCGAGGGATCTGCTGTGGAACATATTTAGTATCAGAACACAACGTCACAGCACAGACAGATACAATGAACGGTGGACGATATCAGAAGTTCAGACCAGATGCATTTTTCGGAATCACATTCCCTAAGAACCTATCATGCATGCAAGCCACAGTAGAAGAAAGCCTAGCTTGCCGAGAAGTTTCCATTTCGTTATAACGCCCGGCCACCCGCATATAGAGGTATGGAGAGAATAACCGACCGCATCTTTGTCGTTCCTGTCGTAGACCAACGCCACCAGATCACAAAGCACCACTCTAGTCCTTTGTCTTCTGGGTACCACGGAGCAGACCTGTCCTCCGCGCGGCGATGAGACCGGCCTTTTGACCCTGGGTGGCGTACCGGGAGATGGTCGAGGCTTTACCGATATGCTGGTGGTTACCACCACCGTGGGGATGGTCGACGGGGTTCATGGCAACACCACGAGTCCTGGGCCAGCTGTTGCGCTTGGCAGCGAACTGTGGGGTGTTAGTGACTGCGCTGATGCCAATACGACCACAATACATACCTTGTGCTTAGCACGCGACGCCTTCATGAGAGGCTTGTCTGTGCGGCCACCTCCAGCGACGATGCCGACCATACCACGGCATGAGCTGGGAAGGACCTTCTTGGCGCCAGATGGGAGCTTGACACGGGTCTTGCCCTCATCGGGGTTGTGGCCGATAACGGTCACGTAGTTACCGGAGGTACGGCCGAGCGCACCACGGTCACCGTTCTTGTCTTCGACGTTGGTGAGGACGGTACCTTCGGGGACGGAAGCGAGGGGGAGGACGTTGCCGATGGTGAGCGCAGCGTTCTTTCCAGCGTAGATGAACTTGGCAATGTTAGATATAATTCCCGTTGTTGCGGCCCAGGGGATTTCGACTGACCTGGCCAGTGTACATGCCCTCGTTGGCGATGAAGGTCTCGGTGTTCTGCTTGAACTTGTAGGGGTTGCGGAAGGTGACCCTGGCGAGGGGAGCGCCTGTTCACGAAATCGTTAAAAATGGCCCAGACGTCCAATTCGCGGCTGGGTACTCACCACGACCGGAGTCGTGGACGATCTCCTTTACGACACCCCGAATGTAACCATTGCGCTCAGCCTGCACCCATTAGCCCTCATATCCCAATATGTGTGTGTCCAATATCGCGATTGTGCGGGCGGCGAACGTACGAAGTCGAGCGTGCGGAACTGGGCGGGGTTCTTGTTCAGGCGGGTGTTGGCCGTGAAGATAGAGCCGCGACCCTTACGTTGGTTGCGAATGACCCTACCCATGACGACGGTGTTGATGTGAGTTGGATTGTCGGTCGTTGGAGTTCGCACAATGGATAGGTATTTCGACAAGAGCCCACGTCGCTTATTTTTTAGTGGGTGCACGGGCCACTCTCTCCAACGTGGGCGACACCCTGAAGGCTCGTCATCAACAACAACAACAACAGCAAGACCGTCATTTACGAATCTCAGAATCCATCACAAGATCGTATCGGTTATTACCATGGAACAGGGTCCGTCAGAACGAAACCACAAATCAGCATCGCATCCCTGAAATCTTCGTTGAGAAGACGCGTTCCAGCTTCGGTGGCTTGTTAGACGGACATCACCATGTTATTCGCCCCAGATCTAGAAGTTCCAACGGAGAAGAGTACACGTTCTTGACTCAGATTAGGCCCTGGTCTTGGTTTGCGCTGGTCATTGAAGTGCGCGATGACTGTGGCAGCTTGGAGATTTTCAGAGAGTCTGCCCTCGGCGAAACATGCCGGCCGTATTCCTGAGTCTGTATGTTGTGCGTACAGCCCTACTAACACTGCATCGGTACATGATAGGAGCGAAAGAAGCGCGAGGCAGAGTTCGTGAGCATACGTGCGACACAACGGCGATTTATCAATCAACGCATTTGGTCGTGTTCAGAATTACGAAACTTGGGCCTCTGAAGTTCATACTCATCCTGCACAGGACTTGCACACCGGAAACGAAGTGAGTATGCAACTTACCGGCGGGACACATCTTCGTAGCCATTGCCAGGCGCATACACACCTCCAAGTCATCACTTTTTTATCCAGAAGGATCCTAGATTCTCGATCTTTACGATCTCCATACCCTGAAGTTCTCGCGACAAAGTCCACATCACCTCATTCTCTTCCCATACGACTACGAACATCCATCTTGTGTCATTCATCGCAAACTCAACGGCGTATATCTCGGAGGTGCTAACTTAAAGGTATCGGACTGGGTAGGTGGAGCTTGAAGTTCGCTCCTGTACCATTCACCAAGCTGCACAGCAGTCACTGTTCGCTTCGACATCACGCCAAACATCACAAGCAAGTAGAAGCAGGGGGTTTTTTTTTTTTTTTAGCTGTCTGTCTTCAAGACAACAGACCAGAGTGAATTTTTTCCAGCAAAAAGATGCAATATGTACATGCGAGGAGTGCGTCAAGACCCCAAAGAATCGAAGAAAGGAATGAAGAAAACCAAAATCTACAACAAGAAAACCCTCGGCAACCAAGATCTCCCGTCGACTGCATTGCGCCAGCGACTAATCAGTTCTTGATCCAGGTCATTGTCCAAAGCCACTCAGTGGCCCCTCATACAAAGTGTGTCAACACTCTATGAGCCGGTGATGGTGTACTGGGACTTGCCAGCAGCGTTGCCCCAGCCCTCAGTAGCAAGAGTCTGGTAGTTGTGCTGACCGAGGTTCATGCCGAGCTTGGCCCAGGCGTCGAAGTGGCACTTGGTGGTGACAGTGCCGCTGCCGGGCCTCTTGTTCACACGGTTGGAGATGTACTGGGTGAAGGTGGTGGTGCCCTGGATGGAAGGCTGGTTGACCTGGGTGTGCTTCCAGATGTCGTAGACGGAGCCGTCGCAGGTGACCTGGCCCATCTTGGTGCCCTGGGCGGAACCAGCTCCGTTGGAGGTGTACTCCTGGATGTAGTACTCGACCAAGGGGCCGGTGGTCCATCCGTAGACGGAGACGAGGACAGTGCCGGCTTGGGGCGTGGTGGAGCCCTGGAAGTTGATCTTGCGGGTCGTGCCCTTGTTCCAGCCCTTTCCAACGACGAAGTCGCCGGCGTTGGAGAAGTTGACGCTGTAGCCGTTGTTGGTGGGGCTGAACTGGACGTTGCCAGAGGTCTTGTAGTTCTGGTTGTAGTCCTGGCGGGCAGCGAGGCTCTTGGAGCCGAGCTCGAAGTCAGGGACATCGGCAGTGGGTGCGGCAAAGGCAGAGCCGGCAATGGCGGTGAGGCCGAGGACCATAGAGCTGAAGGCAACCATTTTGAAGATTGGAAAGGTTGGAAAAGTGGGTTTGTTGTAAAAGAACGTTGATTGGTAGTGAAGAAGAGAATGTGGAAGTGAAGGCTGCTTGTGTAGATGCTTGGTGGTGAGCTTAATGGTCCTTCCAAGCCTTGGTCTATATACGACTTGACGGTTAAAAGGCTGTAAACATCTCGCACCAAACATATTGCGATTGTTTCAAGGTCCATGACCGAAGCCGCTGTCGCCTCGCCATCTGAGCGCTTGCCACTATCCGCATGCAAACGTGCTCCCGAGCCCCGGGGGACGCATTCCGTTGCTCGAACCCTGGTCCTCAGACCATTCCACCAGTAGTGTAAATGAGCAGTACCCCCGATTAATTAAGCTCCGTCAAGCTACGGTAGATGACTATAGTGTTCTGTGGGGAAGCCCTGGCGTTTCCTCCCATTCCTGCAGATGGTTGCATGGATCGGCGTGCTTATTTCCCTCGGCAAAAGCTTGGGAAGGCTTGGATACCCTGGGACTTCCTGCCATGCGAAGAAACATACCGGTGGCTATTCTGCCAGCATTGACGTGTTCTGTGACCGAGTACAATGTGAATGCGGTGTAAGGGAGGGGGAAATAGTCATGTGTGCCTGTGCTGATCGCGTCAGACGGATCCAGGCGTCTTTAGGCAAGTCACACCAGCAGCGGCCGCTACGGAGAGCCGAGAGAAGTACCGGCGGGAGCACGCGAAACTCTCAGCAACAGAAGGTTCTGACAGTCGAACGACACTCGTCCATCATTATCTCGGTGTTCTTACTGTACGATCAATCCATCAAAAGAAACAGTAGTAACTGCAATGCCTGAACGACCCACAACGATGCCATCATGCAAACAAGACTACAATGCAGATCCCCGGTGAAACACCCTTAGGGCATCAACTATCCATCGCCTCATGTTTCTGAGGCACAGCCCGCCACTATGCGCATGAGACAGCGCCACATGTCATGACGTTTCCACCAGTTTCGCGCAAGGTGCTGTCTCCTCCACTTGTTCCGATAATAGAAAGACGGCAGAACACCCTAGAAGATCAATGATCATCACCAAGGCAAAAGTCATGGTCAGAAGATTTACATATTAGTCCGCGAAACGAGATCGAACCGGTGGTGCTAGCCAGAGGGCGAGAAGGATACGGCCCAGTGCGGGTGAACAGTTCCTGCATCGGTTCAGCTGAAACATCGCGTACCCGCCGCGGGAACCTCCCTCTCATTTCCGATCATGCTCTGTCGATGTTCTGGGCCCACGTTCATGTTCACGACGACGTTCTTTTCAACGGTCTAGATTGATGTTGTTTCTTCATCAGCTGAAAAACAAGGCCGTTGAAATGAGAAACAGATATCAACCGGGAACAAGATTGAGCAACGTAATGATATACAGGTCGCGTGAGCGAGAATACTGCCTCAACGACTTCAGCCATAGGCCGGTCCGTAGTGACGCCGCGACGCCGTTGTGCAAGCCTAAGGCACCTGCCGCCGAATATAGTGCAGGCATAACTTATGTACATGGAAGGTAAGGCGCAAAAATGCAATTCGCCTTCGAGACGCTCCTGACAATACAGTAACAAGCACGAATGCTTTCGCCCACCCTCTAGCGCCGCGTAGCCTCAATGGCTTTCTCCAGACCGACGATCCTCAAACTCTTGCCTCGGCCAAGTTTACCGCTCATCAAGCCAGCAGCGGGGATGAGCTTGTCGTCCCAGTGTCGGAACAGAACCTTCATGTCGCGAGGTACACCTTCTAGTACGACCGTGGTCACGGGCATGAACGGACGGTCTTCTTCCGATACAGCGAGCATGCCGTACGCTTGCGCGAACATCAGAGCCGTGGAGAATGCCGGGGCTTGTGTGCGAGACAAGGGACCAACGATACTGCAAAGGATTAGTGGACTGTGGCAGACATCTGCAATGACGGGGCAACTTACATGTACATCTCGAAGAACGCGTCAAGTACATATACGTTCTCCGGCTCCAGATCCCTCTGCGAGAAAGGCATAATCTCCTTGACCTCGGTCTTGACAGCACCGTGCGGCGTCTTGGGCGTAAGCGGCGTCTGTGGCCTCTGTTCAGCAGCGTTCCAAGACGGTCTCCGCAGCAGCGGTGCGAAAAAGGAGCTGCTCACCTGGAGTGCTTGGCCCCATCCTGCCGGTTGGCCGGTCGTTTGTTCAATCTTGTAGAGACGCACGCGGTACTTATCCGATGTGGCTTTGTAGCGCCAGTGGTCTGCTGAGCGTGGGATGGCAGGGCCCTTTGCTGGCACTTGCGAGGGAGGAAAGGTGTTGTTGAGGAAGGCTTGAGGTTCGGCACCCTCGTCGATCTCGTTGTAGTCGCCCGTGGGCGCAAGGTCCATGCCCATGAGGCGAGCACCGGACACCTCCTCAGCGGAACAGCCGCGACCCTTCCATAAGTATACCTTGCCGGTCGAAGTAGAGACGAGGTAGGGAAAGGCGGAGCATAGGCTCTTGAGAGAGTAATCTACTTCATCAAAGGCGAGGTGTCCGAGATGGCGACGGCCGCAAAGCATGAACTCTTTCGATCCCGGCTTTGCGCCACGACGTGTGATGACGATACCACCCAGAGCCTCAAAGAAGTTCGGTGTCTCTTGACCTTGACGGATGACTAGAAGTGTCCCTTGGTTCTGTCGTGCATGGTTCTTGGCGAAGAGTTGCACATCTTCCAGAGTAGGTTCGGGTACACCATTGCCAGCCCATAGGTACACGTCCGTGTGTCTTCCGCCCCTTGCATCACTATAGACGTGCGTGCACAAGTACATTGAATCTTGGAACAAGATGTGCTCTTCTTGCATAGGTATAGATGTAAGCCTCCCGTCACCGGTTACTTCTTGGATCTGCTTGCGTAATGTACGAATCTTCCCTGACGGACCAAGGTCAAGTGGTGGCGATTTTAGTGTGTACATGGTGTCTACGTTATCGGGAAGCTGGCCCTCAGTAACGGGCGCTTCATCAAAGAAGTCGGCAAACATCCCGTCGTGCTTTGGGATGGTTGGCGATACAATGGATGGCTCTGAGAATGGCCTGTTGGCGCTTCCTGGTGGTGACATAGGCGCGTTCTTGGGTAATTGAGGACTTGAGTCCCGTGACCGAGACGCGACAAATCCACCCAGACTTCCAAGGCTGAAGCCCAGGCCAACAGGCTTGGGCTTTGGTGGCAGAGGTTTCGATTCAGTCGGTGACTGTTGGCTGGGCTGTGGCGGGTTGGGAAGGGCCTTGGTTTCTGGCTCTGATGAGCGAACCAGTCCGGCGTCCTTCATCGCAGCTTGTTCGTCCGCTTGCGTTGGTAGCTTGATGGGGGACTTCACCCTTGTTGGAGCGGGTGATGAAGACGCCGACGACCTACCCCATAGCGTGGTGGCGCTCTTGACCGAGGAGAACGTCGTCTTCTCGGGCGAGGGCTCATCTTTAGCTGGTGATATTTCTACATTGGGTGTTGATATTTCTCTGAGTGGCGTTGATCTAGGACTCTCCGCTGCGGGTTTTGAAGACACTGTCTGCGGCAATGTCGGGAGGGGACGGGAGAATCGAGAATGCGATGTCGGTGTCGATGTGGGTGATGCGGACGTTGGTGTTTCGACTGGCTTTGGTAGTGGAGACTTCATCGGCGTGGTATGCGATCCAGAGACCCGTCTTTCAAATTCTTGAGATGTTGGCTTATTCGGTACTCTTGGTGATGATGGTTTCGGTGAGTTGATAGACTCGGGGCGTGGCGTCTTCGGGGTGGCTTGAGATCCAGATACTCTGCGGTCCAACTCCAGAGACTCTGGCTTTTTGGGGAGCTCCGGAGTGGAGGCTTTTCCGAAATTTCCGGAAGAGATGCGCGATGATTTGGCAGGCGTGGCAGGCTTATCAGTCGACGACTGTCTGACCGGCGTCCTGGCTACTGGTCGCTCCTCTGATTTTCCGTTAGTCTTGGAAACCTCGGAGCTAGGAAGGACATGCTCTGGTTTCACCAAAGGAGCAACAGCAGCAGTAGGTACCTTCTCTTGAGCCTTTTCCTCAACCTTGTCCTGAGCCTTGTCCTGAGTCTTTTCCGGTCCGGCAGTCGTGGATTTCGGCGCCCTTCGCTTCGGTCCGCGGGCGCGACCCTTGGTCATGTGTTGCAGCTCTGGGGCAGGTCCAGTCTTCTCTTCTTGCGCAGGCCTGGTAGGAGACATGTCTACCTCAGCACTTGATGTAGACTTGTTCGTCGCAAGAGGTGGTGGCCCTCGAGCGAGCATACCGGCTAATGCAGGGTTGAAGCGACCCGCGAGCTTGCCAGACATGGCTGGCTCTTTTGTCGTAGAGGATGCGGGCTGTGCTGGCTTATCATTCATGATGGCCTTGTTTGCAGCTAAACTCTTCCTCCTGACCAGAGCTTCTGGTATGGGTTCTGGTTCTTTCGGAGCGCCAGCCTTTGGGTCACTGTCTGCTCGGCTCAGGCCCTTTTTCTTTGCAATAGCTTCGGGTGTTGGAGGAGATGGTTTCGAAGCGCTGTCGGATCGCTTCAATGCCGAGCCCTCTTCCTGGGCCTTGTCAAAGATGGTGGATTTCCTCTTAATGAGGCTCTCCCTGAACTCGTCTTTCCGGACTGTAGGCTTGGGCCCACCAGTCACGTTAAGCGCGGTCTTCCCTCGTGTGATGTTATCCTTGAGCACGTCAGGCGCAACATAGTTCTTGGTTTCGGCCTTTCGTAGCCGGCCAAAGACGTTTTGCAACTCATTGACCTCGCCATCCTTCTTCGAATTGTCAGGCGGCGGTCGGCGTGGCTTCAACCCGGCGCGGAAGTCCTTCTTGGGTGGGGTTTTCGGCCTTGCCGCTGGAGACCCACGGCCTGTATCCTGTGTGAATCGCGATGCTACTGGCTTGGCTTCGGTGGGCGTTGCCGGCTGCTCAGCTGTTGGCGGCGGTGATTGCGATTTGGTAGGGGTAGGAGTGGGTGCTTCTACAGCAGCCTTTTCAGGGGCGTCCTTGACGACTTCAGGCTCAGCTGCCGCTGCTGGTGTCTCATTCACGAGCTTGGATTCCGACTTCTTGGTGAACAAGGGCTTCGGTGCCAATGCAGGTGTTGGGCTGGGTGACTGCTCCTTGACTGTCTCCATCTTCTTGGGCTCAGCAACTTCCTCCTTCTTGGGAGAATCGGGCCTGCGAAGACCGACGGGCTTCAGTTGTATGTCCTTGATGGGTGAGGTGCGACCAGACGATGGCTCTCCGAATGGGCTGCCTTTGCCCAGGTCAACACTACTGCGCTGTTGCTTGATGCGGTTGATCTCTGCCATCCACGCAGGCTGCGCCGGCGCTGCTTGCTTCGGCTTGGGCGACTCTGGCCTGCTCAGCGCGCTCTCCAGCCAAGTCGACTTTGTTGGGCTCCACCGCTTCGAGGGGCTCGGGGGCGAGAAGTCGTCGTTGAGTGCGTCCTTGTCGCTGAAGGTGGACGCGACGGACTTGGCTCGGCTGTGACGGTGAGGTAGGGCTGGCTTCACGAACTCGTCTTTGGGTGCGCTGTCTTTGTCGGCGCCCGTGATGGTCGCATTGCTATAGCTCGAGGCGGGACGCGAGGAGGACGAGGGTTCGATGGAGTTGTCTCTGCTCAGACTAGGTCGGTCGAGGCCGGAGAGTGAGCCGTAGCCTGTTATGGCACTTCCGCGGTTGCTCAGGGTAGAGTTTTGTCTGCTCAGGACTGGCGGTGTCTGGGTGCTCCACCGCTTGCTTACGCTATCGCTGCGCTTGAGCATGGCGCTTTGCACGAAGCCGCCCATGCCCTTGGTAGGCGAGGCAGATCGTTCCCGTTCGGGCGAAATCCTTCCTTGTGTCGGCGACATGGCAAGGGCGCGTGCGGCACGTTCGCTGTCCCCACCGTCGATCGAGGAGCCTTGTTCAGACGGCGGGGCGAACTTTTGGGAGTCGAGCGTTGGGAGAGGAGAGCGCCCCTTGGCGAGCGGCTCAGCATCGCCCCCTGATACCGATGTGTTGGTGGAAAAGCGGTTGCTCAGCATGGCGCTGCCGCGTACCGAGCCGCCGCGAGAGCCGGGCGAGCTGGAGCGTATGCTTTCGGCAGGCGGGCTGCTGACCTCGGGCTCTGTTGTAGACTCGCGTGACATGCCCGGCAGCTGCCTCCTGCCCGACACGGAGCCTGTCTCTGACGCCGCCTCGTCCTGGTTTTTCCTGTATGCCGCTGCGCCCCTTCCACTGTCCTGAGTCTGTCGGAAGAACGCTGGGTCCTTGGCACCTAACGAGGCTGCGATGGAGGTCCTGGAGGGATTGGCCTCGGGCGACGCTGGCGGCTCGGGCGTGTTGCTGGCTGACGGGCGCTCGGGGGACCGCGATGCGACTGACAGCGGCCGCCGTATGCTGCCGGACTTGGGCCTCTGGTTCCACGATAGGGTGCCGGAGCGCCCCAATGCGGCGGCGCTGGTGGCGGGCTTCTTGGGCTCGGTGTCGTCGAGGGCGGAGGGCGTGGGCGAGCTCGTGAGGCGCTGCAGCGAGTCGTCGCGGGCGGCGTCTTGACTGGGCGGGCTCATGGCGGGCGTGGGCGTGCTGACAGCCTTTTCCTGCACCGTTCGGGGCGTGGCAGCTTGAGAGCGCGGGGACTGGGGCGTATATGGCTTGTCGGGGGAGATGGAGCGGGCTCGCTCTGTTTGGGTCAACAGCCGTCGTGAACTCTAACGGGCATAAAAACAAACCTGCTCTGCGCGCTAGTCGCTCGCTGCGGCCCTGTATCAGCTCCTCCTCGAGCTTCTTGACGCGCTCGGCATCTTCGCGGTCCCGCTGGTCGCCCAGCCGTTGAATCCGCTGCACAAACTCGGAAGGATCGATTTCCCTCTCGTCGGACGCCATGGTGCTTGTGGGCGACGAGAAAGACAGGCTATCACAGGCCAATGTGCGCTACGGGAGTTATGCGCAAGGATTGAAGCTGCTCGGCAGTGAGATGAATCCCAGGCGGATCTGGGAGCTAGACGGTCGTTAAATTACTTTGACTCGGTTATGTCATTCCTAGCCAGAGTGCTCGGGTATGTTTCAGATGCGATGTCGACGTAAGCCCGCGGACAGGTAGCACCAAATGAGCGAATGATAGAGAGAAGCAGCGAGATAGAGGGATGCAGGTCGTCCAGACGGCCTCGATGGCTGTTTGTTTATACCATCGACGTCCAGCTGCGGCCGGTCGACGCCAGCTCCACACTTGGGCGGTTGGAGCTTGTCATTCGACTACCGCTATACTACCCGCATCCAGCCTTTGGGCTGCCGTGACCCTGGCACCGCGATGCATGCCGACAAGCATCAATACAAGAACAGTCGCGCCTTTGCATCCTGCACCACCCACTCCAGCCCCTCCTGCAAGTTCATTCCCGTCATGGCGCTGCAGGCCATAATGTGCCATTTGTGTGTCTTGATGGCGTCGAGTCGCAGTCCCTGTACGCCGCCGTCAGCATTGGCCCGCCAACCAGGCTCAACATCTTCCTAAGCCCTCACCCACCTCGCGAATCTCGTCTTCCGTCATGGACCCCGGCACATCGCTCTTGTTTCTGAACACAAGCAGACTGGCTCCAGATAAACGCTTCTTTTGTTAGCTCGTAACGCTTGGGAGGGTTCATGCTTGTGCAAACCTCTTCCAGCAGCAACCCCGCCAATTCCTGTCGACAATCGTCTATCCGCTCGCGGTCAGTCGCATCGACAACCCAGATGAGCGTGTCAGTCTTCTCAAAATAGTTCTTCCAGTACGTCCGCAATGTCTTCTGGCCACCGACATCCCCTGTGCTGTTAGTACACGCTTGCGAGGGAACAACCAGGTGCAGTACATATATTGAGTTTGTAGCTGTTCCGTCAGTCTCATCAGGCGGCCAAGGTTTGTCATACGTACCCGTCATACTCGATCGTCTTGATGATGAAACCAAGCGTAGGGCTGACACTGTTCACATCCTCGTTCATGATCTTCTTCACGATGGTCGTCTTTCCCGCATTGTCAAGCCCACTGATGCAGTGAGCCTCCGATCTCGCAAAAACTTTTGGAATACGCACAGCATCAAGATTCGCATCTCCTTGTCCTTGAGACGCGCCTTCCGTAGTATTGACAGCATTTTGTGCGTTTCACTTTCCGAGTTCTGTCTGTCTGTCAGGCAGTCAGTCGAGTAAGTGCGGAGCTCGTCCCTTCATCGGCTAAACTGTTTACGGACACTTGCATCTGCCCAGGTGACGGTATTGCATGCTAAAGCAACAACACCGTTATCACGTCGCCTTTCAGCAATCTCAGATATCTTCATCCCGCCTTCCATTTTCTATCAGTGAGTTTATTCTGGAAAATGGCTTAGGAAATATCGTCTAATTATCCGTTCGTCTATTTCATTAGATGTATAATCATTTACTGTCTCATAATATTGTGTACCTAGATGCGTCTTCATGCCGCATTGGTAACTCTTTCCGTAATGTTCTGTCTTTATTGTGGCTGCCTGCTTTTCTCGGTAGACACTAGCGATAGACACGTGGGATGTGTCATGACAAGGTAAAATTCAATGAGGAAAGAGGTGAGGTGAGGCGAAGCTGGCATGCTCTCGCCAAACCTATTAGGCAGACTCATCGCTAGAAAACCGTGACCCAGGCCTTTGCATGCTTCTACATCTCAAGGATATCTTCTTCTTTTTCATCTTGGTCGCTCCTTCTGCTCTCATCAGCATTGTTTGGGGTCCTCTCGTTCTCTTCCCAGTCAGAAGTGTCGGAATCCTGCATCATGAGCCGCACCGCGCGTAATTGGTGCCCGCGCAGCACACTGCCTCCGCTACCTCAATTGATCGAGCTGGAAGATGATATAGTCAAGGACGCTCAGGTCGACACGAAGCTCGCCAAAGAACCCATGACTTGGCAGCAGGAAAAGGACTTCGGAAACCTCTCGGTAAGTGAAGGCGCACCTCGCTTCCCGTACCGACATCATACCGCCCCAGAGTGACGGCTTATAAGTCTTGTCACTTGCGCCCAGTCTTACCACTTCACCAACTCTTACAACACAACTAACACACAACACTAGCTTAACAAGCCTCAATCTGGCCATCGTCACTGGGTGCCATTCGCGGCTGAGGAGAACGATCCCGTGCAACCAGACGACCCGGATAGCTGGCTAGCTCGGCAATCCGAATTCTCTAACGTACCCAAGCAACCGCGTCGAAACGGCCGTGGTAAGGCAGCCGCTCACCACGCTAGTACCGTCGAACCTGCCAACCTTACTTCTCCAACTACACCCCGCGCCACGGACCCAGAAAATAATCAGAAGCCGCCTAACAAGAGATCCCCGCGCAACAAGAAGAAGAAAACTGCCAACAACATGGCCGGGCCATCCAACGGAAAAGCGAGTGTCTACGTCCCACCTCACCTCCGCAACCGCAGCTCTGCCGACGGTGGAAAGGCAGACTCTGCCCATGACAGCGGTGTTGCTGTCAACGGATCGCGTTCTACGTCCAATCAGTCGAAGCTAGCGATAAACAGCAAGCCTGATCTTATCTCGTAAGTCTACCATCGCGCGCCTCGATGCCGTGACAAACGTCATACAATCTAGGTTTACTAACACCTTTGCAGCAACGGTGCGAATCATCAGCAAGATTCGTCTTCTTCCTCACCAACAACGTCGGGCGGCAATGGAAAGAACGGGCAGCGTGGATCTGCGATGCCAGAGCCCACCACCTACAACGGCTGGGACCAGCCCAAGGCTGAGTCTCCACCCACTACCAAAGCTCCGGGAAATCCACGATGGCCTCGAGGTCCACAGCCTTACAAGAAGACAGTCTGGCCCAAGACAAAGGATATGAAGTATATACCCTCAAGCAGCGACAGTGATGGTGGCATCAGCTTCAGGTCCAACAGCAATGGAGACCCAGATTACGACATCAAGAAGCTGACAGACTGGAATGGTCACTGGCTGCCCGCCCCTGAGACATGGATTGGACGCAAAGGTCATGCAGACCGTCATTTTGGCGCCCACATAGAGCGATGGTTTAACGCAACCCCTGGCGAAGCTGAGGTCCAAGTGTACCTCCCACCTAACACGTTCACCCTCGGAAAAGAAGTTGCACCTCGCTACTGGCTAGAGGTAAAGGTTGAGGGCGACAACCTTAGGGTAAACTGGCAGAAACTTGTAACAACGAAGTCCAAGCCTGAACTTGTGGACAAAAACGATCTCATCGACTACTTACCTTGGTGGGAGCTTTACGAGGATATCATCTATGAGGAGACCATCGATGTCGATGGCAGCCAGGACCAGAAGCGCCTCACACACGCGTCCAGCTATCTTCACGCTCTCAAAGCTCCAGATTTTAGGGTTGACCCGGAAACGAATGAACCTCATCAATTAGCTTCCGCCGAAGCCAAAGTTCAGGCATTAAAGAAGCATAAAGAGGACAAGTATCGCAAAACGATGGCGAAACGGAACCGTCCCATACCAGAGTCAAAGGCCCCTGTTCAACCAATCGTGGACCGTCGCTTGCGCCCTGAAGCCAACATATATATTCGACCCATTCAGGCGATGGATGTCCGGGGCATCGCAGTAAGTTGGATATCCTAAATTGCATCAGAAACACATGTCCTGCTAACACCAATTATAGGAGATCTACAACTTTTACGTCAGGGATACCATCTTCGCAAACGAGTTCGACGAACGTACTGTGGCTCAAATCGCTGCGAGAATCACGGATATTACCAGCGCAGGCCTCCCATATCTAGTAGCCGTCTCCAAGAGCAACCAGCACCGGGTCGACCCGGGCTATGTCAACGAAAAGATAGTCGGTTTCATCCACCTCGACGACTTCTGTGGTCAGGCGACTCTATACCGCTACACGTTCGAGATGGAGTTGTTTGTCCACCCAGGGTTCGTTTCCAAGGGAATCGGCAAGTGTCTCGTGGATCGACTCTTGGAGATGGTCGATACCAGCTATCGCGCCCGTGGTGGATACGAGTACGTCAACAACTTCGACTATCTCAAGACAGGGCCGTCAAGAGTTGTCAAGACCATCTTGCTCAACGTTCACCACGAGAACGGCGACGATTTGGATGCTGATTGGCGAGGCAAGTTTTTAAGCGGTTGCAAGTTCATCCGAGTTGGTAGATACCCGAGGATGGGATACAAGCATGACAAGGTTATCGACGTCTCGACCTTTGCGCATCATACCAAAGAGGACATCGATCCGAGCGCTCGTCCCACTGTCGCGGGCTAAACATGGTCGTACATGTTACTATCAATGACAAGTAAGTTGTCCCTGCTCACACAAGATCTCAAACACTGACATCGCAGCTGCAAGACGATTTCGCCGTAGCGTCAATCCTCGAGTACTCAATCCACGTGGACCAGATGAGCGAGCA
Organism: Alternaria novae-zelandiae; assembly: GCF_023758075.1. NCBI lineage: Eukaryota > Fungi > Ascomycota > Dothideomycetes > Pleosporales > Pleosporaceae > Alternaria > Alternaria novae-zelandiae. The sequence goes on along the minus strand of NW_026056970.1, from coordinate 1,012,490 downwards.
TCCTCCTGCATTTCAAAAGTGTTTTACCAGATTGTTCCTTTTTGTTTTGCGTACTGCGAATTCACGGTGGGGGATGCGTCATCCTGATGATGAAACGTAGTTTGCTTCTTGCTCCTGGCCATCCTTGTGTGTCGTGGGAACACTTGCATCTGGCGGAGTTTTGTGCACATGGACATCAACGGAAGACAGGTTCCGCGCGGTGCTCTCAGTGCCTGCTACCATGCTCACTATACCACATGGTCTTTCCTACGAAAATTGGATCTCTACTCTCAAGTATGGATCCCTCGATTGATGCAATTATCGCGGTGATGCCGTGAACCTCCTTGTCGCGTACCGTACCCCACCAAAAAGCCAGGGAGCGCGTCAAACCTCCCCACCCATGACAAGTGACGTCACAACCACCCCGAAGCTTGGAAACGCGCCGCGCCGCGTAACCTGCGCAACTAACATAAAGCCGTTGCGCTCAAGACCCTTAGGCAACTAAATCCATAAACTCCTAGCTTCTACCGCGTTTTCACATTCTTGGAATAAACAAACAAAACAGACCTATACACATTTACAGTAACTGGAACGCACAAGCCGAAATCGTTCATCATGTCAGACAAGGAAGAGCCGCAGCAACAGCACATCCAGACTGAGCCCCAGAATGACGAGCAAGAGGAGAAGAAGGGCTCTGGAGGTCTTTTGAGCAAGGTCGGAGACCCTATTGGTACGTCTTCTCTCCCTCTCTCCTCTCACCCAAATCACCACCAGCACCACCACACCTCCCACCACAACTTACTCCAACCCAACCCCCCTCTAACCCTCCCGTCCAGGCAACGTCCTAGGCACAGCCCTCCGCCCCCTCGGCGCGCCCCTCGAAAAAGGCGTAACAGGCCCCCTCGGCAACGCCCTCGGCGGCACCACGCGTCCCGCACTCGGCCCCCTCATGGGCCACGAAGAAGAAAAGTCTGAGCTGCTGGGCGGCCAGAACAAGGATAGCTATGAGAGTAAACCCGAGAGTATTGCGGGCAAGGAGCAGACGGGGCAGAATCCGCTGGGTCTGGATCAGACGGGGCGGTGGGGGTTCCAGGATGAGGATGGGGGGAAGAAATAGGTTATAGGTGATGGGGAAGGGTGCTTATGTTCGGGATTGTGGTGTTTTAGTAGAGAATTGTTTGGGTATATTTCTTAAAAAAATTGTCAAAACTCCACAGGTGTAGTGCTTGAGTGTTAGAACATCTCGCTCATCCCGCTCTCGCCTAACACGCCCTCTTCGTACAGACTCTGCTCCCGCTCTTCGCCTTCTCGATCATCATGTATATCTTCCCTCCCCCCTTTCCCTCTGAATGTATCATCGAGCCCTTGTACCGTCCCTACACTATCCCCAAACTCATCTTCCTCCATCCTTTCTTCCTCCCTACTGTCCCCGTTCAACTCAGGTATCGGCGTCCGCCCAGTGAGTATATCGAACAAACTGTCGTCTGACTCCTCCTGCTCATCCTCATCATCACGCTCAAAGCGCAAGATCTTATCTTTGCCCTCAGGCCACACCAGTACATGGGCCTGCTGATGACCGAATACGAGTGCGGGTTTCTTGTCTGGCGAGGTGAAGAGCCAGGTTGTAGACCAGCGGGGTGGTGCTGAGCCCGCTGGTTTGCTGATTTGCGAGGACAAGGTGAGAATAGCTGGGGGATGTTGGAAAGAGGATTGGTGGGCGGATGTGGAATGAGAACTGGAGGATGAGGGTGAGTGAGAGGTCGCGGCTGTGTAGAGGTATACGGTGGGTTCGTCTTGGGTCGTCTGAATGAGCAGACGGTTTGGATCTGTGGGGTGCCAGAGCAGGTTCTTAACTGGACTGTATTGAATTATTATGCACCGAGGTCGGAGGATGGTTAGATCCCAGATCCAGACTGTGCAGGGTGTACTATCGTCCCGTGTGGCACATAGCGTGCCGTCTGCGTTAAAGGTCAACATGCCGATACCCTGCTTCATGAGTCCGGTTTCGTTCTTCTCTAAGGCTGCTTTTGGAGGTGTGACGGGCTGCTGCGAGGTTGCGAAGCTACGGTTGCCCTGGCTGTCGACATGTTCGCTGTATACAGGCGCGCTGGGCACGTCGATGACGGGTGTGTGGTCCAGGAAAACAACCGGGGCGAAGGTTCGTGTAGAGAGGATACGGACGCGACGGTCCCAGCCACCGACAGCTAGACATTCGTTCCCAGGCACCCATTCGAGCGTCTTGATACCCAAGCCTTCCACATCCCACTCGCTGACGTCGTCTGAGGGTTCCCGGGCCATGGCGCGATACAAATGTCCGTCGGCAGTGTAGATGTGGAGTTTGTAGCCGGCAGAAGCTGCGTCCCAGACTGCTAGCCAGCGACCGTCGCGACTCCATCTCAGCCCTGCCGCATCGCTTGTCGTAAGCTCGACGCGATTGACAACCTTGTATGTGCCTGGAGCCAGGAGCAACAGGATATCAGCGCCTGCTGCACGACATAGCAGTGCCAGAACACCGCCTCTTCGTCTTCCACCTCTTGAGTCTGTATCCTCTCCAGGCCGGTAGCCCCACCCCTTTCCGTCTTTGCCTACAAATTTCGGGTCGCGTATCTCTACGGCCCTGCCAGTCTTGAGACACCATATCTTGGCACATGCGGTGAAGTCGCTCCAGACAATGACTTCATCCTCGTTCGCGCCAAACTCGGCATGCACGTTCTTGCCCATGCCGCCCGAGCCATTGCTGATCACGGCGTTCCACTTCTCGTCGCGAAGATCGTATACGCGCGTTGTATCGTCGTCGGAAATGAGGACGCGGTTCGAGCATGGCCGCGGTGTGCGTGAGGATCGACGGGGTGGTGTCGAGTTGGGTGAGGGTCGCGACGTGGACGAGGCCAGCGGCGGTAGGGTAGGTGCTGACCAGGCGATTCTCGAGTTTCTAAGATCATGACTTGAAGGTATCGCTATACTCCGCACGATTTCCAACGTGGTAAGACAGCGTATCTGCAAGCGCGCGCCATTGAGGCATGCGACGTGTGTCGCGGTCGGTGATGGGACGGAGGCATTGGTCGCTGGCACTGATCAGTAACTGCCGAGGCTTAGGACCTTCGCGTTCATGCTCACACTTGAATTGCGGGGTTACGACGATGTCTTCCATCGTCAGAACAGTCTTATCAAGCATGCGACGAGAATGTTTGGATTCGGTAAACAAGGGCAAGTGCGGATGCAGGCCAATGGGAGTCCAAAGACGCCGCAATTAGCGTGGTTTCGGGCCTCGAAGCTCAGTGCTGCGGGCGGTCAAATCGCGGAAACCCACACGTTCACTCAAGCGAAGCCGCTCAGAAAGCAAGACCTCTTTCATTATACCAGAGAATCTTTTCTTGTTCCAATCATAACCGTAACAGCAACGAGGGTATCGGCATGCACTCCAAGTCGACTAAGAAACGCTCCAAAACACGCCATCAATCGTCCTGGGTATACTTTAGATGCAGTAGATCCAATCTCAGAACCCAATCATACTGTGTAGAAGTGGAAAAGGAAATAAACCAAACGCTTGCTTGCTAGATCGCTCAATCCAAATCGTCCATCTTCATTATCATTGTCGCGTCAGGGTCGCTCATGTCTGGTACACTGGCGCCTTGATCAAAATGCTCTTGCCGCGAATCTGTACAAAGACACCAGCGGCCATACGCACACGTGGTGGCGGCGCTTCGTCCTTTGGTCCACCAGAGCTACCCGGCGGATGTTGCGTAAGACTTTGCTGGCTGCCACCTTGACCGAGCGACGATTCCCGCTTGCCCAGAGTAGCAGGAGAAGCCGTCGGCTTCTTTGACCCACCAAAACCGAACATGCCGCGCTTCTTATCTTCTCTTGGTGGTTGGCTTCCCTGTAGCTGTGCTTGCTCTTGTTCTGCTAACGACATGTTGTCGTCAGGTCTGGAAGCCATGCTTCTGATCGAAGCTCTGTCGGCATCGTCCCGCTCCACGATGGGTGCCGTCAGCGCGGGGATGCCGGACTCAATCTTCATGAAATCGGTAACGATGCTATGATCAGGATAAAAGTACTCGATGTGTACTTCACGGCTTTCAAGGGGCAAATGTTGTGCAATGCTAATGGCGAGTTCGATGATCATAGGCACACCTCCATTGAGATCTGGAGGCGCAGGGTCATTCAAGTGCATTTGGAGGAACGCAATCAGCTTCTCGTTAAGTGTTTCGGTGAGCGCCTCGCGATTGGCTGTGGCCTGTGGTGCTCTCAAAGTGTCTGCAAGGCCCTCCAGTGTGGCCAGCCGCCAGTTGATAATCTTGGCAGCGAGCGTGTCTTCATCCTCGGCGCTATGACACGGCGGCGAGAACTTGCGGATGTTGGAGACGATTGACTGCAGTTGCGTCGAAAAGCCCGGCTCGAGGTCTGGGTGGAAGTACTTTTCGAATATGTTCTCCACCAGCCACTGCGAAATGACAGCGCGGCCGATAGCCGTCATTTCTTGCTTGCCTGTCTCGACAGCTGTCTTGTTGACCACCTTGTGTAGCCACGTAGGTATACTCTTCCAGTCTTTGCGAATTGAGAAGGACAGCTGTGCTATCAATCCGTCCAATCGATTGAAGCGTGTTGCATATTCGCTGTCATCCCAGGATGTACGAGACAAAGACAAACGCTGGTTTGCGAGAGTGTTCTGTAGCTGATGGACCTGTGATTGCTGCTCGAAAAAGTATCGCTTGACCTTTTGGTACTTTTCGCCTGTATTGTGTTAGATGCAATCGGCTCGTCCAAAGAGAATGCACTCACGCAAGACATCGTGCTCTTTTTGTAGCTTCTCGATTTCCTCCTCTGACATATCGGCGACAGATGTCCTCGGCGGTGGCGTTGCCCGTCCCATTTCTGAGACCTGCTGGGGCTGCTTCTCACCGCGGTATGGCTGTCCTTGCGAAGCTGTTGGAACGACGTTAGCGTCGAATGTTGCCAGGCCCGGCGACACGGGCGGCTGACCGTGGGGCTGACCTTGAGCGGGAGGCTGTGAAAGCATGGACGACTCTCGCGACGTTGCACCCGGCTGTGGTTGGCTGCCATCGTTCGCTTTCCTGATGGTGTTCCTAGCACTGCTCTGAGCACTCGGCGCCATGCTGTCGTGCGCGTGTGGGGGTGTTATGTTGGTCGGTAGCAGATCGGACGACTGGGGATGCTGCGCGTCGTAGGTCTGGTGGGACGGCGGCTGGAGGGGAGACGGCGGGGCGAGCTGGTGGGACGAAGGGGGACGGCGCTGCGATTCGATCGACTGGGCCTCTTGCGCGATCTGAGGATGCTGGCGAGACGCCTGTGGGGGCTGCAGGTCAATCTGCTGCTGCGAGGCTGGCCGGCCAGGTTGAGGCTGTTGCTGCTGGTCTTGATGCGGCTGAAGCTGCGACGCAAACTGCTGCGGATAAAGCGTGTTTTGCGGCGCGTTGTCTAGCGGCGAATGGCCCTGGGCCTGGAGTTTAGCTTGCTGCTGTTGGTACAGGTAGTAGGTTTGCTGGATGTCCTGCGAGACTGGGCCACCTTGCCCGTGCAGCTGAGCGTTCTGGAGCAGAGGGCTTGGCGCGGTTTGTGGGTTGAAGGCCTGGTAGTCGCCCGAGGCTTGTGGGTGCTGGACCGCTGGCTGGTAGCTCTGATACTGCTGTTGCTGTTGCTGTTGCTGGTGCCGTGGCTGCTGGAGACCCTGGCCCTGGTGTTGCTCAGGGCTGTATTGGTCTACCCCGCCTTGGGTCGAATAGCTGCCCTCCGTGCTTACCCTGTCAAGTGGGGGCCGATTGTACGCCTGCTGTTCCTGACGCGGCTGCGGCGCAAACTGCTGAGGCTGCGGCAGGTTCTGTTGGTACTGGATATCCTTGGGCGGTACCTGGGGCGTATCGTCTTTCTGCAGGAAGGGGTCGAGGTTGTCTTCGTCCTGCTCGTTCGAGGCGGGCAGATGGGAAGTCGACCCTTGGTGCTGGTGCCACTGCTGCACACGGCTCTCTTCCTGCGCCTGATACTCCTGCGCGCGGGGGTCGCTCTTCCGGACTGACTGTCGTCTGCCCAGGCCGTTCTTCTGTGCTTTGGCTTCCTGGTCTTTGTGCCCTTTGACTCCGGCTGCAATGCGACTGCGCAGCGATGGCTTCTTGGCTTCTGGCGTGTATGCAGAAGGTGCAGGCTGGGGCTGATAGGGGCCGCGATGAGGCGATTCAGCACCAGACACTGGCGCGGGGCCGGGTTGTTGCTGGTAAACCTGCGACGGCGAAGACTGACCCAGAGGGAGATGGGCACTCAACCTGTGACTCGTCGTGCGCTGAGGAAACTGTTCTCTATATTGGCCCTGTAGCGGAGCGCCAGTCGAGACCTGCTGTTGTTGCACAGGAGGCTGCTGAGCCTGTACAGGCGCCTGCTGGCTGTCTGAAGTATGGTATCGCTGCGCGGCGACGTGCTCGTTCACTGCCAGCGCTTGCCCGTCAGCGGCGCCGGCGATTGGGCGCCCAAATGCTTCCTTACCAGGTGGTACGGGCGAATGCTGCCCTGACGAGGAAATGTCGACAGATTGGTGCGACCGATTCGACTTGGTCCATGGAAAGTTAGGCATTGCAGTGTTGACAGCTTCAAGCTCCGCCTCAGAGCAGGTTGTCGATGGCGGGGCGGAGACGACGCGCTCAGCTAATAATAAAACGAGACTGAGCAACCATAGACTATACCCGGGTAAGACTGCATCGCGCGGTTGGACAGCTTTCCTCAAGTACAATGCATCGAGCTACATAGATGCACGGCGTAGGTGATCAGCCCAAGCCGCCGCACGTGCAGGCATGCGGAACTAATGGAATGACATGGAGAAGGCAAGACCAGTCCCGGTGCAGCTAACACCGGACCAAGTTGCTGATATCGCGAGCCGTGGCAGTGCTGCTATTGCCAATTCCCTGCCGGCTGCCTCTAACGCCTTTCTGCTGTTCAAGGCTTCCAAGGCGCAATCGACGTTTCGTCTTCCCCGTTCTGTGCCTGCACTCCCGCATCCCAGTGACACAGAAGACGACAGCAAACGTCGCTGGATCCAGATACATACACTGTGCCCATAGCCCGGCGGATGGAACCTGCAAACAAGAACGCCAAGTGGGGACAGCAGCTGTTAGTCTAGGCGGCGTTGCAAGCCCTCCTCTGCTCAACGTGCCTGAAGCTGCAGCCGCCCCTGCGTATCGCCTGGGGTATGCAAACTATACATATCGCGTCTCATTATTGTACACTGAATGTTTTGCTTTTCTTGTGCCATCGTGACATTTGCGACGTGTTCGAAGAGCTCAATGCCTAGAATGGCAGATTGCATCATCACTATCACGGACTATCTCAAAGCGAGCGGATCTGCATACGAGCCAGATGTGCATCATCTCGCTCCTGTTCCCTCAGCTCCGTAAAATGTCATGGGGCTATTTTTGGCGTCTGACATGTGCTAGCCGCGTTGGACTAGCTTGCCTATTGTTTCGGTTCTGATGCCTGTGTAAGGTTTCCTAAGCTTCCACGTTACACCACTTTCACACAAATCTCAACACAAGGCTGAGGTCTCGAAAAGCTGACCATCAGCCACTTCATGCACGCAATATAGCCAAACTCAATTGTCGGTCTCTCCGACACCTCACCGGCATTGACCGGACAACAAACGACGCGAACGCATGCCGGTGAGGCGGTTATGCACGCCTCCTTGGAGGTGCGTGGGGACTACTGTATGCGCAAGTGCGGCGCTGCAAGGAACGATCTCTGTATGAGACACCATTACGCGCTTCTCTTCTCGATCGTACTTCCAGTATTAGTGCAATGTTTAATCTACTCGCAAGCGGGTCTGCTAGGAGCTTACTCAGACCATAGGTAAAGCGAACCCCGATATTCGCACGCGCGCGAGTTGGTTATTACCGCAGTACTTCTCAACAAGAGCAGATTCTCAGTCGGTACCGTATGGATTGCAGAAGTTGTAGGCAGCTCGTCGTCACGGATCATCGCGCTACCACTGAATGACAACCAAAGTGTAGCCTTGTGATCTCGCACAAAGCGTCTGTAGGCAAACTTTGACTACGACTAAGTGAACTTTCAATCACTACGTAATGGGATTGCGCAATTCTCAGTTCCATTGCCCGAAACTTCTGCACTGAAACTTTACGAGCGTTGTCCTTACTACGACCACTTCAATACAAACTACAGGTTTCTCCAACCTTCTCTCTCGACCATGGCCGATCAACAGGTGTTCCGATTTCTCGATCTACCAACAGAACTGCGCTTGATGGTCTACAATTTTCTCCCGGTCAAGACGACACACCAAGTCGTTCGTACCAACGATTTTGCTTTCTGGTTCAACAACTCTCATTATCACTCTACTCACTTACCTGAGCGTTTTCTCGAAGAGGGAGCACATTTCCAGACTCCCTCCTCGAAATGGCCTGTATACTCCATGACGATAGTTTCCAAGAAGGTCCCCGGCCTAGCTATCCTCGGTACCAGTCAAAAGATCCATCTAGAAGCTGGTGAAGTGCTACATCCAAAGTTACGAGCCATCAGCAAATTGCCAGCACAGATTATCGTCAACAGTATCTCTCTGGGCAGTTTCGCCATGGTTGATGTGGTGACTCGACTGTCATACGCAAACACAACCTATTGGACCAACAAAAGCCGTCTCCTAGACTGGCGCGTAGCAGCACCTGAGTTGCGCCCAGGAAACGAACCCAGATCTCGACCCGTTCACGTAGCCATACTGAATTCGTTCCTCGACCGAGACACAGCCGACGCATCGACAGACAACTTTAGAATGCAGTGCCTGCGGAATTGCTTCTATTGGTCACTTAGACATGAATCAGCCATACATGCTGCGAGCTGCCCTACAGATGGCTCCTTCCCGCACATTGACCAGCATTTACATCTCCGTATGGCTGGATTGACTTCGCAGGAGGAAAAGGCTTACGACATATTTCGACCTCTGGACCGTGAAAGTTTTGGAAGATGCTGTCGTTGCAGGTCTACCTCGCTCATCGACGGCGGTGAGATCATTGGTGAAGTGGAATGGGAGGACAAATGGGCAGAACATGAGAGCTGTCAATAAGGGCTATGGTCGTCGGACAACAAAGAAGAGAAGTAGTCGCACACATGGGGAGGCCGAGCTGGATACTACTACTCAATTCTGGCGCCGAACCAATCGATAACAATGGACGCTGAGAACGGAATCTGAAAAGAAACTCGAGAACGACATTCGTAGAAGTATCAGTTGCGTCACACAATACACTAATCTCAAAGTAATCTCACCTTCACTTCTACTTCGGGTCTGTGCGCTCACTGACTGTGCTGCGCCTAACAGGCACTCGTTTTCCGTTCGTAACTCTCACCACACCGCATCAATACATTACCCAAGTTGACCCAGGGACCGCAATCTCCAGCGACCGAACGAGGTCTCTATACGCCGAAGTCATGAAGGTATCAACCACCGACCTACCTCCGCCTCAGACTGTCACAATGGAGACATCAGAACAGCCACGCCGCCCATTATCCACGCTACTATACCCAAAAACCGCGGAAGCGCCATCAGCATACGAAACATCACCCCAACTCCCGGCAATCCCACAAGAACCTGAGGCGCCACCATACCCACCTTCACCACCGTCCAAAGCGCATCAAGAACACCCAACACCACCCTCACCACCAACCTCCCCACCCCTCATCGTCATCCACCCCGTCACAGAACCCACTTCACCAACCTCACCCTTCCCAGACACCCTCCCACCGCGCCCCCAACCCACACAAAACGGAACGCTCATCTCCCGCCTCTTCAAGCGCGCACCCGCCCACCCCGATGACATAGAGCTCGGGTCCCTTCCGCGCGGACACACACCAGAGACTCCTGTTACGGATGCGGAGAAGGAACGGGAGTACAGGAGGAATAAGGTATTGTTCATTTATATGGTTTGGGGGGTGCTTCTCGTGCTTACGATATGCGGGATGGTGGTTGGGGCGCAGATGTATAGGGGGAAGGTCGATGGGTCGGGTGGTGGTGAGAAGGTTAATAACTTTGAGGTTAATAACTTTGAGGTTGTTGATGAGAATGGGGATGTGGTTGGGGGTGGAGGGGGAGGATGATGGTAGTGGTGGGTTGAAAGAAAGTGATACAAGAGTTGAAGAATAGAAAAAGGTGTGAACAATTGTCACTAATCAAGGGAGCATATAGCTACCGTAAGTGTTGGAATAGACAAGATTAATATGAAGGATATAACGATGAAGATTGGCTAGAGTTTCACGAAGACGTGGTGCGAGAAGGTTATGCAAGATATGCTTCGTCATATGGATCCGCCTATGAGAAGTTAAAGAATGTACTCAATGTCAATTGATTACTCGCGTGGCCTTGAACGGCAGTAGTTCGAGTTCAAGTGTCTTCAGACCTACTCCTGGTTCTGTGTCACCTTCACTATCTCGCTTACTCAATCTGTCTTTGCTAGCTCGACTCCGACTGACCAACAGCAGACCACTCCACTCGCTGTTTTCTGCGCAGGAAAAGACGTTGCTCAACATAACCAATCTGCGTACTGCTACAGGTATGCCGTATAGAAGCATCACTACCTTGCTTTGTGCTGAAATTCTAGCAGAACCACCGCTCTCCACCGCCATGGCTCCCAACCGCACCAAAACAAATCAGCCCTACCTCCGCATCTTCGGCTTTGATCTCAATTGCGACGCCGTCACGAGCTACGACTCCAACACTTCCCAATTCGGCCGCGTAGCTACCTACAATGCCTACCGCACTCAATACGCCGTAGAGCCCTACCGCGATCAGCGCAACACTGGGCTACTCTACATCTTGATGGTAGCTGGCGCGGCGGCAGCTCTCGTGATTGGAATTGCAATGCTCTTATTCGGATTCATGCTGTTCATGTTCGCTATCTGTTGGATTGTGGCATTCATGGTCGTTGTCGGATTGATGTGCTCGGTTATGTAAGGTAGATATAGAATGGGTGAGAAGAGAGCCAGCAGTGTGAAGGACGGGAAGGAAGACAGGATGTATGAAAGAGCTTACTCATATTGATAAATGAGTAATGTAGAGCAGATTCCAGTCAGCACGCAACTAGAATATAGTTCCAAGCTTGAGAATTGATGAGAAGAAGATCGGGTATGCTAGGTGGTATTATTCGCTGTATATGCATGAACTCGAAATGTGTACTCAATCTTACCTAACACTCCAGGTAGCCTTGAAGTCAATGAAGTCACGTTCGGGCGCGGTTAGAACATCTGGGCAAGTCCAGGCGCTCTTTCCTCTTCACGTTGCCGCCTGCTCACTATTTATTCGTTCCGTTAGCCCTCTTCTACCACCGCTCAACTACACGTGCCACCTATTGCTGACTGCACAGAGAATCAAAGATCTACACTGCCATCTACCACGCTGCCATGAGTCTGTTGCCCACTAACACCACTGTAACGATCCTTCCTAACTTCCCAGCAGAACGGCCGCTCTCAACCGCCATGAACACCTCCGATGGCGAAACCGACTACTCCACGGACGATACCCCCTCGAGCACGGGGTCCGACGACGGTTGGGTTGACTTTGGCTGCGGCGATTTGTACAAGGACATCTGCGGCGGCGGCGGCGGCGACGGCGACGACGACGACGACAACAACAACAACAACAACGGCAACGGCAACGGCGACAACGACGACTCCGACTCCGATCACGTTCACACTCACACCACCTACATCAAGATCAAGTCCAAAAACGGCGCATCCAGCCGGGTGAAGCCGCCCACCGTCTCTGTCAAACATCGTTCGCCTCATTCCAGAGTAAAGCGCCGTGATTATACCAGTGACCGCGAGTTCACCGTCTGCTTCCTCATGATCCTGGTCATTCTGGCACTCTTGTTTCCTGAGGGAGCATCTGTTTCCTTCAAGGTTATGGGCTTCGTACTGGCCGAGATTACATCAATTCTGTTCGAGGGAAAAATTCTCCGGTTTGTATTAGCTGTAGTGTTGTTCGTTGCGGCGTCCGTAAAGCGGCAGGGCTGAAAACAAGCAGAATGGGAGAAAAGGAACAGGATGTGAAGAACAAGGGTATCAAAGGGAAGGAGATGGAATGAGACGTACTTGTTCTTGTTCAAAGGAAACACAGATGGCTTCCACGCGCAGGCATCTTCCACACAATAGAATTTGCTAGATGGTATCATTTGCTATACATGCATGAGTAGAGTGAGTCGACTATTACTGGGTCTCCTCGACATATCCTAAAGCCTCTCCAACCTTGACCTTCATCCCTTGCTCAATATTCCATTTGAACCCACCCTTCCTCTCCATACCGGTGAATCCTTCATCGAGACTCGGTCTTATGCCCTTTGGCGCCTCGAAAACTAGCACGATGGTACTTCCTAGCTGGAATCCACCCATCTCTTCACCACGCTTGAGAGAATAACCACCTAGTACACGACTAGCGGAAGTGTAGGAGGCCTCGGCGAAACCGGAGTAGGGTTCTCCCCTCGCTGCAGCGTCTTCGGCGGCGCGGTCAGCGGCAGTGTCGGTGGTGAGGCTGTTGGTGCGGAGTTCGCGATCGAAGTTGATCTTGATAGATCCGACGTTGGTTGCGCCGACGGGTGTGTAGGAGAAGAAACCCCAGCGCCAGCGACCGAGCAGGACAACGCGCTCGTTCAGGGTGAAAAGACCGGGCATGGTGCGTTGTAGGTATGGAGATACACTGTATAGTTCACCAGCGAAGTGGCGGCGCGATTCAACGACCCATGATACAGGAGAGTGGAAACGGTGGTAGTCGCCTGGAGCAAGGTATACGACGCAATAGTAGAGTGCGGTCGGTGTCTTGTTGGATGCCGGTGCCCACCAAGGTCGCTCAGCTTCGCTCAAGGCCATTTCAGCGCGTACCTCAGCTTCTGATGAAGCAGCAGGTGCAGTGGACTGATCCGTGGGCATTTCCGATGGCTTTCCGCCTTTTGGCCATGGTCCTGAGAACAGGTTGGGCAAGGTATACGAGATGCCGTTCACGTTTGCGAATTCCTCATCTGCGCGGACAGTATCCTCTTCGTCCTTTGCGGTCTTCTCATGTTCGCTTGTGATGACCTGAGAGTTCGAGACGTTTTGGGCGGGTGTGCTGGGCTTGGTGGAGCCTAGAAGCGCATCTAAGCTGTACGTCACGCCTTTGACTTGTTCAACTTCGCCGTGCTCGATGGTACCAAATTGGATGACTTTCCCGTCTGCGGGAGAGAGAACGGCGTTTGGGTTAGGGTCGAGAGGTCGAACTCCAGGTTTTAGGGTGCGGTAAAAGAAAGCAGCGAGATTAGGGTAGACATGGAGATCGGGCTCGGAGACTTCAGAGAGGCTGTGGCTTGTCAGTATGGGACGTCACTATTAGGTTGATGGTTGCTGACTTGACACCGAAGATCCAAGAGTAGAGCTTGAAGCCGGGTACGCGAAGGTAGTATGGAATGTCGATTTCGTTGAAACGTCCCCAGACTCGCGAGAGGGCCTTGAGAGGTAGCGTCGACATGACCTGGACCGTCCATGGCCCGCTCGGCCGTATCCTCTCGCGCTTCTTCGGTCGGCCCTGGTTGTCCACTGCACCTTCCTCGCCATTCTGTCTCTCAGCCTCGGTATGCTTCTCCCTCCGTTGTATGCGATAGAGCTGAAATGCGCCGAGGAAGCCGACACCGAGTGCAATTGGTATTGGCTCCCATTTTATCTTGGTGTTCTTGAGTGCGGAGTTCAGCCGTGACCTGAAGGACTCTTTCCTGTGGAAGTTCTGCTTGTCACATGTTGCGCGTGTCGAGGAGAAGGTGCGAGACGGGACGGAGAGGCGCGCCTGTCGGTGTGTGGGCGTTTGAAAGCGCGGGCGGAGAGGGGCTCGCATGAGCTGGCGCGAACAGGAAGACGCCATGGCTATGTTGTATGCATCGGTCTCGAATACTGCAGTGCGGGAAGACGGCCAATTCCCCAGCGGCGAGATGACGGCTATGGCGTCGCGTGGTGGGAAAATCAACTTCCTCGGTTGACCAATGACGTATCCATCGGCGACGGGGCTCTAGCGCGCAACGGCGTCTACCGCTGGACATGGACAGTTCAATGCATCGCGTGCACAGGTCAAGCTTCTCGAAACATCCAAAGGCGAGGCGGCACTGACGCTCAGATTATCCGCCTGGACTTCATAGCAGATGGCAGGCGCGACCGTGGTCCTAAGCTGATACCAGGCTCCAATTCGGACACGTCGTCACTTCCCGACTTCCACCTGCACTCATCATCTCGCACCATAGTCCCTTACTACACACAGCGGCCATGGCGGAAGAAGCGCAGACAGTCAACCTCAAGATCCTTTCACCCTCGTCTGACTTCGAGGGTGGCGTGAATCTCGCAGACGTCCCCGCTTCCACCACGGTCAAAGAGCTCCGGAGCCGCATACAGGATGCCGCGCCCTCGAAGCCTGCCCCAGAGCGCATGCGCCTCATCTATCGCGGCAGAGTAGTGGCCAATGACGCCGACACACTGAGCAATGTGTTTGGCGTGGACAATGTAGGGTCGCCAACCACGTGTGGTAAACGTAAGCTGATAGTGAATACAGCTACGTGAGAACAAGGACCAGAGCCTCCACTTGGTTCTGCGGGAGCTTCCGACTACTGGGAACCCTTCAACGTCACCCACGCCACGATCCGCGACTGTCCCGAACCCTTTCCGCCCTGCGCAAGCCCCGGCTGTACCCGCAAACCCTCTGCAGACGAACCCGTTCCGCGCGCTGCCACAGGCTCGACCGCACTCGCTCCCACCACTACCACCGCACCACCATCATATCCCGGGCCAAGCAAACGCGGTTCCCATTCCTCTCCCTTTGCCCCCACAACTGCAACAACAGTTCACGCAGGCCATGGCGCAACAGGGACAGCAGAACAACGAGCAGACCCCAGACTCGACATCTCAGCAGCCAGGACCAGACGCACAGAGACCCGCGGATACCGCTCAAGGGCTGCCCAATCTGCCTGGAAATGGCGACCAACCACTACGGCGCGAAGGCGTGGGTCCTAACGGGGCGCGATGGACAGTCACGTACAACCAGGTCAATATACCTGCGCAGATTCGACAGCCCGTTCCTGCATTCGGTCTTGCTCCACCGCTAGCGTTTGGTCGTCCACCGGTCCCGCCAGGCGTTATTCCCTCAATGGGCCACGACAGTACCCAGCGCTTGTTGCCACGCATCCAGACAATCTTCCAGGAGGCACAACGCGAGATGGAAAACGTGCGAACCTTGCTGCAGCCTGCGCGTCCATCAGAGACACAGACTGATCGACTTTCAATTTCAAACACTTCTCCCCTGAACCTACCGGTTTGGCGAATTGACCACATCCGTCAACACCTGAACACCATCAACCAGAACTTGAACGTTGTCGAGCGGGCCCTCGCCCTTCTCCCTACAGAACCTGAGGTGGTAGCGCTGAGACGCTCAGTAACCGAGATCAGA
Organism: Alternaria novae-zelandiae; assembly: GCF_023758075.1. Taxonomy (NCBI): domain Eukaryota; kingdom Fungi; phylum Ascomycota; class Dothideomycetes; order Pleosporales; family Pleosporaceae; genus Alternaria; species Alternaria novae-zelandiae. Next base: position 997,063 of record NW_026056970.1, on the reverse strand, counting down.
GTGGACGCACTAGAGTTGAACATCATACTCGATCGTCAACAAGGCGGAAGCCCCAGTCGATCAAGCATGTCCACAGCCATCAACACTCCAATTCTCGGACCTTCCTCTAGCACCATACCAGGCGCCCCGGTTATGACTCCAGCTGTGCCTACTACATCTCAACCACGGACACAGAACACTACTCAGGCAATGCCTCCAGATGCGCCAACGGAGTTGTTTCTCTTATCAAGCCCTCAGGGCCCGGTTGGCGTTCTATTCGATCAGCAAGGCACATACACCACTGCCCCCATGGTCTCGACACTTCCATTTCAGAGTTTTACGAACCAGTTTGCTCAGAACAGACAGCTCCTCAATGGCCTTGGACAGCAGATAGCACGGGGGAATCCGCCCCCTGACCTTGAGCTGCACAGGCGGCTAGCCAACATGAGCCAGACCGAACGTCGGGACTGGATCCAGAATCAAAACCAAATCCAAAATCAGAATCAAAATCAACATCAGAATCAAGATCAGAATCACAACCAAAATCAGAATCAAAACGCGAACGTAAACGTAAACCAACCAGAAGAGAACGATCGTATGGTCAACGTCGCTGGGCATATGTGGCTGATCTTCAAGCTGGCAGCATTCGTTTACTTCTTCTCAGGAGGTGGTGGCCTCTATAGACCTATCATGCTTGGTATCGTCGCAGGTGTGGTTTACCTAGCACAAGCCGGCATGTTTCAAGAGCAGTTCAACGTTGTTCGTCGTCACTTCGAGGCTCTTCTCCCTGTCGGAGCCTTGGCCGAACGCGTGGCTCAGCCCAACAACCAGCGCCAAACGCAACATCGGGGTAACCTATCACCCGAGGAAGCTGCGAGGAGAATACTGCAGCAGAGGAGAGATCAGAGATTTGGATGGGTCAGGGACAGCATGCGTACAATCGAACGCGCTTTTGCGCTGTTTGTTGCCAGCTTGTTTCCTGGTGTTGGAGAGCGGATGGTCCACGCGCAAGAGGAGAGGGAGAGACTCGAAAGGGTGGCAGCTCGAGAAGAGAGGGAACGCCAGGAGGAAGAGGCGAGAAGAAGGGAAGAAGAGGCCCAAGCACAGCGCGAGCAGAGAGATGAAAAGAAGACCGAGGCCGATCTCGAGCCACATGATGAGTCGAATGCAAGTGTAGGTACCAAGGGCAAGGAGAGGGCAACGACAGAGGAAGAGGCTACTGCTCCGGGTCCTTCTTCATGATTTTATAAAGCGACATCATTATACGGAAGTAGCAATGCTCAGACAGATACCCTTGCATGAAGTCAATACATATTTCATTCACATTGCACCCTGGAATATGTCTCATCCGGTGCTACCTACCAAATTTCGGTGCCACATCAGTCTTGCATACGCTCGCCAGCAGCGAGCCATAGTACGTGTAGAGTCTACCATACTTTCAGTCCGATCATATCTTGTTTCAAATCATGTTCCGGTATGGATAACCTCTGTCGGCGGCGGTGCAGAATATTGCGAATGTCTGACCCGGGGCGCGCCTGCCATGTTCGAGACAAGGGTCCATACTAGCGCACAACCAGCTAGCTCACCTCCACACGTGGATTGATGCACCGAGCAGCTCTCCGGCACCTCCACCTTCTCTCCTTTTGCCTAACATCGCATCACAGGATTGGGTCTTAGAAACATCCTTTTCGGAGCCTAGCGAAACAGGCCGTGCTTGCTCTACATATCCGACGCTGGAGACCACATACGGTTAGCCACACTATGCCGGCAGCTTTCAGTCCAGGCAGAGGAACAGCTGTATATCATCACGCAACATAGAGAGGCGTCAAAGAATGAATGCCAAACAAGCGGCATGTCTGAATTGCCGCAAAAGCAAAATCAAGTGTCGGCGCGAAGAAGGCGCGCCGATATGCGAGCGTTGCCAGAACGTCGGGATTGAATGCATAATTCCCGAATTTCACGTTGGTCGGCAAAAGGGCGTGAAGAAGTAAGCGATTAGACATGAGGGCAAGGACTAGACTGACTGTTTTATAGCAAACGATCGGGCCTAGAAAAGGCGATATACCAGGTTGAGGAAGCCATCAAAAAGAGGAAATCGGATGCAGCTACGAGTCAGAGTACGCTGCAGCAACTGCAGCAGCTTCTGAACGAGGCGCAAGGGGACGAAGACTCCAATCAAAACCCAAACACATCGCCTGCCTCAGAGGTGCATCCTCACATATCAGCGGGTAATCTTGTTGGTACTTCAAGCGACGATCAACTCGCTGTTGAAGATGTCGAAAACCCACTCCAACTGCTCGCCCGGGCCTCGGATCTGCGGATTGCAACACCACAGTCATACAACCAGAGTACCGCCAGCCCTGAAGACAGATTCAATGGTAGCCAGCAGAGCGCTTTTCTCGACGTTCACCACTTTTTTCTGCCGATGAAAGCACATCTTGATCAGGGCTCAGGCCTGGATCCCATTGATGTTGGGCTCGTAACCAAAGACGAAGCTGAGATGCTTCTACAGTAGTAAGTCATATCAAACCTCGGATCTGGACTCAAGAACGTAGCTAAAGGAATTTAGCTTCCACAAAAAGCTAGCACACACACGCTGGGGGCTCGACCCTTTGGTACATACATTGCCATTCGTTCGAAACCGCTCTGCCTTTTTGTTCACTGCCCTGTTAGCCATGACCGCCATATTCCTACCGGAAACTTCTGCGCTGGCTAAGAGACTACTACTGCACCGTAGATTCCTAGCCGAGCAAGTCATTACCGGAAAGTACAGATCTGTTGAAATCGTGCTAGCTTTCATGGTCAGTATTCCTTGGATGCCTCCAGGGTCCCATGCAAGCGACGACGACACGAGCCTCTATCTAGCTACAGCGCTTTCGATCGCGTTAGATCTTATGCTAGACAAAGTGATAACGCCATCGACATCGTTCGATCAGGAGCTTGTCAGACAGATACCGAAGTCAGAATGTCTTCACGCAAGAAAAGCACTGGCGATGGACGGCTTCGAAGACGTCGACCCAAATTCGGAATGGGGCCAGCGACTTCTTCGCCGCAGAGAAAGGGTCTGGGTTTCTTTGTTTGTCTTGGAGCGAGGAGTCTGCCTAGCCCGCGGGCGTAGCTACTGTGTCCCCAAGACATGCCTGATCCAGTACTGCGACAAGTGGCACGACCATCGATGGGGCGATGCTCAGGATGGCCCGCTTGTATCCATGGCAGTCCTCCGCCGCGATCTTGACGACCTTTTTGCTGAGGTGCGTACGCGCTGTGATAACTATCGTCTTGCCGAAATAGGGACAAAGGTCGCCCAAGAAATCGACGGGTCTATCGAGAGCTTCTTCGACAGCTGGTCTCGCGCCTGGCCCTCTGTAATCGCTGATCCGGAGAGCAAAACACTACCTCCATATGTCGAAATCCTTGTTACACACACGCGGCTTTCAACCTACTCAATGCTCCTCAACCATCCTAGCGCACCTCCAGAAGTCAAACGTTCTTTCCGAAAGTCTGCGCTATCCTCGGCACTCAACGTTATGCGTGCGGCGATCCAAGGCGAGTCACGTCTCAAATCGATGCCGAACAACACCGTTACGATGATTTGCTTCGCTGCAAGTATAGCGCTCGCTTTGAGTGCACCCGTGCCGGAGGCCGGCGGAAAGCAGAAGAGCCTTGCTCCAAGCGTCCGACATCTTATTGAAGATACCGCAACAGTTCTTGAGCGTATAGGCAGCACACCCATCCACCGGAACGGGGCTTCGGTCGTCTACGGCCGCTTCTTACGCGTTCTCGTTAAGCAGGCGCCGGAGATTGAGAGGCTACCACGATTGCCAGTCCACGATCCTGCACCACCGTCGATGGCCATACCAGATCTTCTATCGCCGTCATACAAGGTGAATGATGCGATGCCTGAAAACCATACGATGGGGCCAGATCCTATATCCAGCTACTGGCCGGATACACTAGACTTCTCAGCCATGTCGTACAACGAAGTGAACGAGACGGTGACGAACTCGGATCTGTTCTCCACAGCGTTACTGGATCTTCCGTGGAACGATAGCAACCCATTGTGGACAGATTGGATGAATCTGCCGGACTTCAACTTCCCGTAAAGTAGTGCGCGATCCAGTTTGACGAGCTCTCGTTATTTTTATGGGCTTCTCAGGAACTCTGAAGGGATCCGAGACAGGCAAAGCCATCTCCCGCTGCCCAGACACTCGCGTCGGCGCGTGATACAGCGGATGGAGACGGACGCGTCGCCAAGCGCGAAGGAACTGAGAGAGGGGCGCGACCTCGGAAATCGCCAGAAGCTAAACCTCATGTGATTCCGCGGCAGATGAAGCCCCGCACCAAGCTCGAAAGTCGCTCCATCTTCGGTAGTTGAAATGACGCCGATGGATGTCAAATGTATGACGTTAGAGCTGTTGCGCGGTCCACGCACGCGTCCGATGGCGTTCCTTCGGACAACAGTCGCAAAAGCTTTGCCCATACTCCCAGAGTCGGTGCTTCTTGAGTCTCCTTACCCGATGATTTAACTTCACTGTTCTGCTGATTTTGTTCACGCGCGTCACAATGGATTCATTACCTTCGTCGTACCGGCTGCTCGCAGCTCTGCCAGCGCGATTATGTTCACAACGCCCTCTCCCCTCACAACTACGAGTCGCGCGACTCCCCCCACGATGGCGATTCACGGGTCAACTGCGAAGCATCAGTCAAAGCGCTCCCATGATCGACCGCTCCAAATCGAAGCTTTTCAAAGATGCAGATGAAGCGGTCGCAGACGTACAACCGGGATCCACAGTATTGAGTGCGGGCTTTGGTTTATGCGGTGTTGCAGACACGCTCATCGGAGCGATGAACAAGCGCGGCCCGCAATCGCTACACTCCTTGACAGCCGTCTCCAACAATGCTGGCATTGAAGATGTAGGAGGCTTAGCGCTACTTACAAAAAGCGGACAAGTCAAGAAGCTCATCATAAGCTTTCTGGGAAACAACAAGGCATTGGAGAAGCAATATTTAGGCGGTGATATCGAGATTGAGCTATGTCCACAGGGTACGCTTGCGGAGAGGATAAGAGCTGGCGGTGCGGGCATCCCAGCATTCTACACGCCCACCGCTGTCAACACGTTACTACAAGATGGAGAGATCCCCGCAAAGTATGATAAAGACGGAAAGGTCGTTGGCTTTGGTCAGAAGAGGGAGGTCAGAGAGTTCAATGGCAAGAAGTTCCTCATGGAGACTGCTTTGACCGGCGACGTTGCGATAATTCGAGCGCACAAGGCCGACGAGGCCGGCAACTGTGTCTTCAGGTAAGAGACATCTCTCCCCGGTGCTTTGAGCATCGTTTCTGACAACGACTTTAGATACACCACCAAAGCCTTCGGTCCCATCATGGCCAAAGCGGCCCGCCTCACCATCGTTGAAGCCGAAGAGATCGTCCCAATCGGTACCTTTGACGCGAACGACATCGACCTCCCCGGCATCTTCGTCGATCGCATCGTTCCTTCCACAGCTCCCAAGAACGTCGAGATCAAGAAGCTCCGGAAACCCGCTGCCTCCTCGGATGCATCATCTAAGAACGAGGCGGCAGAGCGTCGCGACCGAATCGCTCGCCGAGCAGCGAAGGAGCTGAAGCAAGGATACTACGTGAACTTGGGTGTCGGCATCCCAACGGCAGCAGCGTCTTTCGTGCCTGACGGCGTGAAGGTGTGGTTACAATCCGAGAACGGTATTCTGGGCATGGGCCCCTACCCGACCGAAGAGGAGCTCGACCCAGATATCATCAACGCCGGTAAGGAGACAGTCACACTCCTGCCTGGCGCCTCAACATTCGACTCTGCAGAGTCATTCGGCATGATTCGTGGAGGCCACGTTGATGTCTCTATCCTAGGCGCTCTCCAAGTCAGCGCTTCCGGCGACCTAGCAAACTATATGGTACCTGGAAAGGTTTTCAAGGGCATGGGCGGCGCCATGGACCTCGTCAGCAACCCAGAAGCCACCAAAGTAGTGGTCGCTACTGAGCACGTCGCAAAGGACGGATCAAGCAAGATTGTCCAGGAGTGCAAGCTGCCGTTAACAGGAGCCAAGTGCGTCAGCACTATCATTACAGACATGTGCGTATTTGAGGTCAACAGGAAGCGTGGTACTTTGACGCTTACCGAGACTGCGCCTGGTGTGAGCGTCGAGGATGTCAAGGCAAAGACAGATGCTAGCTTTGAGGTTGCGCCTGATCTTAAGACCATGGAGTAGACATTTTGTGTAGTTTTTGGCGTAGCATACCCAAGTGATGATCGTTTTCAATTTCCATACACAGCCTGTCTTGAGTTGTGATGCAATTGTGAGGGAACGCGAAACATACGACAAAGCTGAAAGAATTGACCGTTTTACGCGTCATTTTGATCGTCGCAAGCAATTTGATCATCCAACAGATGTCTCATGACCCAAACAGAAAAACAAAGCATCGCGATCGCGATAGGCAGATCGTCGGTTACCCAAAGTACAAGCTTGGTGCTTTTGGTCGCTTCCGATAACAGCGCGTGCATCACAGCACGCGCAATCCTCAAAACAGGACGTTGCGATAACAGAAAAGAAGCTTCAGACTATATTTCCATCGCACCTGGGCATGCAACAAAACCGTTGACGATCTCCCACGACACTGGCACCTGGGAGTTCATCGTCGAGTTGGCATACCGAATTTCGGGGGCAGCCAAGCTGTCCAAGTGGGCGGCTGAAAGGCTTCGCACTGCTTGGTCCACGCTCCATCCAGCACCTGGGCACAACGAAAAGCTTGGTACCGCCGATCTACGATCAGCCCTCCACATGCGCATTCATCAACAAACCACAAAACCCGCCATGTCATACCTACATGGCTACACCATCCGACCTGCTATCCGCGGTATCGCTTTATCTAATCCACGTCGGATTACAAAAGCCTTCGGAAACAGAACAACATCCGCAGCTCGTACAGCTAACGCCCGAGTCAGTAACGCTGATGTCAAGCCTGCCGATCGCTTGTCTGCCTTAAGAGCGCTATGCATGGTTTGGCATGGTTCAAGCATAAGCTTGGTGCAGTCGGGGTAGCCCTTCACTCGTCGGCAGCACAACTCCGCCAATCGCACAGCAGATAATCCCGATTGTGCCGTGACCCTTGCGCCCGCCCCCATGGGGTCAGCATGGGTAGCGCCGTTTCTGGGCAGTTCGGGGCGCGGCGGTGGTTGCGGTGTACATGGCGCTACCGGGAGCCCGTTGAGGAGGGAGGGGGAATAAGTAAGCTGGTCGCGCACTCGGGGTTTCTTGTCAACAACGCTTTCTTGAGCTGCGTTCCAGATTCTGTTTTCTCTGCTTGTACCAATTGGGGTTTTTGAGGTTGTTCAATATGAGCCTGGATAAGATGCACGATGAGAAATTCGAGAATGGGAGTGGGAGTGAGCGGTTGGAGGCGGGGTTTGGTGGGGATGGGAAAGCTGCAAAGACGCTGTTGTTTAAGATGGACGTCCGGTATGTTTAACTTCTTCGATCTACTACATTCTTTCAGAAGCATGGCGCTGACAGACATAGCATCCTACCCGTCCTCGCTCTCCTCTTTTTGTGCTCGTTCATCGACCGTACGAATGTCGGCAATGCGAAGATCTTGGGTCTCGAGAAGGACATCAACATCAACGACCACCAATACTCAATCGGCCTGTGCGTCTTCTACGCTACGTATATCGCCAGTGAGCTGCCGTCAAACCTGGTGCTGAAGAAGATGTCACCTAAGATCTGGCTGCCGCTCTTGACGGCGGTGTGGGGGATCTTGACAATGTGCCTTGGTTTCGTCACCAACTTCGCGTCATTCGTCACTGTTCGCGCATTGCTTGGTTGTGCTGAGGGTGGGTTGTTGCCGGGCATGGTACTCTACCTTACTGGCTTCTACCGCAGACAAGAGTTGGCTTTGCGCATCGGTATCTTCTATACAGCAGCGTCCCTATCGGGTGCTTTCGGTGGTCTGCTGGCTCGCGGACTCAATGCGATCGGACCTGCTGGAGGTCTTGAAGGGTAAGAGACAACCGCCCGCTTCGAACGACCGATATCTAACTGTGTAAATAGTTGGCGGTGGATCTTCATCGTGGAGGGCCTACTGACCGTACTCGTTGGCGTATGCTCCGCGCTCTTCCTACCCAACTCCATCGAATCAGCCAAATTCCTCACTGCCGACGAGAAAGAGCACGCTCGATTCCGGCTCGGCGAGCAAAGCGCATCCCACGAGCGCTTCGCCTGGGCAGAAGTCAAGCGCGGAGTATTCAACGTCCAAGTCTGGCTCACTGCATTGGCATACTTCGCCATCTTGAGCGGACTGTACAGCTTCGGTCTCTTCCTCCCCACCATCATCAACAACGGCTTCGCCAAGGACCCCAACCAAGCACAGCTCTGGACCGTCATTCCTTACGCTGTGGCATCAGTCTTCACAGTAGCAGTCGCTCTCCTATCCGATCGTCTTGCCCTACGTGGCCCCATCATGCTATGTACCCTACCCGTTGCCATCATCGGCTACGGCGTCATCAGCTCATCCACCAACCCCAAAGTCCAATACGGCATGACTTTCCTGATGGCAACCGGCATGTACGCAACTGTACCGTGCATTCTCTCTTGGAACAGCAACAACTCCGCTGGCCATTACAAGCGCGCGACTACTTCTGCCTTGCAGCTTGCGATTGCGAACGCAGGTGGTTTTGTAGCCAGCTTCGTGTATCCGAAGAGCGAAAAGGAGAATCATTTTCACAAGAGTCATAGCATCATGCTGGGATTGCTTTGCGCGGCTTGGGTTCTGTAAGTTTTTGAGATGTCACCTTTGGCTGGAATCTTTACTAATGTGTCGGTAGGATTGCTGCGAATGTTTTGTGGGTGCGGAAGATCAACAAGGATAAGGCGAGTGGGAAGTATGCTGAGTTTGAGGGCAGAGGTGATGACCGTGACCCGGACTTTATCATGGTTATGTAGATTCATCAATGAAGTGGCTACTTGTTTGCCTAGCCTATTCAGACCGAGTAACGCTCCAAGCAGTGTCCCCATACTTCGTGATGTAACCCAAGGGACCGATCTAAGACTATTTCAATCCCGATGTAGGCTCCAGGGTGTTCAGTGTTTTCCCAGGTTGACGTGCTTGCACGTCCTCATGAAGCGCAAGCAACTCAACCCTCCACGTTATCACTAGACGCGACTGACTCCTGCTTCTGCGGCTTATCCCGCTCATTCCTTGCTTTCTCCTCGTCGACCTGTCTCAGATCCTCCTGTTCCTTCTCCCAACCCACCAACCACTTGCACTTGGAGTCATCAGGAGCCAGATACAAAGGACGCGTAACAGCCAGCCGCCAGTAACCCATACTCCTATCACTAATGCTGACATGTGGGTCTTCGTATGTGCGTTCGAGCGCATCAAAGAAGGCCGTGCACTCAGTCTGTAGGCCTAGAACGCGGAGACACCGGAGGATACGCGTGATGCGAAGATGATTGTGGTCGAACCTGATGGCCCAGTTGGCGAACTTCTTGCGATAATCTGGTGTGCGGACGATGTGGTATGGAAGGGGCTTGGATGCGGAGATGTTTGTGTGGGCACCTGGCGGGAAAGAGGCTGGTTCAGAAGATTCGCTTTGCTTCGACTCCGCTTCAGACTTGTTGGATACCATGAAGCCGTAGAAGCTGAGCATACGCTCGAAGCTTCGTCGTAGGTTCTGCCGTAGCTCACTCCGTGAACGGAAGGCTTGCATTACTTCGAGGTTGACGACTGGGGCCTGTAGATGGTTAGCATGCTGCAAAAGTGATCGAAGATTTCATTGCATTCTCGGTATACCCTGGAGGTATTCACGAGGCTGAACTTGGACACATGTCGATTTCCACTATGGCGAATACCTCCCGGGTACGACATCAGTAAACTGAAAGGCTTACTTCACTGTTGTATGGAGAACCCTCTGGGAGCGGAAATAGCATCTGGACATAGTTGTGGGAAGCTTCCAGCCTACTGTCTGACCATGCCAGTATCTCATCGAGTTGCCGACCGAGGGCGTCCTTGGCGCGTACATCGGGGTCGTAGAAGCGGATGATGAGTTGGCTCTTGCCAGCGGTCGCAGTCTGGTCAGCCTTTGAGGCGTCTGACAGAACCATTTTCGCGCGCTTGTTGAATACAGTTGATATTGGATGTTGAAGTCGCAAACAATGTATAAATTATGGGTGAGAGGTCAGAAGTACGCAGGTAAGGCTGCACCCTCACACATTGTACCTAGGTAGAGTGCGCCTTCCCTGAACTGGGCTAGCCCCATCGCGGCTCCAGGGCTTTCCCTTCCCCACCAAACGAAAACGCATGACTGCTATACCTTGGTGAAAGCAAACACAGGGGGCACGAATTGGGAAATGTGAAGGCTACGTTGTTGGATTATTGTGTCTACCAACTCAACCCTGATGTAGGTTGCAGAGACCTGTTTAGATTCCGCCACGGCTGTCGCAACAGCGACGATCATTCCGCAAATGTCCGCATGCAACCTAGAGACACTACATACTACCTGGGTAGCCGCGGGTGGTATCGCGCTAATGGTACCGCGATTGTCGTCGTCCTTCGTTCACACTCTGGCGACGTGTCTTCGCCCCATTGAAGCCCTGGAGTCCGCGGGATGAAAGCTGAACGCTGACGTCATCCGCGCAGATTGTTGAACAGCGCCGCTTCCAGGCCCCATTCACCACCCGTGCGCCGTACTTGGACGCTTGGTAGCCAGCGCAAACGCAGGGTACATGATAGACAAACCTGCTCAGCCCCTACCAACGCAGGATTATTCACGCGCTATCAGCGATAATGATTTCCTTAAATCTGACTATGGCACTGGCGAAGACTCTGCTTGCTCAACCAAACTCCTCTGCTACTCACAACCATTTGGAAGCAACTCTCTTTGATTTAGGACATATATCTTGATACCCACAATGAGCTCTGAAGGTGTGTGACGATGGTATCTCTTTCCGCAATTCAAATCTAACAACGTTCTAGAACAGAAGCCGACACCAGAGAATGAAACCCTATTCCAGGGTTTCGAATGGAACGTCCCGGATGATCACAAGCACTGGCGGCGCCTTGCCGAGGAGCTTCCTAAGCTAAAGGCCATCGGTATTACCAACATATGGCTACCCCCTGGCTGTAAAGGTGCCAACCCTCAGGGCGTTGGCTACGACATCTACGACCTGTACGACCTCGGCGAATTTGAGCAGAAGGGTCAAAAGGGAACCAAATGGGGAACCAAAGAAGAGCTACTCGAACTTACGAAGGTTGCCAAGGAGCATAGCGTGGGCCTATACTGGGATGCCGTATTGAACCATAAGGCTGGAGCCGACCAGACGGAGAAGTGCCGTGTTGTTGAAGTTGACGAAAATGATCGCACTAAGGAGGTTTCTGATGCCTTTGAAATCGAGGGATGGCTAGGCTTCGATTTTCCGGGTCGTGGCGAGCAGTACTCCAAGATGAAATACCACTGGGAGCATTTCTCAGGCACCGACTGGGACCAAGCCACCGAGAAGAAAGCCATCTATAAAATCCTAGGTGACAACAAAGGCTGGTCGCAATCCGTGGACGATGAGCAAGGCAACGCGGACTACATGATGTTCGCCGACATTGACTACTCGCACCCTGAGGTTCAAGAAGACGTCAAGAACTGGGGCGTGTGGATCACTAAAGAGCTTGGCTTGAAAGGGTTCCGGCTCGACGCTGTGCAGCATTTCTCCTCAAGATTTACCAATGAATGGATCAAGAATCTGCGCAAACAGTGCGGTGACGACATCTTCGTGGTTGGCGAGTTCTGGTCAGGAGACGTCAAGGAGATGAGTGACTGGCTTGACGATATGAACCACGAGTTCGCTCTCTACGACTCGCCTCTCCTGAACAACTTCGGGTCCATCTCGACAAGCGAATCGGCGGACCTGAGGAAGGTCTACGATAACACACTCGTTCAGATGCGTCCTACCGATGCTGTTACGGTCGTTACAAACCACGACACACAACCTGGGCAGGTGATGGAGACCAAGATTGAGGGCTTCTTCAAGCCTCTTGCCTATGCTCTCATTCTGCTGAGGCAGGAAGGCTACCCATGCCCATTCTACGGCGATCTTTACGGGCTCTCAGAGCCGCATGAGACGCCTGCTTCATGTGGTGGAAAGCTCGCCGACCTCATTCTCGCACGAAAACTCTTCGCGTATGGAACACAAGAGGACTACTTCAACGAAGCCAACTGCATCGGGTTTGTGCGTCGTGGAACATGGGACAGGAAAGCGGGTCTGGCGTGTGTAATGAGCAACGCAGGTCCTGGTCAAATCAAGATGGCTGTTGGCGAGATGCATGCCGGTGAGAAGTGGACTGACATCCTTGGGTGGGAGGAGAGCGAGGTCGAGATAGACAGCGAAGGTTATGGACTGTTCAACTGCCCAGGCACCAGTGTCGCGGTCTGGGTGCGAAGCGATGCTGAAGGGCGCGACCAATTTCCTACAAACTTCGATGCGAACGTATACCACAAAGATTAGATAGGCAACATCTTGTTGTAGAATGTGACAGGGAGAACTGCGAACATCCTGAGTGTGTATCGCCTCTCTGAAGAATTGAATACTGCGCCTGACAGACTGGCGGTGTGGACCTTATCAAGCCTCAAACTGCTTGCTTTTCTCTTATCAAGACCCTGTGCGCCGCAATCCAAGGGTTGCAACTCATGGAACCTGCGGGAAGATGGTTGGGGAGATCGGCGATGAACCTTCCGCTTCGGGACCAGCGCGGAACCAATCAATCGCGACAACGCCGACCATTTTAGACGTTTCGCGGCGTTTCTCTAGTAAGCGAGCATGCAGCGTACCCGCCGACAGTGTATACTCGATTCTCATGGTTGCAGGAGCGTCTATTGACGTCTACACAACATGGCCAACGGCTCCGTGATGCCGGAATTTGTTGCATGTGACATGTGACCCCCGCGATCGCTATGTCTAGATCGTGGGTCTCGTGTCAGGGCACGCGCATCAATTTAACTCCGCTCCTACGCTTTTCTAGCTTCTGTCGCCCTCGACGAGCCGAACACTCACAGCCCCTTTGATTCTTTTCTTCAGACGTCTACTCTGCCCTGCGTTTCTAACGACGAGCGCCTCGCTGCAGACTTCCCATGTCGCTGATTCAGCATGTTACACAGCAAGAGGGCACTGATCGCGAGGAGGCGTTGGTAGATTTGTTCTTACCGCCTGTCGACCGCCAGATTAGCCGACAGGATGCTGCGGAACGTCGGCTTTCTCTTGAGAGCGCCATCTCGGGAGCTGGCTTCTTGAGCGCACAAGGAAAGAGCGTGAGGAGAGTTATCAGTTACGACATAATACCCAAGCCCGAGGAGCTCGCACCGGGCGAGGAACCTGGAGGCTTGACGCCATACAAGGTGCCGACGGGCAAGCGTATCGGTAAGTTTGGCTGCATCGCATTCGCGTTCTGACCACTAACACGCGATTACAGCACAGGTCATTGTAACGGTTCTTGCGTGTTGGTTCGCTAGCGGCATCGTTTTCGGTTTTGCAGCTTTGAAGCCAATTCTTATCAAGGAAGGCGTTTTCAGCAATCTGTGCACACCCGAAGAGGTGGATGCCGACGTTGAAGTTTGCTTCGAGCAAGATCTCAGGTTGAACTTCTTTTTTTCTTTGGCATCGACTACGGCGAATGTTTCTGCTCTCCCCGTCGGTACCCTGCTCGATCGCTATGGGCCCAAGCTTTGCTTCCTTTCTGGTGCTTTCTGTCTCGCGGTTGGAAGTATCCTAATGAGTCTCGCGTTTCAGATCGAGCATTTTGACGGATATACAATCGGAAACTTCTTCCTTGCCCTTGGAGGCACATTTGTCTTCCTGCCCTCTTTCCAGATTGCTAACGCCTTCCCCAAGTATGCGGGTAGCATCGTTGCGCTCGTTACTGGTGCATTCGACGCTTCAGCAGCAGTCTTTCTCTTCTACAGGCTCATGTACGATGCTAGCAACAGGGCATTCAAACCACAGACTTTCTTCCTGGTCTATCTCGTCGTTCCAGCAGCCATCGCTATCGCGCAGCTTACCTTCTTACCGACCGAGAACTACAAGACTGAGGCACAGTTAGAAATGAAGCTTCAGAGAGCTGAAGACGCTATGCGAGACGTTCATTCTTCAGATGATGAGCTACCCGACAACGAGATCTGGAAGCGAAGGAAGGCCCGTAGCTCGCGTCGTAAGGAGAGACAGAGCAGACTTGACGAGCTGATCGGAAATGAGGCGGCTCGTAAGATCCGGGAAGAGAAGGCTGAGCAGAGATTGGAAAACTCCGGTGTCTGGGGTGCACTGCACAACAAGTCTGCCAAAGACCAGATGCTGACGCCCTGGTTCATACTGCTCACTATTCTGACCGTGATCCAGATGGTGCGAATGAACTTCTTCAGTTAGTAGATCCCTCCAGTGCGCTTGAACACTGCTAACATTCCGCAGTTGCTACTATCCGCGAACAGTATACATACATGCTTGGATCAGTCAAGCTCGCAGAAAAGGTCAACGACTTCTTCGACGTTGCTCTACCCGTCGCTGGAGTTGTCGCAACTCCCTTCTTAGGCGCACTGCTCGATAACGTCAGCACACCTGGCGTACTCTCCCTCCTCGTTGTCATCATCGCCGCTATCGGAGTCGTCGGCTCTATCTCCACTCTGTGGGCTGGATATGTCAACGTTCTTCTATTTGTCTTCTTGCGCCCGCTTTACTATTCCGCCATGTCTGACTACGCGACCAAGGTCTTTGGTTTCGCTACGTTTGGACGAGTTTACGGGACCATCATTTGCGTGTCCGGCCTGTTCAACTTGTCGCAGACTGCAATCGACGCCTTGACCAAGGGCTTGTGGCACGGCAATCCAGTCCCAATCAACATCATTTTGGCTGCTTTGGCGTTTGTCGTGGGTACGGCACTCGTCATATATGTCTCGGTACAGGTTTACCGTATGAGGAAGAAACTCGACGAGGAAGACGCCATTACCGTGACAAACACCGAAGTAGGTTCCATCATGGAAAGCCTGCTCGAAGAGGACGAGCCGAGGTCCTACGGCACAGTCAACCGCCAGCGACAGCCATGGGAGGTTTAATATGGTGGCGCGAAACTCTATTCATTCTTACCTCCGACATTCCCAGACCAGTTCGACGATATTCCTTCGCCGCTGTTATTACGAGTACGATTCAAATACGGCCGTCATTGAATCATGCTTCCTATACTAATTGGGCTCCTTCCTAACGTAATTAAAAGTTGTCACATTCTGTACGAGCGGGCGTTCATGTTCATCGCGTTATATTGCAGACTGTCATCAGCCGAGCGTCTTTATCAATAATAGTCATCGTCAAGCGAGCGTTATGGGTACGGGTTTTCGGGTCATGTTACATCTCATCATGTTTACGGCGCCAGATTGCAAGTCCATGTAGACTAGATTGCGATTTGTAGAAATTGTGCAGTGTTTTTGATATCCATTGTCATCATCCGTTGTTGTTTGTTCTAGTTCAAATCAAATCCAAAATCCATGCAATCTATCTTTGCGTCAAGGCTGCAGGTACAGGCTGTCAAGACCACGATACCACTTGCCCAGGTGAGCGAGGCAGTGACGCTAAAATTACGCCCCTCTTAGCGCTGGTGTGGGGCTCTGCGGCCCAGCCCCCATTCTCGAGCTTTCGGTAACCGAACCCCTCACTGATCGTACGACACTTTCCATCCACCACGAGCAGGGAGGGCCGATATCGCTGCCTGAGAACGACCACCGCTAATTCTAGAACCGTTACATTCGCTTGGTAAACTTGGTACCTGCGGCCGTTGTCTTGGAGCAATGGGCATGCTTTGCCTTATGACGCGTTGCAGTGGTACATCGTCTGCCTAAGCTGACATCCTCGCCGCATGCTGGGGCCTACGTCCACCGTTGTGCTGGAACAGTCGAGTCGACAAGTTGTTTCAATGTGAATCTCTGGCGCAGCTACCTAGGTATACTGCTGACGTCTCGTGGAGAGGGTTCACCTTGACTGCCCAACTGTGCTGCTCCGTCTGTCGGCCACCTGGTCTTTTCCTTGGTGGCACATTGGTCACTCTCGAAGCATGACAGAGACTTATTCACCGAAAATATGCAGATGTTTGGCGTCTGGCGCGCTTTTTTTAGGAGCATCTCGTTTTCGGAAATACCCAAGGCGCATTCAATAGACGTTACCATCTGTAAGAAGAGTTGGGATGCCAGAAAAGGTTGAAGACGAAAGGCAGCCTGACACGACGAAGTCCTCCACGTTCTGGGAAAGGATCCATCCCAGCACAGCCGAGTGAGCCCCCATCTTCGAGCTCAGCATGCATCGCGAAATTCGTACTCTGTCGTCATAGTATCTGTATCTTCATGGCGTTTTGCAGCCCTCGACCCAACTCGAAACCTCAACCAGACACATGATCAGCGTCGAAAGTGTCGTTTGCGTTGATGACAAGTATCTTTCTGCATGTCATCGTCATGGCCGTGTTCACGGTCTTCGCCTGGGGCCATCTTTACAACCCCAAACCCGCGCCACAGCCTCCAATTGCAGGCTTGGGGCCGATGGAGAGCGACCATGCAGTACGCCTCCCTCAGTTCGTTGCGCAAGACTCAGTCGAGATGGAACAGAGCTGCTGACATTCCTAGACATTGGAAGGAGGCGTAGGAAAAGTCAAGGGTCAATGTCACATGTTGACAGCTTCTGACATTTGCTTCTCCCAGTTGCTTGGGTATGATCGGTCCCAAAAACGTATATGTATGGCAGTCATTCTGCTTGTATTGCCCCAGGCACTTTCAACGCATCATTCTTTCCTCCTCTTGCATCTCCTCCTGAACACTAGGCCAGCCTGAAACCATTACCGAAGCTCGCATTCCATCATGGGTATCCGGTTTTCCCAGTGGGTTGCTCCGTCCATTGTACTTCACAGTACCCTCACATCTGCTCTCGTCGTACCTAGAGCAGCGTACAGCGGAAATGGCGAGCCTTATGGCACTGGAATCATCCATCCAACCACCATAGCCGCATCATCTTCCATGGCTTCTCAGGCCTCATCCCTTGGTACGTCGTGCGTTACTTCCGGGACCATAACCATAACGCTATCAGGCTCGAGTATTGTGCCGCCGGCTTCGATAATTGGCACCTATCCTGCCGTAAGCGGCCCTACCATCACTGGTGAGGACAAAGCAGATTCAAGTTGACGGGCAACATCTGATACTACTGCAGGTTATCCTTCAAGTCCTTCCTCGAGCTCAGTTGTATCGAGCATCACTGTGGAGTATCCTGCCGAATCGTCCGTACCACCTCCTGAGAACCCAGCGACTTCGGACTATCCTGCTGTTACTCCTACCTCGAATGTGGCTTCGTCTCCTGGCGGCGGATATGGCCATTCCCCTGCGCCTGTCTCCCCCCACCTAAGTAAGCTTACGAGCAGTGCGATTCCGGAGAGCACCGCCACTCCAAGTAACTACAGTATGTCTTTCAATTCCATCACTTCTCGCGCGCTTTACTATGTATACCCCAGACAGAGATTGTTGGAACACAGATGACTAACCTTGTGATAGATACGCCCTTGCCGTATGCCACCAACCCCGCGACAGCATCAGTAGCACCCTACCCTATCACCTCTCTCCAAGGGGCACATGTATCACACAGTACAGGCCCAGTTGGTACTTCACCAACTCTCCACGTTCCGTATCCGACAGGAAACGTTACATCGAAGCCTCCTTCTGGAACGGGGTATCCGACGTCAAGCACCGTGCTGCCGTATCCGGAAGAAAGCGATGCTTACTTATCACAACGGTCCGCTACATCTTCTGCATTAGGTTTGTTGACTGGCACATCACGAAGTCGCGTCAGTATGTGCCGCTGACTTTGTATAGCTACTCCTGATTATCCAACGCCATCCCCAGCTCTTCCAGTTTCCTCGGCACCATCTTCAGCCCTTCCTGACTATCCAGCATCGCCTCCGGCCCCTCCTGTGTCTTCAGTGTCATCGTCAGGCTCTCCTGTTTATTCGGCATCAACACAGGTTCCTCCTGTCTATTCGGAAACACCGGCCGTTCCCGTCTCGTCACTCTCCTCAGCCTACTCTAATTCGCCAGCATCGTCTTCTTCCCCTCCCATGTATCCAGAATCCTCTTCAGCCTCTCCAGGCTACCCGGCATCGCCTTCGGGTCATCCCACCCCTTCGACGTCGCCTTCTGCCCCTCCTCCGTACCAGACATCGTCGTCAGACTCTCCTGTTTATTCGGCATCAGCAACGGTCCTTCCTGGCTCTTCGACAGCATCGCCAGCCTATTCTGTCTCACCGACATCGTCAGCCCTTCCAGACTATTCGGCATCAGTACCGGTCCCTCCCACCTCGCAGACATCATCTCTGGCCTACCCCGTTTCGCCACCATCATCTTCAGTCCCTCCGATGTCTGCGACGCCATCATCAGCCCTTCCCATCTCCTCGGCGCTCTCTTCAGCCTACCCTGTTGCGCCTATATCGTCTTCAGTCGCTCCCGCGTATTCAGCGTCGTCTTCGATCGCTCCCGCGTATCCAGCGTCGTCTTCGATCGCTCCCGCGTATCCAGCGTCGTCTTCGGTCGCTCCCGAGTATCCAGCTTCATCTTCGGCTCCTCCAGGCTATCCCACGGCTTCTTCAGGTACCCCTCTTGAGCCAACGCCATCTTCAACCTCAGTCGTAGCACCTACTCCAATTGTCAGTTCTACGCCAAGCGTCTACGTCCCAGCTACCTCTCTTCCGCCAGTGTCAGGGAGCATGACTACAATGTACTCGGCAGTTCAGCCTGTAGCTACTGATTACCCGGCATCGCCTGGGGTACCTGCTTCCGAGATCTCCACGGGTACTGAGCAGCTCGGTATTTATTCCCCTTCATTCTCATTGTCGAATCTCAAATGCTTACTCCACACTAGATTACCCAGCGGCACCTACTACCATGATCACCAGCGCTATTACGTCCTCCGCGACCCCGGACATGTATGTCACGCCTGCTCAACAGACAGGAGGATATGCAGCGTTCGCTGGAGTTGGTACCTGAGTCTCATGGAGATGAAACTGGTGACTCGGTCCCATGGACTGAAGTCGGTGATGCAGCAGCAAACGCTAGGGTTGGCCTGTACTCGTACGCCTGTATCAATTTCCTTTGTTCCACGTGTTGACATTTGGGTAATGTTTTGGGTTTTGGAGTTTGCCCTGGTATCTAGAAAACCTACTGAATCCACTCATTTACCACGCGATGCACGATCATAAAAGTAACTTTTTTTTTCGAAAGCTGCGTAGCCGTTTCTGATTGACAGGGTACAATCCCGGCTTCTCGGATTGCTCAGAGAACATGACGTGGGGTTCGCGGATCAATAGTCCGTGCGTCTTCGCGTTGCTATGGCAGGGAAGTAGCGTCGCGTGGGCGGCTAGTGCTGTTTACCGCTCACCGTCTGAGCTCGCACCACCACATATTACATAGACGTGCTGCACAACTTCCTTAGACTACCAAAGTTGAACAACCAAACTCACAGCAGGTGCTACCCTTCGACAACATACATAACCCCCCAAACCGTCAAGTTGGCGCGCCTCAAAGAATCCCCGGTCCAGATGGATCCGCCTCCGCCTCTGT
Source organism: Alternaria novae-zelandiae (assembly GCF_023758075.1). NCBI lineage: Eukaryota > Fungi > Ascomycota > Dothideomycetes > Pleosporales > Pleosporaceae > Alternaria > Alternaria novae-zelandiae. The sequence goes on along the minus strand of NW_026056970.1, from coordinate 977,450 downwards.
CGCCAAACAAGGCACCCTTCTCGCCTGGGATGCCCATCTTTCCAGCCAGTCCCGACCGCGCTGCTGGCTCAAGATCTCCGTATGGCGACTCCAGGGGCTCATCGCCAGTCCTCTCGCCCTCGACACCCAACCTCCGCCCCCACTCGCCCCTACGACACACACACCGCCGAACCGATTCCGATGTTTCCGTCACAGCCCTCACAGGCATGTTCGAGAACCTCGAGGTTAAGGACCCACGGGAAGCATGCAAGCGCTTCAAGGAGTTGCTCGACAAGGAGAGGATACGACACGCGGAGAAGTTGAACAAGATTGAGAAGGAACATGCCAAGAAGGAGCGCGACCACGAGCTGTCATCGAGCCGACGCGACATGCGCATCGACGAGCTGAAGCACGAACTTGAGCAGACAAAGGAATCACTTGCGAATGCCGTTACCAAGGAAATATTTGAGAAGAGAGTCAATGCGAGCAAAGCTGCCATCGACAAGTGGGCACAGGCTTTCAAGGACAACGAAGAGAGGTGGAAGAGTATGGACGCCAAAGCTGTAAGTACACCATGCTCTTCTACACAGTTTCACCTATTAACATGTTTCAGACGGAAGCAGCATCGCGAGCCAAGTCTTACGAGGGCAAATATCGACACTGCAAGACGGAGTACATAGCGGCCAACAACGAGAAGCTACGATGCTCCGCAATGATACCGCAGCTCCAGGCTAAGATTCAGAGCGTTCAGCGTAGCTTGCAGCGGGCCGAGTCAGATGTCAAGTTCAAGACCGATGAAGCCGCCAAGTACAAGAACGAGGTGTACAGCCTGCAGGTGGAGATTGAGAGCGTTAGCAACCGACTGAACGAAGAAGTGCAGACACTGAAAGAGAAGCTTGGTCTCGTCGAGGGCGAGCGGGACGCTCTTAAGACGAGCTTGAAAGAAGAGGAGGTTCTGCGCATCGCTGCGGAAGGCCAGATACCGCTTCCATCGGCCGACCCGGAAGAGACGGATGAATTCGCATCACCTGTTCGATCACCACGCAAGCCACGCAACCTCGCACGCGAGGACGACGACAAGGAAAACGTGTCGCCAAAGAAGAACGCAGTTGATCTGCGCTTCATTCAGCAGGAGCTGGCAGCAGAGAGACGCGCTCGCGAACGTGCCGAGGAGCAGATCGACTTCATGAAGATGGAATGCCAGTTCCAGTGCTGCTCTTGCCGCATCGCTGAGAACAGGGGAAAGCACTACGTCCACGATGACTCACTCGAAGCCGAGATGCAGCGCATCAAGGTCTCGCTACCCATCTCTACGCCCCCAGCCAGCAACCACGGAGACGATGTCATGGAAGGTGTAGTGATCAAGCAAGAGTCTGTGGAGAACGAGCGTCCCATCACACCGCCTGAGGATGTTGTAGTCAAGACAGAGTCTGGGGAGCCCGAGACTGTTGTCGCCTTCTCTCCAGACACAGGAACCTTCCGCTCTGTGCCATCACCCATGAAGTCTCGTCCGTCAGCAGACATCGTCACACATGCAGAGCCATCACCTGTAGTCGAGATGACCGATGCGCCAGCGCCTGACGTGGTCGCTCCTGCCAACATATCTTTGCCACAGTCCCGTCCTGCATCGAGAGTCGACTTTGTTCTTCCTACCCGCAGGGAGAGCAAGGCTGTAGACATCAGCATCCACGAAGACGCCGTCGACGACGACAGCGAGGACGAGGACATGTCACCACCGACGCCCGACAGGGAGCCTACTGGGCCCACAACGCCCTATCTCACTCGCACTATTACCACAACAACTACCATCCCCCTCCACTTCTCCCCTGCCACTCCAGCGTTCAAGGCTGGCCGTGGGCCTATGACTCCTTCGACTGTAGCCCACGCTGCAGCCAATGCACAGACCCCTGTTCTGGGTGAACTGTCACTCAACAAGCTAGGCATCGACCGGGAAGCCGCACTCGCAGCGATCCGTGAGCGCAGAGGACGTGCTAGAAGCATGGCCGCTGGTCACGGAACGCCGATGAAGCAGATGGTCGAAGGTGTAAAGGACCGCAGAGACATTAGTGCGCCTGTGACTCGGGTACGAAGTGTATCACGGATACGAAGATGAGCGATCGGAGATGGACGTTGTGGAGGTGGCTGGTGACTGCCGTGCTGACTAGGGTGCAGCGAGAGTCGTGATACCATTGATTTCCTGTTGCGACTTTACCTTGCGCTTAGCGGCATTGCATGGCGTTGGAGGCTATTGCTGCATTTGAACTTTCCCGGCGTTGTCTGTCTGCATAGATGTTTTGCACAAGCAACGACTGCGTTATATACCACAGTTTTGCTTCTTGCTAGTTCTTACGATATTGTAATTGAGTATTGACATGTTCAACTTTGTCTTGGGTTCTGTGCTGAAGTTGATGTGAATGTGGATGGTCGTTCGTGCTTGTTACCGACGTCTTTTTTGAACACGAATCTATCTTTGTAAACGATACGTTGGTTGGTTAGAGCGATTGACCATTTTCTTCGCGTGGTGTTCAAGAGACGAGATGGGCGGGCCCCGGCGTGCACCCTTCCGCCAAGCCCCGCTAGCGCACGATTGGCGGTTCAAGCGAACGTCGAAATTGATCGCACTCGAACACCTGGATTATCTCTTGCGACAGCGACTACGAACTTCGACGCCCAACCCTCTTTCTCCCTTCCACACCGACAACCGCCACCATGTCTGACAACGGAGAAATCGAGGTCGAGAACCCCACCGGCATTGCCATCCTCCCCAAGGATGTCACCGACGAGCAGGGCAGCGTAAAGCTGTTCAACAAGGCAGGCTTATTACAACTTCCGCTCACGCGCACAATACTGACTTTTCGCAGTGGTCCTACGAGGAGGTCGAGGTCCGCGACATCTCATTGACGTACGTTTCCCCCACGATATCGCGCCGCACACCCGTATAAAAGGACAATGGTGGCATTGGATACTTTGTATTACGCTGCGAGACCTTCGGCTAACTGAAGCCGCAGCGACTACATCCAGATCCGCTCGCCTGTCTACATCTCACACTCCGCCGGCCGATATGCCGTCAAGCGGTTCAGGAAGGCCCAGTGCCCCATCATTGAGCGTCTCACCAACTCGCTCATGATGAACGGCCGTAACAACGGAAAGAAGCTCATGGCTGTGCGCATCGTCGCTCACGCTTTCGAGATTGTACGTCTACAATCTGCCAGGTTTCGGAATCGCGAAGATGGCATAAAATGCGCGTCGGGAGACGGCTGACAATTGCAGATCCACATCATGACCGACCAGAACCCCATCCAGGTCGCCGTCGATGCCATCGTCAACTGCGGTCCCCGTGAAGACTCCACCCGTATCGGTTCCGCCGGTACCGTCCGTCGCCAGGCCGTCGATGTCTCTCCCCTCCGCCGTGTCAACCAGGGTATCTCCCTTCTCACCATCGGTGCCCGTGAGGCCTCTTTCCGCAACGTCAAGAGCATTGCCGAGTGCCTTGCTGAAGAGCTGATCAACGCTGCCAAGGGTAGCAGCAACTCGTACGCCATCAAGAAGAAGGATGAGCTCGAGCGTGTCGCCAAGTCCAACCGATAAAGGCGTGCGTTCTGTGTATGGGTGTGCATGGTGTCTCTGGGAGGAGTTCTTTCGAATGGCTGTTCTGGTCGTTTTTTGATCGGACAGAATGAGGGATCTTATGCATGGCATGGCTTTCCTAGGCGATTAAGACCTCTTTCATGGTTGCATGACAAAAATGGACAATACGATACCACGTTCAGATGAGCAGTTGCTGCGTGCGAGGTGATGTTGACGGCCACCGACAGGCGAGAGGAGGCCGGACCCGCTGTTGGAAGGCATCGTGTAGCTGTGAAATGCCACTTCATGTATAACACAATGGCGGAAGTCGTGTAGATCTTCGATGAACTCCAGTACATCCAAATTCATCTATGGGTATCTCATCTCTGCACTTTTTATGTACATGTCTATGCTGCCGCCCGCCCTAACACAGCCCTCTCTAATATGGCTCCAAACTCTTCGAAGCCGACTTTACCACTGTTCTTCTCTCCCAGCTGCTCAGCTTCAGCATAAGCTTTGGCCATGACCTCCTCATCGATCCTTACAAGCCAGTCGTGTCCTGTGATCATGATGTGACCCCCCTCATTTTGTAGTTGCTGCATAAGCCCACTTGCGCGGATCAATCTCTCGACCCAAACCCTATCTTTACCCTCCGCGTACGCTGCGTCGACCAAATCCACGGCACCCCTCTCCTTCATTGTATTCCTTACAAAGGCGACACACCTCTCCCGTCGTGCGGCTTCCATCTCGGCCTCCTTTTTCTCCTCTGCCTTCCTCTCCTCTCGCTCCTGTCTTGCGCGCTCGCGAATCTCCTCTTCGACAGCCGCTCGCCGAGCTTTCTCCGCTGCCGCAGTTGCCTCGCGCTCTTCACGGCCCTCGGCTTCTTGAAGACGCCGCATCTCGGCTTCTGAGCGTAGCCATTCGTTGTATGCGCGTTGTTGGTCTTTTCGAGCGAGCGATTTGGCTTTCTTGGTGCCGACGACGCGTTGGGTTGGTGGGGGACGGTTCGCGTTTTGTGGTGGGGGGTTTGCGGGGCCGGGTGCGAAGGCATCGTCGGGTAGCTGGGCTTCTTGTGCTTGAGTATTTGGCTGGCGATGTTGTGGCTGAGGGACGTCTCCGAACAGGGCTTGGAGCTGGTCTTGGTGCTGTGGTGGTGTAGGTGCCCGTGGCGGTCGTGCGGCTTCTACGCCATCGTCTTGGAGGACCAACCGCTCGTCTAGTGGTGCTTGTTCACGCTCATCTCTCTGTCCGCCTGCTGGGTTCCCGATTCCTTGTTCAACCGGGCGATTTATGCCTTCGTTATTCTCTCTTTGAGCATCGCCCGCCTCTGCTGCTTGCCGTTGCGCATTATACCATTCGCCGATTTGTGGAGCGAAATATAATGTTCCGCAAAGTACAGCTGTGTGCAGAAGATCTTGCGACAGAGGTGTGCCAGATCGCGTAAATGGCAGCAGAAGATTCAGGATCGTGAACGGAAGAGATAGTATGGCCCCCATCGTAACGTTCGTGATCGTATAGTCGATGCTCAGGTTTACACGTTGACGGAGGGTGCGAGTCGATAAATCGAAGTGGGGTTTTCGCGCGAAGACCGGCTGGTAGCGATTGGAAGCCGCTAGCGGTCCATGTAATTGGGAAGTAATATCTGCGGTATAATGAGGAGTCGATGCTTGTGCGATAACAGTAGTCGTCGTGGCGCTAGAGATGTGCTTCGGGTGAAAGACAATGTTAAGTCAAGTTGATGATGCAACTTGAAAGCCCGCCGTAGGGCTGAGCGCTAGTGCCGCGTTGGTGTTAGCGTACATCTTGAGCGATCCATGGATCATTCACATGCAACGAAGTGCTCCTGTCGTCAGCACGGCACGAGTCTTACAGACGTCTGCGCAATGACACTTTGACTGCGCGCGTTCATCGTATTTTCTGCCCTTTTGGTACAGCATAGTCGCTCTGACCATACCACTAACCGGAGGCCTGAACATGAATCCATCAAACCTCGCATTGGTTTGGAAAGCACCAAGATAAGAGAGGGATAATACAGCAGATAATAGTTTCATGAGTGATGGAGTCAGTCAAGACCTGGATATTGGATGCAGGGTGCGTCTCCAATAATATCTAACCTTTTCTTGGAGGGTGCGCCTTACGGCCGATAGCAAAAACCTCGGAGCCTTATTCGCCCTCCTCTCCACATTGTCCAGAGAGGGTAACCAATCGACGTTTTCAACCCCAGCCATAAGCTTTCCCAATCGTTCAGACCCTCCGAGGGCACGGCTGCTGTGTAACATTGCTATGGGGAACGGACTGCGATACCACCGCTTGACGATACGTGCGGAAGGCATGACCCGATTGTCCACAGGTCTGGCCGTCCAACATGTGTACGATGCAGGGATCCGAATCGCTTTTATATCTCTGGACAGGTCCGAATAATGATTACTATACTCTTGCAGCTTTGGCTTCATTCATCAAGGCTTCAATCCACCCGACTCATCATATTCTTCTGTCGACGCTTGTCTGACTCGTACCATTGCCACTCTCCAAGCTATACGATTGGCCCATCTCTACCTCACGCGACGCACATCTCTAGCCTACGGCATATTGAGGCACCTTGCTGCGGGGTCACCACATATTACGCGCCGTATAATTGGTCAACTGAACGTCAACATGGTCGTCGCAACAACAGATGCCTGGCCCAACACGGCGGGCTTCGACACGGATTACGAAGAACACGAGCCCGTGGAGCTCATCGTCAAAGGCACGATCCCACGGCATGCTGCAGGTGTATTGTATCGGACGGGTCCACTCGGCTACAAGGCGAAGACAAACGATGGCAAGATCTGGGCAGCAAGACATTGGTTTGATGGATTCTCATGTGTCCATCGTTTCCAGATTGACTTTCCCGACGCGGACGGCCCGGCGAAGGTTACATACCGTTCGCGACGCACAGTGGATGAGTACCTTGAGATTGTTCGTACGACCGGAAAATTGGATAGTACCACGTTTGCGGCCAAGCGTGATCCATGCGAGAGCTTCTTCTGGAAGGTAAGTCCTGACTGTACGAGATGCACGTGAGACATACACTGACTTTGTACTTCCACCTCTGTAGGTCATGAGCATGTTCCAGGCATCACAGAATGAGCGCAATGTCGGTGTTACGCTCTCCATAAATATGGCTGGAAGTGACAAGCTTACCAAAGGCGCGAAACCGACAACCAACGGTCACACCAGTGGCGTTGAGACTCTGCATGCCCGAACAGATTCTAGTGCCATCAAGGAAATCGACCCAGAGACGTTGGAGCCGCGCGGTTATGCACGTCAAGAATTCCTTCACCCGGAGTTGAAAGGGCCTTTCTCTGCCGCTCACGCCAAGTCTGACCCCCAGACTGGTGACATGTACAACTTCAATCTCGACTTTGGATACAAGGGTACCTACCGCATCTTCCGTGTCTCGGCAGCGTCCGGCGAGACAGATATACTCGCTACTTTCCATGGCACGCCTGCATACATTCACTCGCTGTTCTTGACTGAGAACTACGTCATTCTCTGTGTCTGGAACAGTCACATCACATGGGGTGGCGTTTCGCTTATGTACCACAAGAACGTGGTCGACTCTATCGCGCCCTTCGATCCAAACTCCAAAGCAACATGGTACGTTGTCGACCGCCGCGAAGGCAAGGGGCTTGTAGCAACGTACGAAAGCAAGCCTTTCTTCTGCTTCCACAGCATCAACGCCTGGGAAGAGCCATCGGCTTCTGACCCAAGCAAGACCGACATCATCACCGAGCTCAGCATGTTCGAGAACTTGGACATCGTCAAGCGCTTCTACTACGACAACATCATCTCTTCCATCGACACGCCTGACTATGAGGGTGAGAAGCGCAGGCCGTGTCTTCCGATGCAGGCGCAGTTCCGCCTTCCAAGCGTCAACGCTGGTGTTCCTACCGCGATGCCCGCTGAGCTTCTCTTCCAGGCCGACAAGTTCAAGTCGATGGAGTTGCCCACGCTCAATCCGGCATACCTGACGAAGCGCCATCGCTACACGTATGGATGTGCCGACCGTCTCAGATCTTCGTTCTTCGACGGCCTCGTCAAGTTCGACAACAAGACTCAGGAAGCCATCTACTGGGAAGTGGACGGCCACACACCTGGCGAAGCGATCTTCATCGCTACCCCCGAAGGTGTGGAGGAAGATGATGGCGTGTTGTTGAGTGTGGTCTTGGACGGATATGCGGAGAAGAGCTACCTGCTCGTGCTCAATGCGAAGGACTTGACGGAGATGGGAAGAGCTGAGATGGCGGGGCCGATGAGCTTTGGGTTCCATGGGACGTTTAAGGAGACGTACAAGACATATCGAGGAGATGTATGAGTGAGAGTGGTAGCACTCAGTAGTGAATGCCTCACTATCGCTTTGAAGCTCAAAACTTCGCAATGTTGTAATTCAGTCTGTGTTTGTTACATTGCCGAATCGCACCAATGGTTACATAGGAACGATGTTCACTGATTACAGGTCATCTATTCAATTACCCATGACATCCATTCTTTCGGTTGGAAGACTTCGCAACAGATCCGGTACATACACTAGGAAACAGATATCGATCACCATCTTATCAGAATGTATTTACTGTAATTCGTTCATACCCTCCTCTCTTTGTATCCGAGCTTGAATACCCGCGATGAACCTTGCTCTATTTCCCACCATTATTCGGACGCTTTCGACGCTTCCGATGCGCGGTAGTCGGTCAGCAGTTTGTGGTCGCAAAGTCGGATTGAAGATGAGCATCCTGCGACACATGGGACAGTTGCCATGGAGAAAACGACTCGTTTGATCTTGAAGCCACTTTACAAGACACCTCTCGTGAAAAACGTGTTGACACACGCCAAGCTGAATGGTTGATGTCGGCGATATAGCGCGGATGTTGTTTTCGGGGTCGGGAGTCGCCGGGGTCGCATCCTGTAGCTCGAAATCAGCTGTTGTGTCGTTGTAGCAGATGATGCATACGGTTTCGTGTTCTTGGAAGTAGTTGTCTTGGAGGACGATGTATGGAAATCGTCCAAACATGTGGGTTTCGGTTCGAGAAGTAGACATTGTAATATATTGGGTGGCCGGTGGATGGCGAAAATTGTGACGATGCGACGCTATCAAGAAATGTGTTGTATACAGATGCGGCTTGTGCTATATATAATATAGCACCTCGTCTTTTGAGCAAAGTATCAGCAAATATAACCATAGTGTCGCCTACTCAACTTTGGTTCACTGCGCGCACGTGCCTCCATCTTCCGAAGTCATCAAGAACCGAGGTAGCTATAAGTGTTGACTTTACTTCTAACTCTATTACATCTAGTACGTTGCAGAAGATCAATCCCCGTCCAGAGAAGATAGTAGTGCGCAACCAAATACTAGAAGTTCACGACTAATGACCGAGCGTGAGATCCAACTTCACACACATAGTAAGCAAGGTTTGGCGGCTATACGTTTTTCTAGACTCGTGCCATAGAAGGGCCCTTGATGGCGTGTGCGATTCCGTATTTTGGTTGCCATCTATTTTATCCACTAGTACTGCCATAACTCAGAGCGACAAGCCACTTACGACTCCCGCAATACATCACTATTCCCCACGCACAAGGTACTACTCAAATAAGCGAGATCGCAGTCATCACACTCACGTTGACTAAGAAAAAAGCTAAACATACCTGCAGCCTACATTAGCATAGAAGCATACAAAATAGATAATCTATCGTTAATGTAGGCTCTAGACCTGTTTAGCTTTGTCCCTGTATAAGGTGCACTTAAAGAGATGTTGCGTAGACGGAAGCTAACACAGGGTCGATCTGGCCAGAAATGTCAATAGGAAGAAGCGCAGCGGCAATTGGACGGGAAAACACGTTTGGAAGCCACGCAATCGCGGCTTGAAAAGCGTGCCTTTCAATGTGCAACGTTCGAAGGAACGGGAAAGAAAGAGAGCCGAGCTAGTTCCATCAACCTTGTCAGTGGCCGAAACGCGAACAGGGCTTATCTAGGTACTCGAAAGTGATCGAGTTGTGCTAGTGAACTAGTAACACTACAGCCTCTGTTTAAATACGATAGGAGCCGAGGCCAGCGCCTAAACTGTACATCTATTATATGTGACCTTGCTCTTGTGATCAACCAGATTCTTCTATTTGGTTTCTTGAGTTGCTGCGATTAGAAACCCGGTACTCATGGCCTTTCTTGTGTGTGACTTATGCTTGGAAGGTCCGGCGCAAGTGAATTGGGGGAAGAAGGAAACCGTGGTAGCCGTGCTTCTCACGATACATCTGCTAACCCAAACTTGGCACCTGTTTATGGACCTTCTTTCTACTCAACCACTAGCCACGATCACTAAAGCTTTACCCTCAACTCAGATTCCTCATACACCACCCCCTTCGCTCACCTCAACCTTGAGGCTGAGCAGTATGTCCAACGACATTGCCATCGATGCGCGCCTTAGCGCTTTCTTCGATGAGAGTGTAGACAACCTCCAGGATGACCACTACGTTGAGAATAACGATGTATGCGATATTTGCAGGGCTGATCATATGGCTGATCCATCGGAACCCATCGAGCACGCATCCTCCATCACGCGCACTGGTGTAGTCCAGACGAAGACCTGTCCCTTGCCTCACATTTTCCACAAGCTCTGCTTATACGCCTGGATGCACGCAAAGCTGCGCAGAAACGCAAATGCAACCTGCCCGATGTGTCGCACCACGCTCATCGTTTCTAGTCCCGGTCCATGGAGGGAGATGTTATTGGAAGAATCAGAATCACTCGCTGGACAAATCAACGAACTATTTGAGATGTTGGCAATTCTTAGAGAACAAAACGAGGCAGACATGATTCAAATAAACGAAGCCAGGACAGCTCTGAATAGATTCAGCGCAGGAAGGGATGAGACCGAATGACCGGTTTGCGATGCGGAGCGTTATTGCGGACAACACCGCGCATGCGCAGCAAATTAAAGTCCACTATCTAATGGCTTTGTCAATATCAGCAGCGCTGGCAGCTATTGCGACCCTGCGCTGAACGTGCCTGTTCAAGTGGTCGCGGGTCGTCGCCAGACAGTTTTCTGACCATAGGTCTTTGTCGCAGTCCTGTCTTGGATTCTGGTACAAGAAGGCAAAACTTCCAAGACTAGAAAATATCTTTCTGCCATTCCCACCTGGTCATGTTGTCTTGACAAGCTTGTGATCGTCCGGTTGCTTGGCGGTTTCTTATGTCTCGTGCATTCCGAAGTGTCCCGATTTCAGCCGCCGACCGCCTCCGAAAGTCCGAGTTGTACCCGATTCGCCACATGTGCAATGCTTTACTCAGGCTAGATCATGAAAACAAGCTTCTTGACGAATGATCGTAATTACAGTCTTGAAAATGCAAGACTCCAGTGGGTCCTTCTTATCAAGGTATGCAGTCTTTCGGTATGAGGTTTTTCGGTGATGACTCGGCGGAACAATTGTTGGGAGCGATGCGTTTCGACTTTGCGATAGGAGAAGTATATAGTGAGGCGCCAGACCGACAGTTCGGGGGAGCATATCTGTCAAAGCAAGCGAACGTTGGCAATCATTCTCTCTCTCGTTCCGAACCTACAAGTCTCCAACTCCTTCAAATATCCAATCTCACACTCAATCCCAATACCCTCAACATGGTGGCGCAAACATCCAAGCCATCGAGCCGCAGCTCTTCCGTGACGGCGCCAGTTGAACGCTCATCCTCACCGAGCATGCATCATGCAATTGCGACTTCTTCGTCTCTGAAGTCGATGCTCAAGAAGCCCTTCCAGGGCTGGTCCAAGGATCTCCTTCGCGCGAGGGACGACGACGACGATGACTACAACTTTTCGAGTGGTATGCGCCGTGGAGCTCAATACTACCAGAACGACGCCTGAGATGGCTGGGAATACTATGATCCGCGACTGATGGAGGACGAGGCCGATGCCACACTACGGTCTCCCAAACGAACTCGAGCCCAATACCTATGCGCGTCGACCGGGTGGTAATATCGAAAGGACGTATGGAGGCAGAGTGGTATACCGTGTGACGGTGGTAGTGACTCGGGGTTTTGATGGGCTGGAAGATCTTGTCACACCCGGCGGGTATGGCTGAGACGGCTGTGTGGCAGGCCTGGCGTTTGTGCTGCGTTGTATTGCTTTTGCGAGCGCGATACCCTTGATCTTTCCCTTAATTTACACAATTTGTAATGCACACTTAGTTCCACAGTGCGCGTTATCGTACGAGAGGTTGGATGTGTTGTGTGACGATACACGCGACCAGAAAGCTCGTGGAGACGCTTGCCCACCATTCTGACGATCCTAAGCTTGTGTTATGTCAGCAGCGCTTGACGCATCCGCCTCTCCTACTTCATCCCAGAACTCCACCTCGCAAAATCTGTCCCAAATCGCGCACTTTCGAAATTGCGGCCTTCCCGAACAACTAGAGCCTGCACAGGGCTGGCATACATATGTGCCCTCGCTTGCGGTCCCGGTAAGGTCGCTACCCATGGACTGGCTCAGAGAGCGCCGCACCGAAACATGCATGGGCCATGCTGCAAGCCACAAACTCTCCCGTCTGTCAAGCCTAGCTCATACACGAATCATCACAATTGCATCGAGGTCACACGCGTGAAGACGGAGTATCTTTGAACACGGCAAGCATTCAACAGTAGACGATCTTGCTGACTGAGTACGAGAATTTGGCAGCTCCAACTCATGGCTTCGCGTGCGCATCACCAAGCAATATCGACGTCACTCCACAGCATACTCGGCTTGACTCGATGAAAATTGCGGAGGATTGGCGCGCAATTTCTCCTAGGCAACAGTCGCACGAATAGACGCAGCTAGACCATATCAGATGCCGGTGTGCCTAGAAAGGCGGCTTGGTGGTCTTTAGGGGGGCCTGCGCCGCCCGGTTAGGCGTGCCGCATCATGCGCTGTCAGTTAAGCGATCAGCCTCCGAATCTCCCCAATAAGTAGACTAGATATCCCATACTCGACGAACCTTTTCTTCATCGCCAAGCATCACTCGTTACTGCCTGTCGTTCATTGCCAATCTTTTTCAAGACTCCAATCTAATACTTATTACTATACCCCATATTGCTCGTCTCAATCAACACCGCAAGATGTCTAAGATCCTCTCCGTGGCGCTTTTCGCCTCTTACGCTGCGGCTCAAACGACCGCTCAGGTCTGGATGCCCGGTCTAGGCGATATGGGCATTTCGTACGAGGGTTCTGTGGTCAGCGTTGACAACGACCGCACTATCATGTCTGTGGCTGTGCAGGGTATTACCCTCGACGACTCACTGGTGTGTAACAACGAGTTGAAATCATCGATAACATTCACTGATCTGTTGCGACTAGGCCGATGTCCCTTCGACCATCACTGTCGGAGGCAACACCTACTATGAATATGACGCCTCCAATGACCACTACGGCGTGACGGTGACCGTCTCCGGCGCATGCTCGCGTCAGAACACCGACGAAGCGGAGGCAACCTGCACCCAAACTACCATTGGCCTCGAATCCGAAATGAGTTCTCTATGCGCTGACCCAGAATACGCTTCCTCCCTCTGCCCGGACGGCGTGGATGCCGCTCTCTCTTTCAGTACAGTGTTCCCCGAAGGCTACTTCGACCTGTTCGCCGTCGTCATCACCGAGGGCGGTGACTCCCTTCCCAGTGCCACAGCGGCCGCATCAGTATCGGCCGGCAGCGCTTCCGTAACAGCGTCCCGTTCCACTGTCACATCCGCAGCTTCTGGATCTTCCGCTGCTACCGGCTCCGACTCTGACGCAGCGGCAAGCACTGGCTCGGAATCTGCTGCTAGCTCTGGAGCTTCTGCCACCTCCAGCGGTCCAGAGGAAGTAGCCACTGGTGCTGCCCACATGGTCCAAGTCCCAGCTCTGGCTGGTCTTGGTGCTGCTGTTGCCGCTTTCTTCTTGTAAAAGTTTAGTAGTGAGATAGTCGCTTTCATCTGCGCATTTCGAACGAGTTCTGGCTTAGCGAATACCCTTTATGCATCTACGCGTCGTCACTCAATACCTACGTCTACAATACCATCTTGATTCGTCTATTCACTTGTCGTATTGTTGTCATGCCAAAGTCCTCTAAGAATTTGTCTCTGGTCTCTTCTTCAAGCATACCATTCTCTCTCCTTTCTTACCAAAGCAGCTCTTTCCTTCATCATCCGTCATGACTTTCCCACAGTACACATGTCCCTCACAGTCTTCCCTTTTGCATCGCCACCTTGCCACGTCCCCACCCTTCTCGAGAAAGTAGCAACCCTCTTTACATTCATACTCTTTTTGAACATGCGCACACCTCATATCGCATGGAAACCATGCGCTTCGTATAATGACTGTCTTGGTGTCTAGAACATCGATGTCTTTGAGTTCGAAAAGATCAAAATTGGTATTGGTATTCGATGCGGGCATTTTGTGCCCGGCAGCCACAAGATCTGTGTTTGTAGATGGTTTGTTGCTGAATATGCTGGGCAACCAGCGCGGCGGTGGTCTAGGTGGAATCAGGACTGTCAAGGTGTATTTCGTGGTGTTCGGCTCCGTCTCGCCTAGAGGATCAAAGTAAGCCGACATTCCGACTTGGGCGTAGTTTACCTGACTACAAGAGTATGCGAGCTTTCAAAAGATTCTGGAAGAATTGCGCGAGAAGGGGCGGCGCAGTATCAGCAGGCCAGATACGAAGAACGATAAGGCAGAAGTGGCTGTGTCCATATGTGTGATTGATGAACAAAGACTGGGTGGTATCAGTGTTCGCATGTGACGCACGGTGTGAAGAGGGCTATGGGCGACAAACGAATGCGTTGTGTGAGACAACGGGAAATGCTTGATTGGTGATTGGGGATGCGCTAAGACTGCCGTGAGTATTCCGCTTGCGCATTCACAACCATTTGGCGATACTGGATTGCAGGAGGCTCTCAAACAAGAAAAATGTGAAGGTGCTGGCATGAACAACCAACCAGCCTGCCCCAACTAGAATGAATTCGCCTTCTTCAATCGGTCACTCTCCCTTTCCTCCCTCACATGCTCGTCATAACCCTCAATACACCGCAGCCTTTCCGTAGGGCTCAAATAAACCATTCCACCATCTTTGCACCAACCCTCCCAAATCTTAGGCCGTCCCCTTTTCTCCCTGCGTACAGTTTCTCCTCCAATCTCCACCTCTTCATTCTCCAAGATACTGCCCGCTGTCCACTCAATAACGTAGTGCTCCTTCAGATACTCTGCTTTACATTCGCGTCCAGAGGCTAGACAGCTGCAGCGAATGCTTTTGGGGATCGCATCGCAGTCGACATCGAACGTGATGGTTTCGTTGATGCCAATCAGATCGGCGTGTGAGAAGCTGGAGTCGGAGAAGTATTGTTGCGAGGTTGCGGGCGCGACGAGTGCGGTGATGCGGAATGTTGGCTTCTCTGGTGTTGGGGAGAAGTGGGCCATGAGCTTGCTGAAGATGCCTGACATGTTGGGTGGTATGTGGGTCTGGGCGCGGGTGTGGTTTGGATGCGCTTGTGATTTAGACGTGACTTCTGGGATTTTGCTTGAGTAGGCTTGGTATTTGGAGACAAGACTGTTGGAAGGAGAGCATGACCGAAGACGTGTTATTCAATAAGAATATCTGATGTGTCGACGCAGATGCACAACCATGGTTCCCATTCTCTGGCGAAGACCCTTAAAAGCGAGCCACTCACAGAACTCGTAATGCTTAATCGTACCAAAACCAAAAATCAAAATCTGTGCCATCATGTGCTAAATCCCATTACGTGTATACTAATCGTAGAGGTTAACCCTGGTCAGAGTGAACTAGACCCTAATAGGAGAAAATGGTTGAACAGGCCTGAAGCCTACATTGGCCTTAGGTTAGCTACTTCGCATGTTTTCATGTTGATGTAGGCTGATTTTCCTAGGTCGACGTGCTAGAGGAGATGCGACCAAGGTTTGTGCGACGCTGCCAGTCGAGTATTACCGATGCGCTGAAAGAGCTGAGACTGACGTCTCGAGATCCAGCACAGGAGTCGTGGGCCGCGCAATACGCTGCAGTTCGGCGACGCTTCGCGAGATCCCCATCGGTACACCACGTACAACTTTGTTGGCTGGGCTACTGAACCACGCAGCGTGTGTAGTTGTCGCGTATGCTGGAACCTGTTCCACTTCCGATTTTGCAGGTCTGGCCGTAGGAAGCTGACGGGAGGATGGGATGGGAGTCGACACAAGATCGTCTCCACCACCGAAGAGCGAGTTGAATATTATGCTCGGGCCTAGCGACTTGAAAGTGCTTCTCGTGCGGCGCATGGAAGACGGGTTCATTGGCTCTAATGTGGTATGCTTGTTGTCGCCTAGGCGGTCTATTGGGGGTTTCGAGAGCTTTCGCTTGTCTGAATCCTCTGCGGCGTGTTCCGTAACGTTTTCGATCTCTGAGGTAGCAGATTCGGGCTCATGTGGACGTGACTCGTGTTCCGGAACTGCGGGTATATCGCTCGCGCAAGCAGAGGATGAAGGGCAGGCGGTACTGCAAAGAGCGCTTTTGGAAACAATACATTGAATGCTCGATACTGCAGAGACTTTCGGTAGTTCTAAACTCATCGAAGGGGTCGTGGCCATCGTAGACGATTCAGGAAACAGGCCATCACGACTTGAGACTTCAGAGCATGCTGTCGACGATCTTCCGCTTTCAGACGATTCTTTTGATTCTTCTGTATCGAAGGAGGGTTCGAGGGTAGGCGGTGTATTGGATGGCAAGTGTCGCTTCTGCTTCAGAATAGTGTTTGACCGCTTCGGCTGAGACTTTGTCGCGAAGACATGAGATTTTTTCACCCTGCGTGGCATTTTGAGAACGGGGTCGCGGCCCAGCCGAGGACTCCAGAAATGACGTAAGCGGAGTGAGATTTCGGTCGGTCCAACTAAGGTCGAGGTTGAGCTCGGACGCCGGGTAGTTGGTTTAATGGCTAGAGTAAATTGTCAAGGAAATAAACTGACACCCGCTCAGTTAGACGGGTGCGCGGAGGCTTCTTTGAGTTTTCACGAACAGTGTGTGAAAGCGTTTGGGGTTTTACGATTTGGATCGCTTTCGAGTGAACATCCATCGACCAGGCTGGATTGCGATAGTTGCGCGACTCGAGCTGGGGCCTGTGGCGAAGCTTCTTTTGTTGCTTGTGGGAGTGAATTGTTGTAGGCTTGACATTCTGGATCAAATTTAGTGCTGTAGTGCGGGCAAATGTTGGTGACAAAGACATGGACGTTTGCTGCGCAGTCGTAGATGTCTCGTTGTTCAAACACTAGTCCGATTGCGGCTAGCATCTGGTTCGTACGACCGCAGACTGCAGCTGGAGTTGCTGCCACCCGCTGTCAGACATGGATACCATGCAAGCCAGGATCGATTCATCCGGAAGCTAGTACCCCACCTTTGTAAGCATGTCAGCGCCGTTTCTCAATCGCTTTTCGCGTTGAAACTTACTCTCAAATCTGCAATCATGGACCGGGAGCACGCCGGTGAGATGACCTTTGAGGTCGACGCAGGTCACGATGAGCCGAATTCGAACAATGTGACAAGCAGTCGAGAAAGGAAGCTACTGATGAAAGTCGACCTGTGCGTCCTGCCTACCGTCATTGTACTGTATCTCTTGTGTTTCATCGATCGAACGAACATCGGTAAGGCCGTTTGCGCATGGCTTGTTTATGCCCATGGACTGATCACAACAGGCAACGCCCGTATAGCTGGCATGGAGGAGGATCTCAAACTTGAGGGATATGACTACAACGTCGTATTATCGGCGTTTTACGTGTCATACATAGTCTTCGAGATGCCAGCGACGCTCTGCTGCAAATTGATCGGTGCGCACGATGACTAGAGCGCTTTGTTCAATTCTGATATAGCAGTAGGCCCTGGATGGTTTCTGCCGATGACTTCGTTTGGCTTCGGTGCCATGTCTATCGCGACGGCCTTCGTACGAACCCGCGCTCAGGCGTGTGCTGTTCGATTCCTGCTTGGGATCTTCGAGGCCGGCGTAATGCCTGGATGCGTTTACTACCTCTCACGATGGTACAAAAGGTCGGAATTGACCTTTCGTCTTGGGCTGTGGTTGTCCATGGCCCCTCTCGCGGGAGCTTTCGGTGGCATGATCGCTTCGGCTATCTTGAACTTGAGCTCCGTCGGTTTCTTCGATGGTTGGCAAATGTAAGCAAACAGCCGGTGTGCTGCAAGTTGTTGATTAACGATTAACAGGATCTTTGCCATTGAAGGCATCGTCACCATGTGCCTTGCTCTGGTGTCCTTTTTCACACTGACTGACCGACCGGACACTGCACGCTGGATGACCGAAGATGAGATACGGATGATAGTTGGCAGGATCAAATCCGAGCGTCTCAACCAAACCGAGTTGCTCGACAAGATTGATGCCTTGAAGCTTCGACGCGGCTTCTCCAACCCAATCACGCTTGCGACATCGTTCATCTTCCTGCTTGACAGCATAACTGTCATAGCCATTTCGTTCTTCTTGCCGACGATCGTTCGTACCATTTACCCAGATCGCACCGTCGTCCAACAGCAGCTCTTGACTGTGCCACCGTACGTTCTTGGTGTGGTCTGCACTATTCTTATCACGACCGTAAGCTGGCAAATGAGCTCTCGGCAGACGCTCATTGCATTCACGGGACCGTTTGTAATTGCTGGGTATGCGATGTTCCTTGCGACGATGAACGCAAGTGTTCGATATGCGGCTATCTTCCTTTGTGCATCAACATGCTTCTCGTTGGCTGCCATGACGAACGCACAAGTCAGCGCAAACGTGCTTTCTGACTCTGCACGCAGCATTGCCATTGGAACCAACGTCTTCTTTGGATACGTTGGCGCCCTGATCGCCAGTTGGACTTATCTACCTGGCGACTCTCCCCGTTATGCCATTGGAAATGGTATCAACTTGGGCTGCGCAGTGACGTGGACCGTCGTGGCGATTTTCACTAAGCTCTGGATGACCCGCGACAACAGGAAGAGGGACAGGAGGCAGCTAGAAGCTCATACAGAGCTCGCATCATTATCAGATGACGAGATCGCGAACCTTGAGTGGAAGCACCCTGCATGGCGATGGAAGCCGTGACTGACGCCACATTCTCCTTAGAGGCCCCAGAGACATTGCGGCGTTTATGGAAGAAGCCCACATGGCTCTTCACGTTTATTCCTGCCACCGAGGGTAGAATGGCCGACCAGGTTCGCAGTGCATGCGACCAGATTTCCCTTCACGACAAAGTTCTCTTCTGAAGTCGGAAGCTGTTTCCAGTGTCTTCTTATGAGTTAGCTACTTGTATTCAATCTCAAATTCACACGACAGAGGCGTGAAGTCGCAAACTTACATGCCTTTGTTCCTTCACAATCGCTCGTTCACTGCAAACAGATTCACCCACCTGATGCATTTCCACGAACATGTCTATCGACTGCAAGCTCTGAGTTGCCAGCTGCTCGACTCAGTCTCTACCAACTTGCAGCCCTCGTTCAAGCAGGCATGGACAACTTCCTCAACACGCAACTGCATCCCGCAGACACTTGCAACATCTGCACCGAGCACTTCAGCGCGACCCATCAGCCTGCGGCGCTGCCTTGCAAGCATATCTTCGGTCATGAGTGCATCAAGAAGTGGCTGAAGGAGGGTAAGGGAAACTCAAATGCTTGTCCGACTTGCCGCTACGTCGTGGTCCCCAAACCAAACCCACGCGCAACCTTCGATGCTGCCTCAATCTGGAAAGAAATATGCGACCAGCCGCCCGAACGCCTTCATGCTTTCATGATGAAGATATGGTCTGGTCTGGAGATACTTTGGCAGCGAGAGCCCACCGGTGCCTTCACAGTAACCTCCATTCTCGACCAAACCATCATCCCGGCCCTTATCAACACTGCACATCGCACTAATGCGCCCGACGATCGGCGGCCAGACTCTCTGTTGGACTGCTACAATCTTGTGGCAGCGTCTTGGGACTCTTTGGGCCGACCCAACATAGCGACTGGTCTCGCGATCCCGCTGGTTCGGCTTGCACGTTTGATGGCCAGCGCAGGTGCTGTGCTACCGAAATGGCTGACCACGAACCCACGCGCAAACAGGCTAGTCTGGCGCGCAAATGCCTGTCTACCCATCGGCGAAGTAGATATATCGTGGCGCTACATCATTGAAGCTTCCCAACAGATCGAGTCGCCTTACTTCCCGCTGCTGCACCTTTATACCATGTTCATCAGCCAGGGTATCGCACACTTTCCTGCATCGAGGCCATATCCCTCCAAGCGTCATGAGATCATGAACCTTGTGGTTGAGCGCTGTTGTACGAAGATTGGTGGTGGAGGGGCGGCTTGGAAGGGCAAGCCGGGCGACGAGCTTAAGGAGGTTTTGGTGGGGGTATACGACGAGTTACGAAGGCATCAGCTGGAGAAGAACCGGATGAGTCTGCGAGGTCACGACGGAGAGGATGCGCTGGTCAAGGGCATATGGGCTCTCGCTGGCTGGGGCGGTGGAAGAGGTAACGCGCGCTGATGGCATTGCGTAGGTGGGGCCATTCGAGTCATCTTAATTCTATGTGCTTTATGAAGTTAGCATCCTTGTATCGATTTAGAAAGATAAGGACATTGAACGCATACCTGAATTGTAAAAGGATACCAGCATGACTTGCGAATGATGATGCTCACTGGCCGCCGTTAGCGTGTTCCTGGAGGCTTGGCGGATTGCGACGCGTCCATGTCGCGCGGGGCTGCGCGCCTCTCCTCCCGTTGCACCATCAATTGTACGGACTTGTCGGTAAACCTCAGAAACTCACGCGACTCTGAGCCATCCAATATCATCGCCATTGGCTTATACAGAATATTTCGAGCATGACTTCAAGCCCGCCGCGCCTGCCGATGCTTGTCTTGTTGAAGCATCCTGTGCAGAAGTGAGACTACGATGAACCTGGCAAGATCGCGACACTACCGCTCGCGTTCGCCATATCAGACAACATGGAGCTTCTCCCAAAAATATCCAAGATGAGCTACTTTCAATAACCTTGGAACGAAGGCTGAACGAAGACTGAACACAGCCGCACATCTTGCGAAACGTGGAAGCGATCAAACAGAACTCATTTACGAACAAGGCAAAACGCCTTGCATCGTATCTTCTTCAGAGGGTTAATACAAGACTATCAATACGCTGTCCAGCTCGGATACTCGATGACGGCAACTGCCAGGCTGCCGGACAGATCATCACGGCAGGTATAAAAGACAATACAAGCACATTAACTCGCTTTGAGCGTACCACTAAGAGGCATAGGTTTAGATTGACATCCTCGACAAGCAACAATTATCCGCCACAACGGCATTACTCCCTTAAGATTTTCGGCAGTCTACGCGAATGCGATGATGTCTGTAATAATACATTTCCTGATAGATAAATAGAGTTAATGCTAGAGCAGATCCTACAACACAGTAGTAGTAACGTAGTATAATATATAATAGAAGGCTATACTCTACCCTTTTTACTTAATAGATTAGTAATATAGTATATAATTTATAAACTTTATCTAAATATAAGCTTATAGTAAAGACTAACTAAAGTAGTAATATAAAACTATAAAGACATTAAGTAGACTTTAGATTATTAAGTAAGAGTTATATAGTAGTACTATAAAAATTTAAATTAAAGATATAATAATTAGCTAGCTTTTGCATTTAAAGACTAACTTAAGGTAGTAGTATTAAGTATAAGTAAGGCACTTAAGAGCTACATAAAAAAGTCTTCTTATATATTTATACTATTATCTCTAAAATCTAAATAATTACTACTAAATAACTAACTAACTAAATATAACTAATAAATATATAACTATATTATCTTCTTTAAGAGATACGTAGCTTACACTAAGACTTCTTACTAGTATTATTACTATATAGAGATTAAGAGTAGCTATTAATATAAGTAATAAATTTAGTTTTATAGTATTAGTAGAATATACTTAGTTTAAAAATACTCTTATTAACTTTTTTACGCTACTTAGCTAGCACTATAATATAGCGTATAAGCTTATAAAAAATATTAATTTTCTTTACTCTAACTATTATAGCTTATATACTACTAAGAACTTAAACTCTAGTATATAAATAATATACTTTATTATTATTTTTATAGTAGCTATATAACTAATAAAAAAAGTAGCTACTACTAGTAAGCTACTTTTTCTTAATAAGTAGTTCTATAAACTAAGATAAATAAAAGTATATTTTTATTTAAGCTAGTTACTATAAAAGTATTAGATTAACTTTCTTTAAGATACTACTATAAAGTATAAAATATAGATATAGTAGCTTCTAGATATAGTTAATACTATATAAATATAGTAATAAATAGAAAAAATATATAAAAATAGTAAGTAGTAGTAGTTATAAGTAGTAGTTAGTATTAAGTTACTATACTATTACGTTAGAGAAAAGTAGAAGTTTATTAAGTCTTAGTAGTCTAATGTTATATTAGTAGCTATATTATTATGTTATAATATTAATAAGTTTAATATAAGATTATATAATAATAGTAATAACGTAAGCTATTAGAAACACAGTTAATCCCTGTCCTCTAGGGGTAATAATACATAACTCTCCCATGTAGTCATGTCAAGGCCCCGATACTTCACGAGTAGCCTTCATCACATCTGACAGAATGCATTTCTCGTCTCATTTATGGCTGACGGCTACAGTCGGAGTACTCTCAGCTACTCAATCATCGGCCGAATGCACGCGCGAAGGTCTTCTTGCAGCCGCAGACTCCTATCTAGCGGCTCAGGTTGCGGGCTCTCCTAGCAGTCTCAGCCTCGCGCCCACGAACTTCACATATCTGCAAAACAACAAGGTTTCCAACATTGCGACTGGTCTCCTCTCAACGCCCTTCGTCATCGACCTCAATCGCTCATCCACCGACACCCAAGCATGCGCCAGCTACACAATGTGGATCAGCGCTTCTGGGAACAAACCCTACGTAGTTAGCACCCAGATCCGCCATCTGAACAACGACACGTTGTCCATCAGCTCCATCGATACCGTAGCGGCCACAACCGGCGACCTGTTCTTCGACGCGAAGAAGACCCTTTCCTACATCCGCGCCGAATCGTGGTCTTCCCTTCCCACCGCCTCGCGACCCACACGTGCTCTCCTCAAGTCTGTCGGTGACGCCTACCTCGACATGTGGACGAATGCTACTGCTGCCGACACTATACCATGGGGCACTCAATGTGAGAGGGTGGAAGGGAGCATGTATACAAACCCTTGTGGAGCGAGTCTGCCGCACGGAGGGAGTCAGAAGGCGAATGGCATGAGGCGATACGTCATCGATGAGAGTATCGGTAGTGTGCAGGTCAGTTGCCAGTTCGATAGCTTGGGAGTTTGGCCGGACAGTCACGAGATAAGGGTTGAGGGTGGGAAGGTGAGGTACGTGCATACCGTCACTGTACTGAGGGGTGTCGGCGCTTGAGATGCGCTATTGCATCTCTATTACAGTCATCGTATAGAAGTAATCATCTCAATTTATGGCTCTTGCTCGTCTACTTAATATCAGCGCTCTTGACAACTGTGCCAAACACATCCGCCAGCTCTGCCAGCGCCACCCTGGTGACCTCGTCACCCTTGACACCAGGTATATCACGGTCGCCGATGGCATCCTCTACCAGAACGACTTCGTATCCCTTCTGGAAAGCCTCGCGTGCAGCTGTGGACACGCAGACATGTGCCATGTAACCAGTCAGGACAAGCTTCTTAACACCCATCTTCTCTAATGTCTCATGCAGAGACGTCTGTTCAAAGGATCCCGGGTAGTTTTTCCAGATCTTCTCTTCTCCGTCCTGGTCATAAATTAGCGACGAATTCCCCTGAGACGTTCTATTGGCCAACATACCTGTGCTTTGACCTCCTTGAACTCTTCCGCCAGGTCAGTGCCAGGCGTGAAGACGGGTGCGCCTTCGGGTGTCTGGTGCAGGATGTGGATGATCTTGCCGTTTGCTTTGCGGTACTTGTCGAGAAGGTCGGCAATGACTTTTCCGCTTGCTGCGGCATTTGTTACGGTGAGAGCGCCAGATGACTAGTCGGTAGAGTTAGCGATGCGGCTGGCGGGGAGAGAGTGAGTGTGGGCAAGATGGATATTGAACGTCCAGCAATGGCTCGCTGCGTTCAAAACAAAGGCCAAATTGCGGAGGACTTGACAGCAGCTGTCTTCCAAGATGTAGGGGAAATGCATGCAGATTGCAAGATAGCCATGGGTTGTTACTTACATATTCATTTTGGGCGTCAATGATGAGAAGAGCAGAGTCGCTCGTCGAAGCCGTGGAGGCGGGCATGCCGAGAAGGTCACGGAAAGAAGGAGGCGCCATTGTTTGTGTGGGATAGTAATATGTTGTTGTTCTGTGTGGTGTAGATGAAGTCCGTCGTGGAAGTATTGCTGTAATGGCAAATTCGTGCGGGAAAAAAAGAGGTTTAAGTAACAACGAGCAAAACAGATCCTACGTTGTAAGGTCGTAGTCTATATGGTAAGCAATGATTAATGATCTACTTGGTTCCAGAAGACGTGTATGCTATTCGGGATTTCGGGATACGACACCCTTTTGGGGTGAGTAGGCGTACCCCGCCTCTGTGGGTACCTGCATGACGCGCTGCCAGGACCTCGGCCCAATGACGTCCAGCCGCCCGTGGGGCGCTATACCTGGGCATCTTCAAACTCTGGTGCTTCACGCGTTGTGTTCTCAACACATCCGGGCTTTTTGGCCCGTGAAGGTTCACCTCAAAATGTGCTCACACTTGTATTTTCATTGGCTTCCATTCTATCTAACCTAAGTCGGCGGGGGGGGGGGGGGGGGGGGGGGGGGGGGGGGGGGGGGGGGGGTCG